>NC_090656.1:37446543-37784043 GCF_040937935.1 Hyperolius riggenbachi
AGGAAATTATGTGACACCTTCCAAAAAAAGAACATCAAGAAACAGGGAGCCCAAATGGAGCAGTAAACCAGTATTCTGGATTAGTGAAGGATGAAAGGTGCTCAAAAACTCTGGATACTAGTGAGGGCAGCCAACTAAAATAGGCAGGTGGCCATTACAAACCCATCTCCAGAGCTAACTTACTTAGACTCCTCCTTGGGAGGATGTGGCCTCCAGCCCCAACTTGCTTAGACCCTCCTTGGGAGGGTGTGGCCTCAATCCCCAACTAGCTTAGAGTTTTAACCAAGTTTTATATCAACTACTAGGGTACCTCCTTTTCCCCATTTGTACTGAATGAAGAAGCACATCCTGTACATTATAAAGCGACCTAAATGCAGCACTATGCAAGTACTTCACTAGGTACTCTCGGGTATGATGAGCTGTTTAGCATTAGGAACATGCACTGAGCACACATTGTTAAAGGCCTTATAGCTTTGTTTATAGTAAGCTTGTTACCTTGTTTCTACCTGGCTCTGGGTCTCGCTGTACTGATTTTGTCTTTGTGTTGGTTGCAGCGAGCAAGCTTTGCCAATCATACAGATCCAGCTGCAGCGGGAAACCTCTGACTTTGGAAACCAGATTGACCTCCCACATGGGAATGGCAGCAAGTCATCTGGAGGCCTGCAGAAGACCTTCTCAAAACTGACGTCAAGGTTCACCAAGAAAGTTTCCTGCAGTGGTTCAGGCCATAGCGGGAGCTACTCTGTCCCTCACACCCCTTCCAAGCATGTCTTAACCACTAGCAACTCAGAAGAAAAGGCCAAGCACCCCAATCACACGGATTCCAAGTTACAGAGCATGCTGACCCTCGGGAGCTTCTCCAGGTCCATGGACACTCCTCACCCCTCCCAGAGCACAAACCACCAGCTAGTCAATGGCTTTCTTGTAGATCGCCGAGAGGATCTGTTCAAAGGAGACGAAAAGGACGATAAAGGAATGAACTTGCCTTCTGATCAGGAAATGCAGGACGTCATTGATTTCCTCTCTGGCTTTAACATGGGCAAGTCCCAGCAGACCTCACCTGTGGTCAAAAGAAGAAATTCTGCCACTGCTTCTGTTGTGCCTGAGCAAAAACAAGGAACTGTTAAACCGCCGGCACAAGCAGCAATTCACCCACCTCTGCATCCTCCTCCACAGCAACAGCAGCAGCAAAGCCAGCCTCAGCAGCAACAGCAGCAGCAAGGATTGCTACAACAGCCACCACAGCTGCCGCTGTCCCAGAAGCAGCAGCTTCAGTATTATCAGCATCTGTTCCAGCCAATCGGACCACAGCAGCAACAGCAGCAGCCGCAGCAGCAACAATCGCAGCATCCGCCAGGGAAGTGGCTAAACAGCTCCAGCCAAGCGTCTTCCCAGGCAGTGGGTAGCGGCCTGTCTCCTATTGGTCAGATGAGCCAGTGGAGCAGCCAGGGACCGGACCTCAGTTCAGACTTGTATGGGATGGGGCTGGTGAGCAGTTTCATGGACAACATGATGTCTGAGATGCTAGGACAAAAGACTCAAGGGCCCAGAAATAACACCTGGCCCAACCGTGACCAGAATGAGGGCGTGTTCGGGATGCTTGGAGATATCCTACCTTTCGATCCCGCAGGTATTGTGCTACAATGGTTGGGTTTACTGGAGCAGAATTGTCTTGTAATGTGAAACATTAATTGATGCTGCTTTTAGTTTCCGAGGTTTGGTGGGGTTTTTTGAGGCAGTCACCTCAATACAGTCAGGGTTCTTGTGGAGAAAAAACAACTGGTAAAGAGGTCAGACAATCTGGTCCAAAGAACCGCAGGAGGGAGGTACCGGGAGCCACTAAGTGGAAAAAAATCAAAATAATGTGGATACTCAATGAGGGTCACCTGAAAGGCAAACGCAGCCCAGTTTGTTGAATCCTCCATTAGCTTCAACAATACGTGTCGTCCTATCGCTGCTCACCTCTCGCTCTAGTGCCCGGCATCTCGATCTCCTCACGCCGCATGGTAATCACGTGTCATAGGAGAAGCAGGCACTAGAGCGAGAGGACAACGCACATTGCTGGAGCCTACCACTGTGGATATACTCTCCTGGGAGGCGGGCCCGGTTTTCCATCACAGGATCCTATAGGCACAGATGTCCTGGCACCCTAGACTTTGCCCACCATGAATCCACAAACCCCCGACGAACCATACTGCATATGTGCTGGCTGGCTCAGCTGTCACTTCTCCCTTATTTCCCTTGGCCGTCATAGGTAACTGCTGGTGTCCCTCAGTATTGGGTAGCCAGAGGTACCCGCAGTATTCAGTAGCTAGAGGTGCCCCCAAGTATTAAGTAGCTAGAGGTGCCCCCAAGTATTAGGTAGCTAGAGGTGCCCCTGACTGAAGGGAGATCTGGTCAGTGGAATGCAGAGCTGGGTGAGTAACCTCTCATTCACACTCTCATCAGGACTCTGCGTAGGGGGGGGAAGGGGAGTGAGCCACCTTTCCATTATCAGGCGCCTGTAAGCACGTGCCTATAGTGCCTTATGGTAAATCCGGCCCTGCTGGGAGGTATGTAGGAGGAGAGCCGGTGATGGATAAGAGCGTAGGGAGAACACCGATTTGTACTTTGAAATTTGATCTTAACATTATATAATTATGGACAATTTATGTCACTAGCATGTCACCCCTGACGGTGTACAGTACACTGTTACTAGTGTTTATACTAATGGTAAAGGACCACTGAAGCGAGAGGGATAGGGAAGCTGTCATATTTATTTCTTATTCAACAAAGCACATTTCCTGGCTGTCCCGCTGATCCTCTGCCTGTAATACATTTAGCCATAGCCCCTGAACAAGCATGCTGCAGATCAGGTGTTTCTGACATTATCAGACCTGATGAGATTAGCTGCATGCTTGTTTCTGGTGTTATTCAGATACTACCACAGCCAAATAGATCAGCAGGGCTGCCATGCAACTGGTATTGTTTAACAGGAAATAAATATGTCAGCCTCCATATCCCTCTTACTAAAGTTGTCCTTTAAATGCGATCATTCACGTTTATGACATTATATATTGAAACCCGATTTGCTCACATTTTAAAGGAAACCTAAACCGGGAAAAACATTTTTTTCACTTACCTGGGGCATCTACCAGCCCCATGCAGCCATCCTGTGTCCTCACAGTCACTCATGGCTCTTCCGGTCCCCCGCTGCCAGCTAGTTTCGTTTTTGCCGACGGCCACCATGCGTAACTTTTTACGCATTCCCGCTGGTGCAGGAAGCTATCGCGGACATTAACAAATAAGTTTTTACGCGTTACGGGTGCAATACGTAAAATTTTACGCATTTCACCCATAAAGCGTAAAAATGTACGTGTTAATGTCCGCGATAGCTTCCTGCACCAGCGGGAATGCGCAAAAAGGTACGCATGGCGGCCGGCTGACTCTTAAGTTGGTAAAAACGAAACTAGCTGGCAGTGGGGGACCAGAGGAGCCATGAGTGACTGTGAGGGCACAGGATAGCTGCATAGGGCTGGTAGAGGCCCCAGGTAAGTGAAACTGATTTTTTTGTTTTGTTTCGGTTTCCTTTAAGCACACTTGGATATAAAGAGTAACGCTTCAGTTGCTTGTGCATGGTGTCTGTTGCCATACTATACTGTTTTTGTGTGGCTGAAGTATTTTTGTGCAGGGAAGGGGAGTGAAATAGAAGCCAGTGAAGAAGCATGTGCCAGGGGGCGGTTGGTTGAATCTCGTGACCATATAACCAGCCTGTTTTAGCCTAGTTCAGAGAATGTGCGATATTTTCAGAATTTCCGTTGATACGCAGGAATTTATCCAATAAAGAGAAGCCTCGTGGGCTGCTGACTGGCACTGGCTCACCGATTGTGTTCTATTAACAAGCAGAAGACAGTCTGGATTAAAAGCTTAGTCTGTGGGATAACAGCGGACAAACAGACTGACCGTGTGCTTCCCTCCCTTTCTCTTCCAGTTGGCTCGGACCCTGAATTTGCTCGGTATGTGGCTGGGGTCAACCAAGCTATGCAACAAAAACGGCAAGCACAGCATGTCCGCCGGCCAAGCACCACACGTAGCAACTGGCCCCACCCTGACGACCAGCACAGAACGTGGCCCTTCCCAGAGTATTTCAACGAGGGGTAAGAGCATCGGACTTCCACCAGTCAGTCTTCATGTGATTGGTCAGAAATAGAGCTGGATTTAGGCCCAAGTTATGGCACACTTTTTATTTGCTGAGTAAAACACTAGGGTAAATGAATTATGCATTAAAATGTTTTAAAAAAAAACAAACTATTACCAATTTATAGATTTCTCTGTAACTGCCGTCTGCCTGCTCCCCCCCCCCCCCCCCTCCCACTCACTCAGCAGCTTCACCTCCCTATAGAGAATATGCGGTTAGACTGAAGGGGCGTGGCTTCAGCTGACATAGCAGTCCCCACTCTCCCTGAAGGAGCAGTGGGAGTGAGCAGGCAGCTCTGGGTAACTGAGATCATCAGCTTCTGTGAAGTAATGCAGCAGGTATAGAATGATTATAGTAATGCATTTATTCTGTAAAACTACAGCAATGTTTACAACTTTTTTTTTTTTTTTTTTTTCTTTTATGGAAGCTAATATCAAAATAATGTTTTCTAGATCTAGACCACTGATCTGAAATATTAGTGCTTAGAGTGTACCTAAGGTGAACCTCAGATACAAAAAGAAATACTTACCTAAGAAGCCTCTGGATCCTGTGGAGGGTTCTCACACTGTCCTTTATTCCCTGTCACCAAGAGCCGACCGCCTAAAGATTACCGACTAGGAATTATTGTCAGGCCTTGGGCCGCGCTCCCCTTCAGTACTGTGCGAGTATGGCTATATCGGCTCCGTGCTGCTGTGAAGGTGCAGCCATGCTTGCTCGGGTACAGCAAGGCCGCGCACCGGCTACGTGCTGCTGTGAAGGTGCGGCCATGCTTGCTCGGGTACAGCAAGGCCGCGCGCTGGCTCCGTGCTGCTGTGAAGGTGCGGCCATGCTTGCTCGGGTACAGCGAGGCCACGCGCCGGCTCCGTGCTGCTGTGAAGGTGCGGCCATGCTTGCTCGGGTACAGCAAGGCCGCACGCCAGCTCCGTGCTGCTGTGAAGGTGCGGCCATGCTTGCTCGGGTACAGCAAGGCCACGCGCCGGCTCCGTGCTGCTGTGAAGGTGCGGCCATGCTTGCTCAGGTACAGCAAGGCCGCACGCCAGCTCCGTGCTGCTGTGAAGGTGCGGCCATGCTTGCTCGGGTACAGCAAGGCCACGCGCCGGCTCCGTGCTGCTGTGAAGGTGCGGCCATGCTTGCTCAGGTACAGCAAGGCCGCACGCCAGCTCCGTGCTGCTGTGAAGGTGCGGCCATGCTTGCTCGGGTACAGCAAGGCCACGCGCCGGCTCCGTGCTGCTGTGAAGGTGCGGCCATGCTTGCTCGGGTACAGCAAGGCCGCACGCCAGCTCCGTGCTGCTGTGAAGGTGCGGCCATGCTTGCTCGGGTACAGCAAGGCCGCACGCCGGCTCCGTGCTGCTGTGAAGGTGCGGCCATGCTTGCTCGGGTACAGCAAGGCCGCACGCCAGCTCCGTGCTGCTGTGAAGGTGCGGCCATGCTTGCTCAGGTACAGCAAGGCCGCACGCCAGCTCCGTGCTGCTGTGAAGGTGCGGCCATGCTTGCTCGGGTACAGCGAGGCCACGCGCCGGCTCCGTGCTGCTGTGAAGGTGCGGCCATGCTTGCTCGGGTACAGCAAGGCCGCACGCCAGCTCCGTGCTGCTGTGAAGGTGCGGCCATGCTTGCTCGGGTACAGCAAGGCCGCACGCCAGCTCCGTGCTGCTGTGAAGGTGCGGCCATGCTTGCTCGGGTACAGCAAGGCCCCGCGCCGGCTCCGTGCTGCTGTGAAGGTGCGGCCATGCTTGCTCGGGTACAGCAAGGCCGCGCGCCGGCTCCGTGCTGCTGTGAAGGTGCGGCCATGCTTGCTCGGGTACAGCAAGGCCGCACGCCAGCTCCGTGCTGCTGTGAAGGTGCGGCCATGCTTGCTCGGGTACAGCAAGGCCGCACGCCGGCTCCGTGCTGCTGTGAAGGTGCGGCCATGCTTGCTCGGGTACAGCAAGGCCGCATGCCGGCTCCGTGCTGCTGTGAAGGTGCGGCCATGCTTGCTCGGATACAGCAAGGCTGTGCGCCGGCTCCGTGCTGCTATGAAGTTGCGGCCATGCTTGCTTGGGTACAGCAAGGCCGCGCAGCGGCTCCGTGCTGCTATGAAGGTGCGGCCATGCTTGCTCGGGTGCAGCAAGGCCGCGCGCCGGCTCCGTGCTGCTGTGAAGGTGCGGCCATGCTAGCTCGGGTACAGCAAGGCCGCACGCCGGCTCCGTGCTGCTGTGAAGGTGCGGCCATGCTTGCTCGGATACAGCAAGGCTGTGCGCCGGCTCCGTGCTGCTATGAAGTTGCGGCCATGCTTGCTTGGGTACAGCAAGGCCGCACGCCAGCTCCGTGCTGCTGTGAAGGTGCGGCCATGCTTGCTCGGGTACAGCAAGGCCGCGCGCTGGCTCCGTGCTGCTGTGAAGGTGCGGCCATGCTTGCTCGGATACAGCAAGGCTGTGCGCCGGCTCCGTGCTGCTGTGAAGGTGCGGCCATGCTTGCTTGGGTACAGCAAGGCCGCACGCCAGCTCCGTGCTGCTATGAAGGTGCGGCCATGCTTGCTCGGATACAGCAAGGCTGTGCGCTGGTTCCGTGCTGCTATGAAGGTGCGGCCATGCTTGCTCGGATACAGCAAGGCCGCGCGCTGGCTCCGTGCTGCTATGAAGGTGCGGCCATGCTTGCTTGGGTACAGCAAGGCCGCGCGCCGGCTCCGTGCTGCTGTGAAGGTGCGGCCATGCTCGCTCGGATACAGCAAGGCTGTGAGCTGGCTCCGTGCTGCTATGAAGGTGCGGCCATGCTTGCTCGGATACAGCAAGGCCGCGCGCTGGCTCCGTGCTGCTATGAAGGTGCGGCCATGCTTGCTCGGGTACAGCAAGGCCGCGCGCCGGCTCCGTGCTGCTGTGAAGGTGCGGCCATGCTTGCTCGGGTACAGCAAGGCCGCGCGCCAGCTCCGTGCTGCTGTGAAGGTGCGGCCATGCTTGCTCGGGTACAGCAAGGCCGCGCGCCAGCTCCGTGCTGCTGTGAAGGTGCGGCCATGCTTGCTCGGGTACAGCAAGGCTGTGCGCCGGCTCCGTGCTGCTGTGAAGGTGCGGCCATGCTTGCTCGGGTACAGCAAGGCTGCGCTTGTGCCAGAAAAGGAGAGCTGTCCCAGGCAACGGCGGTGGGGAGGATCCAGAGGCTTCCTTCTCCTAATGTCTGGTACACACCATGCAATTCCCGTCAGATACACGGGTCTAATAGATTATTTCTGACAGATCTGATCTGATTTCCAATCGGACCTGTTGGAAATAATCAATATGATCGATCTGACTGGTATTTGCATGGTGTGTATCAGGCATTAGGTGAATATTTACTTTTTCCCATGTTTGACCATGTTTGAAGCCTCGGGTTCGCCTTCATTTTTCTCTCGTGACCAGAAACAAGTGAGTAGTTTCAGGCTGTGGGTGGGGCTGCTGCCTGGATTGCATCGTCCTGCCGTTCGGACTGCAGCCTATAGCAGTGTGGTCCTAGAAGTGGCCAGTGTCTGGGCCTCCCGACCATTTCATTTAGAAGTGATTTGATATCTGCTAGCTAAGTAGCCACTACACAGGGCTGGGAAAAGATTTGAATTCAGTTTTAAAGGTGTACCGGAGAGTCAATAAAAGGCCAAAGTTGGATACTCTCGTTACTAGGATCATCCAGAGGCTTCCTCCATCCCATGACCTTGCTGTTCAAGCACTGGGTCCACCCATACCTCCTGGACAAGGGCCTGCTGACGGCAGTGCGATTGCACTGTGCAGGAGCCTGGGCCTGTAGCACACAGCCACTAGGATGCTGCTCTTTCCACTGAACACAGGTGGCACTGTGCCACTGTGCAGGTGTGGGCCGTCTTGGGGGTCTCAAGGAGGATGTGGGAAGCCTCTGAGGGATCTAATATCAAGCTTAAAGCAGACCTGAACTCAGAACGTCCTCTCTGCTCTAAAAGATGAGCAATAGCATAATAACCTTTAAACAAAAACATCTATTTGTTACAGCTGATACAAATCCTAAACTAAATCTGCACTGTTTCTACTTCCTGATTCATGGAAGCAGACATATTGTTAACCTCCAGTGCCTTCAAATGGCCTTATCTGCCATCTCTGCCATAGGCAGTCATGTGACACGGGAGAGATCAGATTACAACTTATAATTAGACACAAATGAGGGGGAATTAAACAGGCGAAACTCTCTAAGTACATACAGGGTGCATTCCTCTATGTATTTCTTCAGTCCTGTGCAAGAGTTCAGGTCCACTTTCAGAAAAGTCAACTCACAGGTTTGCTTTAAATGCATGTAAGAAAAAACTGCCTGAAAAACTAAACATGCTTATAGTGAAGCCCAGCTCAATATATAACATTTATGAACTGGATTTAAATGTTTTTTTTTTTTCTAGTAAACATAGTAAATGCTGAATTTTAAAGAGCCACAAGACATTCCTGTGAAGGGATGGGCATGCCGTGTGTGCGAGGGGTGAAGGAACCAGACAAAGCCCCTGCTGCTTGGCGTACATTGTTGTAATGACGAAAGATTGGACGGGGTCAGGAATGGCATGTGCCGCTAGCTCGCAGATACACTATAAATACAGTACCTTGATTGCAGCGGGAATAGTGCCACCTAGAGGACAAGACTAGAAGCTGCATTGCAACACTGCTCATACTTGTGTGTTTCCTGTAAATATATTTATAGTTTTCTATAGCCTGGAGAATCAGTCTGACATCAGTGGATGGCTGTGAAGTGACTTACAGTGTAAAATACTCTTTCTTACTGCAGTCATAGGGACAGATTATTCATAGGGACAGATTAGGGCAGAACACAGGTAGCTAGTCATGGCTGCATTGTGGGGGAAATACTGTATAAAAATAAGGTATGCACACCCACAGTTAAGCAAAAGCCATTAGTGTACCTGGGTGCTAGGTATGGTAAACAGGGCCTGTAGCCCCTAAATCACATAAAATATTATAAACCTGCACACCAAAAGTTGAGTTGCAAAAAATCTTTGTTCACTTTTTTTATATATATATTTAATACAATCACATATACAGACAATATTGCGCAAGCTCAGAATATACACTCTGTCAATAGTATTACATCACAGCAGTATCTTAAACACAATAAGCATTTAAATCCTATACAGCCGTATATGCAGCAAAAGCAGAGCAAAGTGATGCCGGGGATGCCAAAAGATAAACAGCTGTGGTGATAACACAAACAGATCCCGGAGCTGCAGCAAATACAGCACTCCCTGGGCATCCTATGACCCTCTGACGAAGGATCTCTCATCCGAAACGGCGCTGTCAGGGTAATGGACGTTTGATACTCTGCCATAGACTTTGTGCAATCCCGGGCTCCTCAGCTCGCTGTATGTGTGCTCTATAAGGATCTTTATTTGCTGCAGCTCCGGGATCTGTTTGTGTTATCATCACAGCCCCTTATCTTTTGGCATCCCCGGCATCACTTTGCTCTGCTTTTGCTACATATACTGCTGTATATGATTTAAATGCTTATTGTGTTTAAAGATACTGCTGTGATGTAATACTATTGACAGAGTGTATATTCTGAGCTTGTGCAATATTGTCTGTATATGTGATTGTTCACTTTTTTGATATATATTTAATACAAAGATTTTTTGCAACTCAACTTTTGGTGTGCAGGTTTATAATATTTTATGCAATGTGGGGGAAACACATGGGCAGGGGCACAGCTTGAACCTCCACAACCTTTACCTGTTGGGAGGCAAGGCCAGGACCTCTGCTAGCCAATATTTTTCTATTATTTTTGAGGTTCTTTGAGCTTTCGAATCAGGGGCATACCTACATTGTTAGCTCTTAACAAATACAGTAAAACACACATTATTATTTATTGTATTTATAAAGCGCCAACATATTACGCAGCTCTGGACATTAGTTTAGGTTACAGACAATATTTAGGGGGGACATACAGCAAAATGAAAATACAGGAATACAAGAAAAACCAGATCACGCAGCACAGTATGAGTACAAGGTAATGCTTAGTCAGTCACTGGAGGGGAGCATGGAGATTAGGCAAGTTAAGTTCACTCAGATGCATAGCATGGGTGCACAGTAATGGAGGTGCATGATCAGGTAGAACACAAAAGGAGGAGGACCCTGCCCAAAGGCTTACAATCTAAAGGGAGAGGTAAGGACACGAAAGGTAGGGGACCAGAGTTCAGCTGTGGGTTTAGAGCACTTGTGAGGGGTAGTCAGCCAGAGTGAAAAGATGAGTTTTGAGGGCCTTCTTGAAGATGTTGGAGGGGGCTGCCCTAATGGGTGGAGGTAGGGAGTTCCATAGTGTTGGAGCAGTTCTTGAGAAGTCCTGGAGGCGTGCATGGGACTGGGTGATGCGGGGGGCGGTTAGGCGAAGTTCATTGGAAGAGCGAAGTGAGCGGCTAGGTGTGTACCTCTGAGTAAGATTGGAAATGTAGGTTGGGCAGGTTTTGTGGACAGATTTGTAGGTCAGACACCGTATCATGAATCTGATTCTGAACTGGAGAGGAAGCCAGTGGAGGGATCCAAGGAGGGGATTTGCCGTGGTGGAGCGATGGGAGCAATGGATAATTCTGGCTGACGCATTCATAATGGACTGCAGTGGGGCTATTCGGGTCATAGGGAGACTAGACAGAAAGGCATTGCAGTAGTCAAGGCGGTAAATTGAGTGCATGGATGAGGAGTTTGGTGGTGGCAGAGGTCAGGAAAGGTTGAATCTTACAGATGTTACGAAGGTGGAAGTTGCAGGACTTTGTGAGGTTTTGGATGTGGGGAGTGAAGGAGATTGTGGAGTCCAGGGTGAAACCCAGACAGCGGACTTGAGAGGTAGGGCGAATGGTAGTGTGGTTAACAGTGACCTGCACATCTGGGAGGTTCATGGATGGCCGGGGTGGGAAGATCATACATTCTGTTTTGTCTAGATTTAGTTTCAGGAACCTAGCGGACATCCAGGAGGAGATGGCTGATAGGCAGGAAGGGACTTTGTCCATGGTAGTGGTGGATATGTCAGGGGTGTGGAGGTAGATCTTGGTGTCGTCTGCATACAGATGATAGTTAAAACCCACGGAGGAGATAACCTTGCCAATGGAGGATGTGTGTAGGGTGCCAAGGACCGAGCCTTGGGGGACTCCCACCGAGAGGTGGTTAGGGGTGGACGGGGGGTGGACGGGGGGGGGGGGGTTAAACAGGGTAGTGAGGACTGGGGCCAATTCCGTGAAGTGACCCAGAACTCTGTTAGGGCCTGAGCCCACTAATTCAGTTGTGCGCAGTTGTGTCTGCTTTTCAGCAACACATCAATGTTACAGATGCTGAAAAGCGGACACAACTGCGTACAACTGAGCACAACTGCGTTAGTGGGCTCAGGCCCTTAAAGGGAATTTGTAACAAGAAAACAACCCCTGGGGGTACTTACCTCGGGAGGAGAAAGCCTCTGGATCCTAATGAGGCTTCCCCCATCCTCCTAACCCTGAGGGATCCAGTGCTGTCTCCCCCGAAAATACGGCCACCAAGGATGTCTGCTGTGGCACAGATGCAGTAACACCTGCAATATTTACCTTCTGCGATCCTGCGCAGGTGCAGTAGCAGTTCTACTGTGCCTGCGCAGTAGAGCTGACACAATCGGGCTCAGCTATTTCCGCCCTATCGGAAAGCCGCTACACCAGCGCAGGATCATGGTAAGTAAATATTTACCTCGCCGGTGTTCGGGGGTTGCCAGCGCTGGATCCTGGAGGGTGAAAGAGGATGGGGGAAGCTTTATTAGGATCCAGAGGCTTCCCCCTCCCGAGGTAAGTGTCATACGCCCCCTACTGTCCAGACTGCTCAATGCCTCACAATCTATTTCAACGCACAGACAATCCAAGATTGTTGATTCAATCAGTGTGCTGAAACCAACGGAATTGGGCAACCAGACAGGCCAGAGGGGAATGTGGGAGAAACACAAACACTTAAGTACGCAATAATTCAGGTACAGGGCTGCCACCACCTCTGTAGAAGGACAGAGGACCTGCTGACTATTCTAAACCTGCGTATGAAAATTGTTGAAACACTCTGGTCTGACTAAGAACAAGACAATACTTCAGGTAGCGAATCTTCAAAAAGGCTAAAATTCTTTCTGCGGTGCTTAAAGTGTACCAGAGATGAAAAAAAAAAAGTTTTATACATACCTGGGGCTTCCTCCAGCCCCATGCACACGGATTGCTCCTACGCCACCCGCCTCCGCTGCCTGCAGCTTCGGTATCCGGTCCCCTTAGTTCTGCGCAAGAGGAAGTGCGCTCTCTACGTATCTCTCTAGTGGCCGCCGAAAAGATACGTATAAGCAGAGCAATAATGTGGTCTATGTTAAGAGGTTGTGTAGTGATTAATGAGGATATATTTACTTATGTGGTTTAAGTAAATTGGTGCGATCTTGTCTTGCAGTGATGTGATAAACAGCAGCTGGACAGGTGCTCAGGGAGACTCTGCCAGTTCCAGTGATGAGACCTCTTCTGCCAATGGAGACAGCCTATTCTCTATGTTCTCAGGTCCAGATCTCGTTGCTGCAGTTAAACAAAGGAGGTGAGTGAAGTCACATGACTGGGAGGAGTGTCACATGACTGGGAGGAGTATCTCCAGCAGCTCAATGTAAAAAAAGATCCTTTTTGGAAGGAGAGGGCGAGTACAAAGCCCGATTGTGCTAGTAATAGCAGACCAATGATGTATTCATCACTCATCTTGGTTCATCTACCATATAAACCTAAAAAATATCAGTATCCAAAAAGAACAAAGACCTCAGAGGGCTTCTGAAATGACATTGTGTGTAAAAATCTATTTGAATTGCCAACTCTTAATACTTATTACAAAAGTGTGAAGTCATTGTTGTTCTTGAGAGGTGTATGGATGCTGCCATATTTATTTCCATTTAAGCAATACCAGTTACCTGGCTATCCTGCTGATCCTCTGCCTCTTATACTTTCAGCCATAGACCTTGAACAAGCATGCAGCAGATCAGGTGTTTCTGACAATTTTGACAGATATGACAAGATTAGCTGCATGCTTGTTTCTGGTGTGATTCAGCCACTACTTCAGCCAAATAGATCAGCAGGGCTGCCAGGCACCTGGTATTGCTTAAAAGGAAATAAATATGGCAGCCTCCATACACCTCTCACTACAGTTCTCCTTTAAAGAAAACCTGAACTGAAATTAAAAGTCAAAATCCACATACACAGGTCATACTTACCTCCTGTGTAGTCTACTCCTCAATCTATTTTTCCTCTCCTGCGTCCTGTTTGTCCACTGTGATCAATGGAATTCTCCGTCCTCCATTTTGAAAATAGCCATTACACCATAACAGCTTCCTGGTCAGCACACAGTTAAACTGTAACATCGCCCACTTGAGCCATAGGGAAACATGGACACATCAGTTCTCCTCTCAGCTGTAACTGACAGCAACTGATATATTTCAGTTCTGACAAAATGTTGTCAGAACTGGAAGGGATCAATGTAAGAAGAAAATGGTGAGCTTCTGAGAGGAACTGATGGCAAGGTAACTATGTAATGTTCATTTGAAGTTACCTCATGTGTTTATTTTAAATAATTTTACTCAGTACAGGTTCTCTTTAAGGTGCCTTCATATACCTTACCTTAGTCCAGGGTGCTGTGTATGCCATACTCTCAAACTCATTAAAATCTGGTTCTAAGCCAGTGATCCTATCCCCCTCCTCCTCCCCCAATTTCTGTCAACTTCCAGGTGGCTGTTGTAGTGCCCGCCCCGTTGGACAGAAAGTTGGCAGTACGGTGATGGGTGGGCATTGTAGTTACAATATAATAACTATGATGTTGGCTTGATGAAGGCCTACCATCAGCAGCTGGATTCCACAATTTATGAAATCTTGCATTGTGGAGGCACCACGGGGGAAGTGTGATGTCATCTGGATTTATAATGTCTGCGGCAGATGGTTGAAACTGAGAGAGATCTCACTTGTGAAATTTTAGAGAAATGCGAGGAGCCAGCATGAGACTCGGGTTTTAGAGTAACATAATACGACTAAAATGCCAATTTCTGTTGGAGTTTAATGAATTCTAATGTAATTAACTGAAGAATTGAAGGGCCGGGGGCTGGAACGGAAGAGCCGGGGCCGAGATTGTCTGGTTGAGGCGTGTCACCTGCATTATTTTTGTTATTATATGTATAAAAAATCACTTAAAAAAACCTCTTATTTTGTTTATCGCCAGAAAACACAGCAGTGGTGAGCAGGAAGCAAACGCGTTACCATCACCGCCTCTCCTCTCCACGGTAGACGATCTTAACCAGGTGAGGCTGCATAGAGTGTTCATTGTCCACCAATGTCAGTCACGTGGCTGGGGCAAACAATCTGCCACGTGATACAAATCACATGTGGGCGTATGGTTCTTAAAAGTTTTGGAAAATAGTGGAGATAGGAGGCTTGTCTTTCAGCAGGTCAATCAGTCTGTAGTAGAAACAAAACAAACACAGAACATTTATATCGCGCTTTTCTCCTGGCGGACTCAAAGCGCCAGAGCTGCAGCCACTAGGACACGATCTATAGGCAGTAGCAGTGTTAGGGAGTCTTGCCCAAGGTCTCCTACTGAATAGGTGCTGGCTTACTGAACAGGCAGAGCCAAGATTCGAACCCTGGTCCCCTGTGTCAGAGGCAGAGCCCTTAACCCTTACACTTTCCAGCCAAAAGAAAATTTGGAGGGGTTATAGAACTCAGCAGTTAAAGTGAACTTCTACTTTAGTTGATTACTTTAATTATCACGCTAGCTATGTTCACATCCTCAGAAAGCTGCTTGGCGATAGTCTTGTAGCCCAGTCCAGCCTTGTGCAGGTCTACAGTCTTGTGCCCAACATCATTGGACAGCTCTTTGGTCTTGGCCGTGGTGGCTAGTTTGGAATCTGATTGATTGCTTCTGTGGACAGGTGACTTCTATACAGGTCCTGTAACAAGGTGGGATTAGGAGCGTTCCATTAGGCTTTGTTCACATAAATCACCAGCACAATTGAGCTTTTTTAAAGCGCTTTTCTAAGCACTTTTGCTCAGCGATGCTTTTTTTTCACTTCCTGACGTCAGGAAGTGAACTCTTTTACCCATAAATGAATAAATACAATGTATTTATTCATAAAAGCTCTCAGGAAATCACTTTACAAAGCGCTTTTTTCAAGTGCTTTGCGATTTCCCTATACCTTCCATTGAGCTGAAGCGCTCAGAAAATGGTATATGTAGCGTGTTTGCGATTTCTAGAAAATCGAAACTCTTACATGTGAACACTGTCATAGGAAATCATTGCACAAGTGCTTTTAGGGCGATTTGAAAAATCGCCAGTGCTTAAAAAAATTAGCAAACGCTCATAGTGTGACCGAGCCCTAACAGAGGCTAAATCCGCAAACGCTCATAGTGTGACCGAGCCCTAACAGAGGCTAAATCCGCAAACGCTCATAGTGTGACCGAGCCCTAACAGAGGCTAAATCCGCAAACGCTCATAGTGTGACCGAGCCCTAACAGAGGCTAAATCAGCAAACGCGCATAGTGTGACCGAGCCCTAACAGAGGCTAAATCGGCAAACGCTCATAGTGTGACCGAGCCCTAACAGAGGCTAAATCAGCAAACGCTCATAGTGTGACCGAGCCCTAACAGAGCCTAAATCCGCAAACGCTCATAGTGTGACCGAGCCCTAACAGAGCTAAATCAGCAAACGCTCATAGTGTGACCGAGCCCTAACAGAGGCTAAATCAGCAAACGCTCATAGTGTGACCGAGCCCTAACAGAGGCTAAATCAGCAAACGCTCATAGTGTGACCGAGCCCTAATAGGCTAAATCAGCAAACGCGCATAGTGTGACCGAGCCCTAACAGAGGCTAAATCGGCAAACGCTCATAGTGTGACCGAGCCCTAACAGAGGCTAAATCAGCAAACGCTCATAGTGTGACTGAGCCTTAACAGAGGCTAAATCAGCAAACGCTCATAGTGTGACCGAGCCCTAACAGAGGCTAAATCCGCAAACGCTCATAGTGTGACCGAGCCCTAACAGAGGCTAAATCAGCAAACGCTCATAGTGTGACCGAGCCCTAACAGAGCCTAAATCCGCAAACGCTCATAGTGTGACCGAGCCCTAACAGAGGCTAAATCCGCAAACGCTCATAGTGTGACCGAGCCCTAACAGAGCTAAATCAGCAAACGCTCATAGTGTGACCGAGCCCTAACAGAGGCTAAATCAGCAAACGCTCATAGTGTGACCGAGCCCTAATAGGCTAAATCAGCAAACGCGCATAGTGTGACCGAGCCCTAACAGAGGCTAAATCAGCAAACGCTCATAGTGTGACCGAGCCCTAACAGAGGCTAAATCAGCAAACGCTCATAGTGTGACCGAGCCCTAATAGGCTAAATCAGCAAACGCGCATAGTGTGACCGAGCCCTAACAGAGGCTAAATCAGCAAACGCTCATAGTGTGACTGAGCCTTAACAGAGGCTAAATCAGCAAACGCTCATAGTGTGACCGAGCCCTAACAGAGGCTAAATCCGCAAACGCTCATAGTGTGACCGAGCCCTAACAGAGGCTAAATCAGCAAACGCTCATAGTGTGACCGAGCCCTAACAGAGCCTAAATCCGCAAACGCTCATAGTGTGACCGAGCCCTAACAGAGGCTAAATCCGCAAACGCTCATAGTGTGACCGAGCCCTAACAGAGCTAAATCAGCAAACGCTCATAGTGTGACCGAGCCCTAACAGAGGCTAAATCAGCAAACGCTCATAGTGTGACCGAGCCCTAACAGAGGCTAAATCAGCAAACGCTCATAGTGTGACCGAGCCCTAACAGAGGCTAAATCAGCAAACGCTCATAGTGTGACCGAGCCCTAACAGAGCCTAAATCAGCAAACGCTCATAGTGTGACCGAGCCCTAACAGAGGCTAAATCAGCAAACGCTCATAGTGTGACCGAGCCCTAACAGAGCCTAAATCAGCAAACGCTCATAGTGTGACCGAGCCCTAACAGAGGCTAAATCAGCAAACGCTCATAGTGTGACCGAGCCCTAACAGAGGCTAAATCAGCAAACGTTCATAGTGTGACCGAGCCCTAACAGAGGCTAAATCAGCAAACGCTCATAGTGTGACCGAGCCCTAACAGAGGCTAAATCAGCAAACGCTCATAGTGTGACCGAGCCCTAACAGAGGCTAAATCAGCAAACGCTCATAGTGTGACCGAGCCCTAACAGAGGCTAAATCAGCAAACGCTCATAGTGTGACCGAGCCCTAACAGAGGCTAAATCAGCAAACGCTCATAGTGTGACCGAGCCCTAACAGAGGCTAAATCAGCAAACGCTCATAGTGTGACCGAGCCCTAACAGAGGCTAAATCAGCAAACGCTCATAGTGTGACCGAGCCCTAATAGGCTAAATCAGCAAACGCTCATAGTGTGACCGAGCCTTAACAGAGCCTAAATCCGCAAACGCTCATAGTGTGACCGAGCCCTAACAGAGGCTAAATCAGCAAACGCTCATAGTGTGACCGAGCCCTAACAGAGGCTAAATCAGCAAACGCTCATAGTGTGACCGAGCCCTAACAGAGGCTAAATCAGCAAACGCTCATAGTGTGACCGAGCCCTAATAGGCTAAATCAGCAAACGCTCATAGTGTGACCGAGCCTTAACAGAGCCTAAATCCGCAAACGCTCATAGTGTGACCGAATCCTAACGGAGGCTAAAGACACCTGGGGGAGCCTTGAATCTTGCTGGTTGAGGCCTCTTGCACACTGCAAGTGATTCCGATTCAGATTCCGCTTTTTAATCAGTTTTTACATCCGATTCCGATTTGCAATTTGCTCCCTGCACACTGCAAATCGGAATCTGAATCGGATGTAAAAACTGATTAAAAAGCGGAATCTGAATCGGAATCACTTGCAGTGTGCAAGAGGCCTGAAAGTGGATCAAATCCTTATTTCACTTACAGGGCCGGTTCAAGTAACAATTGGGCCCTAGGGCAAAATTAGCCTGTGGGGCCCCCAACAGACACCCCTGAACCAAAAAGCATCATTAGAGGCCCTTTGTTGCAGCCAAATTTCCCTCCTGGGCCCCTGATCTGGCTGCTGACCCTCCCCCAATCACCTCCCAACTTAACAGACTCTGCAGAGTCCCTGGGGAGCAACCGTTAAGATGGGGGAGGGACACCTTGGGGGCCCCTACAGGCTCTGGGGCAACTGCCCATTTTTTCCTATGGTAGCTCCGGCCCTGTTCACTTATTACTGTGCACATTAAGTTCGGACTTTGGGGCGCTGGGTTTTGAGGGTTGTTTTGTCACTAGTCTGTTTCTCACAGCTATGCTACAATACTTCTATCATTACAGTTGTAGACTGGGCATTTCTTGGCCAGAAAGCAAGTAAAATCAGCAGGGGATCAAAAACGTATTTCTCTCGCTGTGTGTATTTACTGTATGCTGAAATACTATAAATTCCCTTTGATATTATTTCCTGTTTTTTTTTTTTTTTTTTTTTTTAGGAGAACAAAACCAAAACATGGCCGCCTAAGGCTCCTTGGCAACACACCTCCCCTCTCTCCAATACACTGCCCAATCAGAGCTCTTCGTTGTACCACATGACAAATCCTGTGAGCCAGTGGAACGATACAATGCAAATCCTCCAGTCACCTGTCTGGTCCACAGCCAATGAGTGCGCTCCGCCTACTGGGATCTCCTCGACCTACGCGTATGCACAGCAGCCGTCTCAGCAAGCGAACAAGGGCTTTAAATCCTTCCAGATGAAGCATGAGCGCCGCCCCTCCTACCTGCACCAGTTCTGACCGGATACGCGGACCACGCTCTGCAGCTTCGCGAGAGGGGGGGTTACTGATCTCAAACTTTTGGGGGTTTGAGTTAAAACCAGTTTTGGGGTGTTTTGGTTCTAATCCTGTGGTGAGAAAAATAGATTTATAACTTTTTTGACATGACAGCAGTGTCTTCACAAACCCGCGTTCCTCCATGTTCACCGGATTCACCTGTTACTGGCGTCCGATGTGCTGTGTGCATCTGTCGTGATACTTCCGCCGCCTGCAGCAAAGCCTCGACCTGCCGGAGGTCCAGGCCAAACATTACTTCCTTCCCCTGCAGTCAGCTTGTAGGTGTCCAGTGTTGTAGGTCACTGTGGTCATATAGGGATTTCCAGGGCTGGACAAATCTGTGTTTGGACATTGTTTGCAAAAAAAAAAAAAAAATGTTTTGCAGCCAGTAGAAGCACGGGATCCCTGGTTCCTTGAACTAATTAATAACTGCCCACAGATTTGATGGTGGGATTTATTTGTTAAAGGGAGCCTAAAGTGAAAGTAACGTTCACAGCTGAACTTACCTGCGGCTTCTTCTACTGGTCCCTCACCTCCGCTCCGCTCTGTTCCATACATGCCGTTTTCTCCGAAAGCCGCATGCGCAGCCCCGGGCCCTGCTACTACAGTTTGTAAAACTTGCAACTGTGCATGCGCTGAACACTCCCGACCACAGTAATCTGTGACTGGCTGAGTCGGCTAGCTTTGGGAGGGGCACTGCTGATGAATGTAAAAGAGCGGAACAATAGCGAGGGAGCAGTATGACTACAGAGGGCTGGAAGATCCCCAGGTAAGTTCAACTGGGCACTTTACTGTCACATTCACATTCGGTTCCCTGTAAGCTTGCTTTTTTTTTTTTTTTTTTTTTTGCATATCTGCTCCCCTGTCATCTGCACAAATTAAGTAGCACATGTCTGCATTAATAATGCCCAAGTCCTTTTTTTCTGTTTTCAGATCCCCAGAATGCTGGGCGCAACGTCTTTGTCTCGGACGTCCCTCAGACTTGTGGGCTGTTATTTCAGGACACCTTGGGCATTGTTAGGTGGGTGCAAGGTAGTAAAACTAGCTCAGGTTCACCCCTTTGCTCAAGGGCATATCTCAATAACAGCGCCTCTAGAGAGAGAGTTTTTTCTGACCTGCCTTTTCAGCAGCTATGCAAGCTTGGGTCAGGGGACAATGCAAGGGAGGGTTATGCAAATCTCTAATAACTGCAGGATCTAATTAAACACATTGCATTTAGACCCAGGCGCTCAGACTTAAGAGACACTGAAGCGAAAAAAAATTATGATATAAGGAATTGGTTGTGTAGTACGGATAATTACTAGAACATTAGTAGCAAAGAAAATATTCTCATTTTTATTTTCAGTTAAATAGTATTTTTGTTTTTATAACATTGCATCATTCTCTAATATTTGCAGTTTACACACTACTCTGCATTCTAAATGATTTCACAGAGCAGGCTAGTGAGCTTTTGAACTGTCCTCTGCAGAAGGAAAAAAACAATACAGTGACTGACACTTGAGATAATAAGCTTCAGAAGACCGAGCTCTCTGCGTCTTTGAAAGTCGTGGAGCTCAATGGCTCTTTTTCATAGATAACAACTGGAGTTTCTTTACTCTTCTTGTACTGGAAACAATATTAGAGTTATGTCTCTGCTGCTAATGTTTTATTTCTTAGCTGTACTACGCATACAAATAATCAAATTATATCATATATTTTTTTCGCTTCAGTGTCTCTTTAAGCCTGGCAGCAGCCTAAGACTGGACAGCATCCAGTTACTGTGACGTGAGTGAAACTATAGAAAAACCTTTCTTTACCCAATGGACTCGTAACATTTTAAAAAGTTACCTTCAAACCCTTTTAGTCTTCATGTCACATGACCTGCCCCCTGAGCACGTCGGGTGACTGAAAGGCCCTGCATTCTATGAAAGATGTAGCACCTCGTTTGTTGATTTACAAAAGCATACGTGTCCCAGAGAGGCATAGTGACTGTTGGGAACAAAAGCTCCTGAGTGCAGGGAGTATTTCTTGTGAGGAATTGGACTGTAACGCTATCGAGATTTTCAGCTTCATTTTAGACCTTGTTAGGTGTAGTTAGAACCCCTCAAGTTTTCATTGCTGTTTGTGTTCTCTGGGTTTTCTGAGCCAGCCATATTGATTGGAGGCGAGAGAAATCGTGTCAGCAGAAACACAGACCGCTATAAAAACTCAAATTCTCAAACTAAAATGTTTATCGCTGTGACTCGAGAAATGAGGATAAACCTCCAGAAACCATAAAATATTTAGTAATTCTTTCACGTATGCATCACCAACTATACATTGTTGCTTCACCTAAATGAAGAACTATGGATAAATGAAAGTGTCAAGGAATGCTCACTAAGGCAAGGGCAGGGGATGTGAAGAAATCCACGTTATAGTGTATAAACTGTTTAACATATCTTAGGCTCCCCAAAATTTGTAGGATCTCAGTAGAATTTGGTAAATGTGTGGAGGTGTTTTCTCCCCTCTCGGTTAACTGTTTTTCTCTAAGCAGCAAGAATTTATCACAAGCAGAGAAGGTCACTTAGATAACTTAAAATGTACCTGAGCTGAAAAAAAATAAAAAAGATTTATACATACCTGGGGCTTCCTCCAGCCCCATCCACTCGGATCGCTCCCACGCCACTGTCCTCCGCTGCCTGCAGTTTCGGGAACTGAGTCCGGTCACTTATGTCAGTCGGAGCCCGTCTACGCAGGAGTAGTGCGCTGTTTGTGCTTCTCCTGCGTAGACGGCCTCCGACTGACGTAAGTGACAGGACCCGGTTCCCGATGCTGCGGGCAGCGGAAGATGACGGTGTGGGAGCGATCTGAGTAGATGGGGCTGTTTGTTTTCAGCTCTGAGTCCCTTTAAGAGATAAAGCTAACTGTGCAGCCCTCTGATCCTACTAATTTCACAGGAAAAAAAGTTGGAGAAAATTAAGACAATTATGAAACTTAAAGAACAAACTTTCAGGATAATATGAAAATAAATATCTAATATTTTTGGATTCCCGCCTGGTCGCAACAATATATAAGACTGGAGATGCACATAGCTAATAGAACCACAGTGAACACAGAACAGGGCTATGGAAAAGTTTTACACGGCTAGTACCCGTACATTCCCTCACTTAGATGACACTTGGGGCAGGTAATCCATGAAAAGGGTGATCAGGGATGGTAGATCTGTTCAGAGTGGGGGGGGGGGGGGAAATCATGTGACACGAATCTATGGAGGGCAGAGGCTTGACTGATTTCTGTTAGAGTCTGAGTCAGGAATGGTAGAATACTGGTAAGTGCAATGTGATCAGGTTTCAGTTGGGGAGGGAGTTTGGGATCGATCACTTGCTGCATTTGGGCTCCGTATAGCTAGGTTAACTCCTCAACTTCTGGAGGTCCGATTATTAAATGGAGATGGTAGGGTTAGTTCTGAAATTGTGCTGTACTTCTAGACACGATAAAGAATCAGGTGACAGCCCCCATCTATGAACAGTAGCAGACCGCCATGCAGCGCTCTGGCTGTTTTTCAGGGCTGTGGAGTCGGTAAAAAAAACCTCAGAATCCTCCTTTTATAAAACCTCCGACTCCAGGTACCCAAAATTACTCCAATTCCTTAGTCTAATTTTTACTATGGATCTGGTTCTAAAATCACCCGACTCCTCAGTTTATTGAAACCACCGACTTCGACTTCAGTTACCCAAAATTGCTTTGCCTCAGACTGCACAGCCCTGCTGTTTTTATTTATTTTTTTCTGCTTATTTTTTCTTGCTTTCAGCAAGTGAGATGTTTTATTTATAAGACAGATCTATGATCAAGCCCTTTGTTGCAATTGTGTGGGGAGCAGCACATGGATAAGAGTCCAGGGAGGGGTGGTCCGTGTGTCTGGGAGGGGCGGTCCGTGTGTCTTAGGAGGGGCGGGTCCGTGTGTCTGGGGAGGCGCGGGTCCGTGTGTCTGGGGAGTGGCGGGTCCGTGTGTCTGGGGAGTGGCGGGTCCGTGTGTCTGGGGAGTGGCGGGTCCGTGTGTCTGGGGAGTGGCGGGTCCGTGTGTCTGGGGAGGGGCGGGTCCGTGTGTCTGGGGAGGGGCGGGTCCGTGTGTCTGGGGAGGGGCGAGTCCGTGTGTCTGCAGAGAACAAATAGGTGCTGCCGAGACAGTCGTCATGTAAAACACTAAATCCAGTCAGCTATGTGTAGGAGACAAAAAGCCCATTTTCTAAGAAGAGATTGCCAAACACCAAACTCTGCCTATATAGCCCAGTACACACGATACAATTTTCCATCAGATCAACCGATAATCTGATAAGTTGCATCGTGTGTAGCTGTCCAAATGCTCCCGATCGATAATGCAATCAATTTTGCATACTAAAATCAATTGCGTGATCGATCGCGATCTGATCGGACCAGTCGGAAATTATCCAATTGATCCATCGATCTGATGGAAAATTGTACCGTGCGTAACCAGCTTTAGGCCCAGTGCACACCAAAACCGCTAGCAGATCCGCAATATGCTAGCGGTTTTGGGAGCTGATTTCAGAGCGATTCTAGGTATGTTTAGAGAGGTTTTCTAAACATACCTAGCGGTTTTGGGTGCGTTTTTGTGTAGCAGATTACACATATTGTTACAGTAAAAGCTGTTACTGAACAGCTACTGTAACAAAAATGCCTGGCAAACCGCTCTGAAGTAGCGTTTTTCAGAGCGGTTTGCGTTTTTCCTATACTTTACATTGAGGACGAAACGCTTCAGAAAACCGCAAACGCGCAGCAGGAGGCGTGTTTGCGGCTTGGCAAAAACCGCAAACCGCCGGTGTGCACCATCCCATTGCAATACATTAGACAAGCGTTTTTATAGGTGGATGCGGCCGGCGGATCGCTCCAAAAACCGCTCAGTGTGCACTGGGCCTTAGTGAGTAACAGCCGTCAGCCAAGGGCCGTGTGAAATAAACACTTGTATCTGCAATCTCCCCCCCCCCATTTGGAACTGAACATGGATCTGCAGTAGACATTTCTCCAATATATTCTACACACCATACAATTTTCAATCGGGAATATGATTGAACCTGGGAAAAAATATCCATCCAGCCTGCTGTTTACTAATCAAGAAGAGCGATCCTCTTCTCGATTGGAAGCAGATCGAACATGCTGAAAAATATTGATTGAAATACTGACTGTCGTTCCATGTGTACGTCCTTCATTTTCAATCGATATCGGAAAGCTGATTCGTATTTTTAGAATGACATACGTGTGTACTCTAGCTTTCCTCTATATCCGATCAATGTCAGATCGGAATATCCAGCTGATCACTCTCTCCCATAGGATCTGAACTGAAAATTGCATGGTGTGTACCCAACTTAATAAGAGTCTCTCTCAGCTGGCATGAGATATGGGTGGAGGCTGCACACAGACCAATGAGCTCAGTACGAGTTTTGTCACCGAGACAAGCAAAAAGGGCGCTGGACATTTGGGGGCCACCATAGACTGTAATGTGAATTACCGCTATGATGGTGCTCAGAAGGGATTTTGGGCAATGGCAAAAGACAGTCCAAATTATGAAAAATACAGTGCAATTCAGCCACCAACAAAAGCTGGCAGACTATTTGCCTCTTTTCCCTGAGTCCATGGCAGCCTGGAGGGGGAATAGTAATTAGCTCAGACAGGAAATTAACAAAAGCGAGCTGTTTTTTGGCTTCGCCATGCGCCCACATTTCCCGGCGCCATTATTGCATGTATGCAGCTTTGTCATACCAGTAGCAGTTTGAATCTCCCCCAAGAACTTGTTTTGCAGCAACCGTAAACTAAGGTGCTATGTGCAGATCTGCTGCTGTTCTACAGTACAAGTCTGTGGAGATTTACCTTGCTGCTGGTATGACATCATTTTGGATAACAGGGATGTCAGAGAGATATTGCTGCTACTGATCTCTGCATGTGTGACCCAGACCTAACGCTTTGCTGGATAATATCGTTGTTAAAGGTTGTTTAGTGTGCAGACCTCTCCAAAAAGGATCCCACAGTTTAAGCACCATATGGTGTGTTCAGCCGGGAGACCAATGCCTCTACGCCATTTATATTTTCCCAGAATCCTCCACCCTGGCCCAAATGGGGCAAGAAAATCTTATGACCACGGTCAACCTAAGCTGTCCGCAAACCATTTTCACTCTTGAGGTATTTTTGTTTAATATATGGAGAATGTCCAGGGCCGAGAGGCACATTTTGTGAAAGAAATGTAAAGAGCTTCCTAAACTTGCCATTTTGTGCATTTATTGGAAGCATTAGTGCCTCTATGACAGCCCACAGGACAGCGTCCATAAGAATAGAGGAGTCATTCTTACAAAATAAAGGTGCCCATTAGTGGTGGGATTTTTAGCAAATAATCGTAATTTCAATCAGACCACTCGGATCCCAAACAACCTTAACCTTTTCAACTTAAAGTGGACCTGAAGTGAAGGAAAACAGAGAAATGCACCCTGTATGTATTTAGAGAGAAGAGCTTGTCTAATTCCCCCTCATTTGTGTCTAATCACAAGTTGTAATTTGATCTCTCCCCTGCGTCACATGACTGCCATGGCAGTTCAGCTCATTTGAACGCACAAGATGTTAACAATATATCTGCTTCCATGAAACAGGAAGTAGAAACCGCGCAGATTTATTTCAGGATATGTTTCGGCTGTATCAATGAAATATTTTTCTTTAAAGTTTATTATGCTGTTGTGTATCTTTTAGAGCAGAGAGGAAGTTCTGAGTTCAGGTCTGCTTTAAGGAGCAGTTTAACTGATGAGATCACAGGATCAGCAGCCAATGGACTCCTTAAAGTGTAACTATCGTGCATAAAATCAAAAATCCATTCTTTATTTTTATCTGGTAAACAAGTAATAAGGATGATAACCAGGCAATCCAAAATTTAAAATCTCTATTACTTTTCTTGTTTATAAATGATCATTCCCCAGTTTACCAGACTCTTATTTGGTACATTGCTGCACAAAGGAAGTTGCAGGGCATGCTGGGTTGTCTTTTTTTTTTTTTGCTTCTTTATTTCCCCTCAGACTTAACTAATGTACAGAAGCAAAAAAAAGGACAACCCAGCATGCCCTGCAACTTCCTTCGTGCGGCAATATACCAAATAAGAGTCAGGTAAACTGGGGAATGATCATTTATAAACAAGAAAAGTAATAGAGATTTTACCTTTTGAATTGCCTGATTAGCATCCTTATTACTGGTTTACCAGATAAAAATAAAGAATTTATTTTTGATTTTGTGCTCGACAGTTACACTTTAAGCAGCTGAGTATAGCAGCGAACCAGCGGCTAGAGTGCGCAGAGTCAAGAGATTGAAATCCACAAGTCTACAGATTTCAATCGCCTACGTCTGGAAGGGGTTAATTGATCCACAGCACTAAATAATCCAAACTATTCTTGATACTAAAACAAGTTGCAAATATATCCACCTCAGAGATCAACCAGTTCTTAAAGGGGTGCTATGGCGAAAAAATTTAAAATCTAAAATATGTGCAAACAAGAAGTATGTTTTTCCAGATTAAAATGAGCCATAAATTAAGTTTCTCCTATGTTGCTGTCACTTACAGTAGGCAGTAGAAATCTGACAGAAGTGACAGGTTTTGGACTAGTCCATCTCTTCATGGGGGATTCTCAGCAAGGCTTTTATTCTTTACAAAGATATTCCCTAAAAAGGATTTAAACAACGATGCTGGCCAGCTTCCCTGCTCTCTACACAGTTCTTTCGGCAGTTGGACAGAGCAACTGCCATGCACTAAGTTTTTTTGAAAATAAATAAACCCCTGAGAACCCCCCCTTCCCCCTATGAAGAAATGGACACGTGCAAAACCTGTCACTTCTGTCAGATTTCTACTACCTACTGTAAGTGACAACAACATAAGAGTAAAGTAATCTATGGCTCATTTTACTCTGGAAAAACGTACTTCTTATTTGTTTATGTTTGCACATATTTAACATTTTACAATTTTTAACCATAGTGCCCTTTGAGGGCTCGTTTCCACTATTGCGGTGCAGAATCGCCTGGATTCCACCGCTGTTGAAATTCCATGAATTAGCATGCGGATGCGAATTTTTGCGTGTTTTTTGCCGCGAATTCGCATGCGAATTCGCATAGGTGAGGGTATATGCGAAATTAACCATGTCACTGCCTGTTTGAATTACATTGGTACCTATGCGAATTCGCATGCGAATTCGCATGAAAATTCGCATACCATAGCCGCACGCGAATTTCCTATTAAATACATTAGCGGCGATTCGCATGCATTCCACTCGCAGGCGAATTCGTTGGCTCTTTTGTGCGTTTTTTTACCGCTGAAAAAAACGCACCTCAACAACGCTACAGTGGAAACAGGCCCATCCACTTGCATTACATGTGCGAATCTGCATGCGTTGGACGCATGCAGATTCGCGATAGTGGAAACGAGCCCTGAAAGGACACAATCGATATTGCACTGGTTAATGATCGACTGGGCCCACCAGCTTCTTTTTCTTATACAATGTGATCTGAATAATCTGATTGATAATACAATTGTTCAATAAGAATTGCACCATCACTGGGCACCTTGAGGCCCTTACCTTTCCTATTAGAATCCCTTAGTGTAATTCTCCAGGTGGAAGTCTTTTTGCAATTTCATCTTCATCTCCAATCCTTTTTTTTTTTTTTTTTTTTTTTACTGAATATATTTGATGTATCTTATATTCTATATGGCCAAAGGCATTATGCACATACAAGTCCAGAGAAGACAAATGATCCACTTCTAAGATAGTAGTCTTTCAATATTCTTTAAATAATAATTAAAAAAAAAAGATAGATTTCTATGTGAGCTGGCTCCTAAATAACTTAAGGTTAATTAGCAGGTAGAAATAATACAAAATATATATATTTTTGAAAAATGCAGGATAATGTCACTTCTCAGAAACGTGCCATAAAATAGAAATATAAAATATGTGGGAGTCTCCTTCCTTCCCACCAAAGTGGCTGTGGAGGAGAATATGGTGCTCAAGACATAAATGTAAAGAGTTTATGTACAGACCTCCCATTTTATCACGATCTATGTTACAGAATATACTTTATATCACTCTTTCTCTCTCTCTATATATAGTTTATATGTATTTAAAGAGTCATTTCATCTTTTGAAAAGAGCCCCATTAAATCCCTAATTCCCTACCCCACATTTTAAAGTTTAAAAAGAAAAAAAAAATCTTGACAGTATTAATCTTATTTTTATATTTTTTCTTAAATTGTTCTATATCACTAATATTGGTTAACTCATAACTGTGAGTAAAGAGCTTGCCTACGTATATAGCTGAACCGTGGAGGAAAAAAAATGGTGTTTCTTTGAGCATAAACATTGAAGCACATAATTTTTGTTTTGTTTTTAGTTTATCTAATTATACCAAAAATATGTATAAAACACTAAACTATATAGAGTACATAACTGGGGTATTTAATTCCCCCTTTTTTTTTCTTTGTTGCTGCCACATTGTACAGTAATGTGTTTTCTAGCAGGCCTGAATGTTACTTTTTTTTTTGTGTGATAATTCCTTATTTATATTTTTTTTTGTTTTGTCTTTCATCTGCCCCCACCCATCACGCTCATGTTTACAGAGACTCGTGTGCTGTGTATAGCCCTTTCCAGTGATGTGTTACCTTGCTTCTTTCTTTTCTTTTCTTTTTTATGCTTTGTCTGTTTCTAGGAGGATGTTTTGTACCACTTGTTTAGCAGAGGCTTTGTTCTAATTGTTTAGCTGTTGTACGGGATTTAACAAATGGTTCACCTTCAGTCTCCTAAAATATTTACCCTGCTTTTTCTTCATAGCCTTTTGCACATTATGGTTGTTTTAGCCCAAAGTGCTATTCCGAGATACCGGTGGAGGCCTACAGGCTGAACCACCTGGGGCTTCTTAGATATCTTGTAGACTCCAGTGATTGGTCTGTACCACCTCCTGCCACCATGGGGGGTGAGGGGGGGAGGAGGGGTATTCTTCCGACCTCAGCTCCTGACTCTCCTCAAGTTCATTATGCAAATTTACAGAAATATCTGAACATAGCTTGACTTCTCTGTGAGATTGCTGTGGTTGGAAATAAGAATGCAGAGGCCCTCTTGTAGCACAGGCATGTCCACAGGCGGCCCACCGAGCCTTTTCTGGTGGCCCCTGAAGCACTAGTTTTTAATTCGATTCAGCCCGCAGGCCTTACCTGTGGTGCCACATTCAGGGGCCACCGAATGTCGCTGTTCTGCCTCCCTTATTTTCCGGTAGGTTATCGGCCACCACTGCAGCAGTAACAGCCACTGGTTAGCAGCAGTCACTGTGCCAGAAGCAGTAACAGCCACTGATTAGCAGCTGTCACTGTGCCAGAAGCAGTAACAGCCACTGATTAGCAGCTGCCACTGTGCCAGCAGCAGTAACAGCCACTGATTAGCAGCTGCCACTGTGCCTGCAGCATTAGCAGCCACCACTGTGCCAGCAGCAGTAACAGCCACTGGTTATCGGCCACCACTGCAGCAGTAACAGCCACTGATTAGCAGCCGTAACTGTGCCAGCAGCAGTAACAGCCACTGATTAGCAGCTGTCACTGTGCCAGAAGCAGTAACAGCCACTGATTAGCAGCTGCCACTGTGCCAGCAGCAGTAACAGCCACTGATTAGCAGCTGCCACTGTGCCTGCAGCATTAGCAGCCACCACTGTGCCAGCAGCAGTAACAGCCACTGGTTATCGGCCACCACTGCAGCAGTAACAGCCACTGGTTAGCAGCCGCCACTGTGCCAGCAGCAGTAACAGCCACTGATTAGCAGCTGCCACTGTGCCAGCAGCAGTAACAGCCACTGATTAGCAGCCATCACTGTGCCAGAAACAGTAACAGCCACTGATTAGCAGCCGTAACTGTGCCAGCAGCAGTAACAGCCACTGATTAGCAGCCGTAACTGTGCCAGCAGCATTAGCAGCCACCACTTTGCCAGCAGCAGTAACAGCCACTGATTAGCAGCCGTCACTGTGCCAGAAGCAGTAACAGCCACTGATTAGCAGCTGACACTGTGCCAGCAGCAGTAACAGCCACTGATTAGCAGCTGACACTGTGCCAGCAGCAGTAACAGCCACTGAGTTTGACCCCCCTAACACTTTCAAGAATGGCGATATGGCCCATGGCCTAAAGTTTGGAAACCCCTGCTGTAGCAGATATAAGAGAAGGCAGTGCATAACCTCATATGTGTTGGCATAATTAAAGCCCATCTACAATCGCCACATTATGGTTTTGCCTGTGTTTCTATAAGCACTCATGGCTGTTGAGTGGGAGTAGATTGTGTAATAACCTCACACAACACAGACAATGGTCATGGCGACCAGGTCACCCCTACATTGCTGGACTCCTGAAATATTTCATCTGCGGTGTGGAGGATAATTACAGGAAAGAGTGACCTTATTATTTGGCTTTTCCATGGCAAAAAAAATCCCATCACTGGAGTCTCCAAGAAATAGGATTCCAATGTTTGAGTTGAGGTGCCAGCAAACACACCAAACTGTAATCAAAGGTTTTGGTGGTGTTGGCCTGTAAGTGTACCTGTTCCTTACCACGGGGGTGCGATTGTGCGAGCCAGTCCAACGTTTCCATGACTGCAGCGTATCGCTTCACCAGGAACATTCTAGGTAACCGATCGGCTGCCCGCTGGACCAGGCCACTCACCACGTCGCCCTCCAGTCTGTACGGCTGACAGGGACACTTTAGTCTTTCCAACCATCTTCCGCGAATATTAATGGGTAGACATATATATTTGTAACAGATGTCGCAAAGTGCCAACTTAAATGTTACACAGGCTATATATAAATATAAACATATATTTTTTTTACTCGTATTTTGAAGTCTTCTGAAAATTTCAATGTGATGAACGGAAACTGAAAAAAAGGCAACCATTTTCCTTTTCTCTATGTTGACGCTTTGACCATGTAGGTGGTATATTTCTGGCTTGAAGCTGTACTGAACACCGGTCATCACAATGCTCCCTGTGGGGGAGGGGAGCCCTCCTACGTGAGCAGGTTACAGTGCTGCACTTGGCAAGGGCTCCTCTAGGTCTGACTCACTGCCAAGTACGCAAGGGGTCCGGCGATAAGCCCCCCGCTCTTGCTGTTTTTTGTTTTCTCTTTCCTTTTCCAGCGATGACTTCTAAACTGGAACTGTACATTTTGTATTTTACTTCTAAAGCTTCTGTAAGTAAAATAACTATTTGCTTTATTAAAGATACATTTAATAGTGTGACATTATCTGGTGGTTTTTATTCTGTACTCTGGTTTCTGTCTGTTAACGTTAAAAGGGCCTACAGACATTAAAGGAATACTGTAGGGGGAAAAAGAGTTGAACTCACCCGGAGCTTCTAATAGTCCTTTGCAGACGTCCTGTGCCTGCGCAGCCACTCGCTGATGCTCCAGTCCCCGCCTCCGGTTCACTTCCGGAATTTGCGACTTTAAAGTTAGAAAACCACTGTGCCTGCGTGGTCGTGTCCTCACCCCTGCTAATGTCACCAGGAGTGTACGGCGCAGGCCCAGTACGGTCTGCACCTGCGCAGTAGGCTACCGGTGACGTCAGTGGGAGAATGCAACTGCACAGGCGCAGTGGTTTTCCAACTTTAAAGTCACAGATTCCAGAAGTGAACCGGAGGCGGGGACTGGAGCATTGGTGAGTGGCTGCACGGGCACAGGATGTCTGCCCCAGGTACGTTCAACTCTCTTTCCCCCTACTTCCCTACAGTAAAGGCTGTTTTTAAAGTGGTGTGGCATATCGGCCGCTCTGTAACGCGGCTTACTGCACTGCACCACCTATAGCGTCGTTCACAGTGCAGCAGGTGCATTGCAGAATAATAGCATGGTAATACAGTCGTTGCAGTCACCTGCAAAATGTGCATAGTAGCAGTGAGGCTTACTTTTCAATAACTGTGTGCAACTCGACGCATAGATAACATTTGCCGACCCTTTCCTGCTGTTACAGGGAATGCAGCGGCCACTGAATGTAGACTAAAGGACACTTGAAGTGAGAGGGATAAGGAGGCTGCCATATTTATTTCCTGTTAAATTGGACCTGAACTCTTTTGCACAGTGCAGAAGGAGAACAGAGAAATGCACTCTGTATTTTGAGAGTTTAGTCTGTTTAATTCGAGCAAGTTGAATCCAGCGCAGGAGATTTGGGCGCAGCCGGCAGCCACCATAGACCATAATAGCTATATTTCCTGCTCAGCGCACATCATTCCATAAACCTTCAGATCACTTAAGTTGTTGCAATGTTCTCCGCAGTGGCCTCCACCATAAACACCCAGTAAAGATCACACTCACCGGACGTATTGACCTCTATTAGATAGGTCAATCATGCACAAGCCCAGGAGTCCTAGGATCTTCAGGATCCTGGTGTCACCTCTGCCGATCCCAGCTTATCCTTACTTGCACCTCAAAAAAAGCCTCACATAGCATAATACTGTTTTGCTAAAAACACATTTTTATTTAAAATTTCACTCACATTTCCTTGATGAATTGCAGGCATAGAGTTTTATACACGGGCTCTCCCCCGCCGCCAAGCTGGGCGTGATGGTATCTGTAGTCCCACTGACTTCCAATTCTCCCACTGGTTTCTGCCGCTCCAGGGGTCCGTTGTTTGTATTGCCCAGTGCGTCCACCTCCGCCCGATCGATTTCGTCACTGCCTTGTGACTCATCAGGGGCACGAAGGCTGGACGCTTTGCCGGGCTAATTTGTATCCTGCTTGCGGCCATTACTTGCCGCCCCCTTTCCCATCTCCCCCTGCGCCACGGCGCTCCTATTGGTTTCTCCTCTATTTTCCCACATGACGTGGGTCCCCATGTGGCCTTATTCCTCCTCACCTATTGGTTAGAATTGGGACCTTTCAATTGGTCACGTACTACTTCCTACTTCCCTAATTGGCCGCCCTCCGTCAGCCTGGTTTAAGTAGTCAGCGCGGGTGCACTCCGCGCTGATTGGCCTCCTACTCTATCTCAAGGCGAGCTCCTGCTTGTGTAGAGGGAGATCCCGTTCACAATTCATTACACATTACATATTACACATTCCATACATTCTTAAACATTAAAATGTTAAAATATTAAATGTATAAATTGATAAAGACCTTATCAGGCATTATTCATTGCACTTGTAGTTAGCCTTGCAGTAGCTATACCTATAAATTAGGTGTTTTTTTCCCCTTGCATCACAGGTGTCCCTTTGATTTATGTTCACTGTACAGGTCCTACTATATGTGTCACATAGGAATTATTGAGTCATCCCACCCCCATGTTATTCTTCCCCATCCCACACACAATAGATATTAATCCCACCTATCTCAATTGTCAGCAATAAAACAGTTCAGGTCCAATTCTATGTTGAGCCCTCCTGGTTTGAGACTGCCCAAACTGTAAATCCACCGGGTCTCTTTCCTAGAAATATGCCTAACTTTATGGCATCCCCTCCACCCATATGTCATTTTTTCCAACCCACAGAAGTACAATCCCCTCGGATCACAATTGTGTTTATCCCTAAAGTGATCCGATACACTGTGGCCCACCAAACCCTTCCTTATATTTCTAATGTGCTCCTGTATTCTTTTTTTGAGGGCTCTGGTGGTCCTTCCCACATATTGTATTCCACATTCACACCATAGTAAGTATACCACCCCCACCGTGTTACATGTGATATTCTGCATTATCTTAAATCTAGCTTGGTTGGTGAAAGACGTAACCTCATTCCTTCTACTGCCCATTGCCTCCTCACAGGCACTGCATCCTCTGCACGGAAAGAAACCATTTTGTTGCCAAAAAGGTGCCTTTACTTTGGCTGGCCCCTCCACCAAACTTGGCGCCAAAATCTGTTTGAGGTTCGGCGCTCTCCTATATATAAATTGTGGCTTCTCTGGTATTATCCTCTGGAGTGTTCTATCTTCTTTGAGGATGTGCCAATGTCTCCTTACTATGGCCTCCATCTGCCTATGTTGGCAGGAATATTCCGATACAAAAGGTAGATTATATGTCTTATTCCCTTCCACCCTCCCTGCTTTTAACAGCTTCCCCCTATCCTTCTTCCCCACTTCTATCACCTCTTCATACAAGTCTTCCTCCTTATACCCTTTTTCTACGAATCTCTCCACCAACTTTTGTGATTGTGCCATATAGTCTTCAACCCTCGTGCAATTCCTTTTTACCCTAGTGAATTGACCCTTAGGGACTGCTTTCAGCCATTTTCTGTGATGGCAACTACCTACAGACAGATATCCATTTCTGTCTGTACTCTTAAAAAATGTGCGAGTGATAAATTCACCTCCACCTTTTTCAATCTCTATATCTAGAAAGTGTATGATCTTGTGATCACATATCATCTCCAATCTAATGTTCAAGTGATTATTATTCAATTGCACTATAAACTCTTGCAGTTCCTCCTGCGTGCCTTCCCATAAAATAAATAAATCGTCAATAAATCGATGCCACATCCCTATGTGTCTTCCCAGTGTTCTCTCCTCTAACACCCGTGCTTCCCACCTCCCCATAAACAGGTTTGCCAATGACGGTGCAAATCCCGCCCCCATAGCACATCCTTTTATTTGAATATAAAAATCCCCCCTATACCAGAAATAATTCCTGCTTAAAGCATATTTCAGTAGGTCTATCAAGAATTCTACCTGTTGCTTGTCCAACTCCCCCTCCTCCCCAAGAAAATATCGTACTGCATCAATTGCAGGTCCATGCGGAATGTTAGTATATAAGCTTGCCACATCTGCCGTGACCATGAGGCTATCATCCTTCACCTTTTTTCCTTCCAATATACACAACATATGCTTTGTATCCTTGATTACATGAGGCAGTTTGCGTACCAGCGGTTGTAAATAAAAATCAATATATTGCCCCAGTCTATGTGTTATGGATCCGATCCCGCTTATTATGGGTCGGCCAGGGGGGGCAGTGGTGCTCTTATGGATTTTTGGTACCTGATATATAATTGGTATTCTTGGTGCTGACGGTATCAAAAATTCAAATTCCCTATCATTTACTATACCCTTATCCAAACCCCCCCTCAGTATTTTCCTGAGTTCTCTGAAAGAGACCCGGTGGATTTACAGTTTGGGCAGTCTCAAACCAGGAGGGCTCAACATAGAATTGGACCTGAACTGTTTTATTGCTGACAATTGAGATAGGTGGGATTAATATCTATTGTGTGTGGGATGGGGAAGAATAACATGGGGGTGGGATGACTCAATAATTCCTATGTGACACATATAGTAGGACCTGTACAGTGAACATAAATCAAAGGGACACCTGTGATGCAAGGGGAAAAAAACACCTAATTTATAGGTATAGCTACTGCAAGGCTAACTACAAGTGCAATGAATAATGCCTGATAAGGTCTTTATCAATTTATACATTTAATATTTTAACATTTTAATGTTTAAGAATGTATGGAATGTGTAATATGTAATGTGTAATGAATTGTGAACGGGATCTCCCTCTACACAAGCAGGAGCTCGCCTTGAGATAGAGTAGGAGGCCAATCAGCGCGGAGTGCACCCGCGCTGACTACTTAAACCAGGCTGACGGAGGGCGGCCAATTAGGGAAGTAGGAAGTAGTACGTGACCAATTGAAAGGTCCCAATTCTAACCAATAGGTGAGGAGGAATAAGGCCACATGAGGACCCACGTCATGTGGGAAAATAGAGGAGAAACCAATAGGAGCGCCGTGGCGCAGGGGGAGATGGGAAAGGGGGCGGCAAGTAATGGCCGCAAGCAGGATACAAATTAGCCCGGCAAAGCGTCCAGCCTTCGTGCCCCTGATGAGTCACAAGGCAGTGACGAAATCGATCGGGCGGAGGTGGACACACTGGGCAATACAAACAACGGACCCCTGGAGCGGCAGAAACCAGTGGGAGAATTGGAAATCAGTGGGACTACAGATACCATCACGCCCAGCTTGGCGGCGGGGGAGAGCCCGTGTATAAAACTCTATGCCTGCAATTCATCAAGGAAATGTGAGTGAAATTTTAAATAAAAATGTGTCTTTAGCAAAACAGTATTATGCTATGTGAGGCTTTTTTTGAGGTGCAAGTAAGGATAAGCTGGGATCGGCAGAGGTGACACCAGGATCCTGAAGATCCTAGGACTCCTGGGCTTGTGCATGATTGACCTATCTAATAGAGGTCAATACGTCCGGTGAGTGTGATCTTTACTGGGTGTTTATGGTGGAGGCCACATGCGGAGAACATTGCAACAACTTAAGTGATCTGAAGGTTTATGGAATGATGTGCGCTGAGCAGGAAATATAGTGATTTTGAGAGACTTACCTAGGTCTGGTGAAAGCGCACTCAATGAACTTCTCCATATAATAGCTATAGCGCTTTGAAATTTATATAATTATAGACCATAATAGGAATTACGGCTATAGCGGCGCACTGTGAGTAACTTTAGTCCCATCAAAAGACGGAGCTGAAGTTACATTTAAAACCCTGTAATTTGGCTGCCAGCAATAGCTGGAAGCCGAATTACATCATTCCCCACTATCCACGTGGACCTGGTTGGGGAATAGTAATTAACACCGCTGGGAGACTTAGGCGCAGGATACAGCCGATATATATGGCTTATCCTGCTGCTGCACAAGTCTCCCGGCGGCGATTTCATACGTATGTGTTTAATTCCTCCTCATTTGTGTCACACACGTAGTCACAAGTTGACCGTGATTGTAATTTGACCTCTCCCGTGTCACACGACTGCCACGGCAGATAAGCTCATTTGAAAGCATTGTCTGCTTCCATGAATCAGGAAGTGGAAACGCTGCAGATATATTTTAGGATTTGTTTCAGCTGTAACAAAAATGTTTTTGGTTGAACGGTCATTATGCTGATGCGTATCTTTTAGAGCAGAGCGGACACTCTTGAGTTCAGGTCCACTTTAAACAATACCAGTTGCCTGGCAGCCCTGCTGATCTCTCTGGCTGCAGTAGTGTCTGAATCACACACCTGAAACAAGTATGCAGCTAATCCAGTCAGACTTCAGTCAGAGCACCTGATCTGCATGCTTGTTCACGGTCTATGGCTAAGGGCTCATTCACACTAGAGCGTTTTGGCGGGCGAAACGCTCAAGCGCTATCGCTTTTTAAAGCGCTAGTGCAATAATACCCTATGGGCCCGTTCTCACTGGGCGATTTGCGTTCATCGCCGGTGATTAACGCAAATCGGCAAACTGTTAGCCTGCACCATTTTCAGGCGATTTTCCGGCGTCTGCGTTTAGTGCTATAGAAGCGCTAAACACGATGGAGAAAAAAATCACCAAGTGTGAAAGGCGATTTTTTTTCGCAGTAATCGCCAAAAATCGCCTGAGCAAAATGCTAGCAAAAGCGCTAGCGTTTTGCTAGTGTGAATGGGCCCTTAAAGTATTAGAGGCAGAGGATCAGCAGGACAGCCAGGAAATCTACATTGTTTAAAAGGAAATAAATATGGTGCTGAATAAAAATGCCCCCCTGCTTGTAACTAGTGTTGGGCGAACAGTGTTCGCCACTGTTCGGGTTCTGCAGAACATCACCCTGTTCGGGTGATGTTCGGGTTCGGCCGAACACCTGATGGTGTTCGGCCAAACTGTTCGGCCATATGGCCGAACTAAGAGCGCATGGCCGAACGTTACCCGAACGTTCGGCTAGCGCTGTGATTGGCCGAACGGGTCACGTGTAGTGTTGGGCGAACATCTAGATGTTCGGGTTCGGGCCGAACATGGCCGAACTCCGAACATAATGGAAGTCAATGGGGACCCGAACTTTCGTGCTTTGTAAAGCCTCCTTACATGCTACATACCCCAAATTTACAGGGTATGTGCACCTTGGGAGTGGGTACAAGAGGAAAAAAAATTTAGCAAAAAGAGCTTATAGTTTTTGAGAAAATCGATTTTAAAGTTTCAAAGGGAAAACTGTCTTTTAAATGCGGGAAATGTCTGTTTTCTTTGCACAGGTAACATGCTTTTTGTCGGCATGCAGTCATAAATGTAATACATATAAGAGGTTCCAGGAAAAGGGACCGGTAACGCTAACCCAGCAGCAGCACACGTGATGGAACAGGAGGAGGGTGGCGCAGGAGGAGAAGGCCACGCTTTGAGACACAACAACCCAGGCCTTGCATGAGGACAAGAAGCGTGCGGATAGCAATTTGCATTTTGGCGCCATGCAGTCATAAATGTAATACAGATGAGAGGTTCAATAAACAGGGACCGGAAACGCTAACCCATCACAGATGTTCATTGTTCATGTTACTTGGTTGGGGTCCGGGAGTGTTGCGTAGTCGTTTCCAATCCAGGATTGATTCATTTTAATTTGAGTCAGACGGTCTGCATTTTCTGTGGAGAGGCGGATACGCCGCCGATCTGTGACGATGCCTCCGGCAGCACTGAAACAGCGTTCCGACATAACGCTGGCTGCCGGGCAAGCCAGCACCTCTATTGCGTACATTGCCAGTTTGTGCCAGGTATCTAGCTTCGATACCCAATAGTTGAAGGGTGCAGATGGATTGTTCAACACAGCTACGCCATCTGACATGTAGTCCTTGACCATCTTCTCCAGGCGATCGGTGTTGGAGGTGGATCTGCACGCTTTCTGTTCTGTGTGCTGCTGCATGGGTGTCAGAAAATTTTCCCACTCCAAGGACACTGCCGATACCATTCCCTTTTGGGCACTAGCTGCAGCTTGTGTTGTTTGCTGCCCTCCTGGTCGTCCTGGGTTTGCGGAAGTCAGTCTGTCGGCGTACAACTGGCTAGAGGAGGGGGAGGATGTCAATCTCCTCTCTAAAGTCTCCACAAGGGCCTGCTGGTATTCTTCCATTTTGACCTGTCTGGCTCTTTCTTCAAGCAGTTTTGGAACATTGTGTTTGTACCGTGGATCCAGAAGGGTATAAACCCAGTAATTGGTGTTGTCCAGAATGCGCACAATGCGTGGATCGCGTTCAATGCAGTCCTAGGCCGAAGAGGTCATAGCCTAGGGTCACAAAACCTGTTTATTTGGGCAATTTCAATGGTGGCGAGTCTGACGTACATAAATCGCAGCAATGGCCGTTAGCAACGTCTGAATCTCACGAAATGTCTCATGCAGGTAGAAGACATATTGTTAGACTTGGGCTCCAAAGATGGGTTCCCTACATCTCTGCAAACCAGAGTTACAGGGCTCCAAATTTGGTAAAATCACCCATAGGCTTTCATTGGGCCTCCTATTTACAGTTCCAAAATCTCACATCTTTTCAAAGGGCAATTTTTCTAGCATTGTAGGGACCCTTAGGGGGAACATGACTGGTGAGTTTCGGGCCCCTAGGCCAAAGAGGTCATAGCCTAGGGTCACAAAAACCTGTTTATTTGGGCTATTTCAATGGTAGTGATGGTGACGTACATAAATCGCAGCAATGGCCGTTAGCAACGTCTGAATCTCACGAAATGTCTCATGCAGGTAGAAGACATATTGTTAGACTTGGATTCCAAAGATGGGGTCCCTACATCTCTGCAAACCAGAGTTACAGGGGTCCAAAATTGGTAAAATCCCCCATAGGATTTCATTGCCTCCCTATTTCACTTTCCAAAATCTCACATCTTTTCAAAGGGCAATGGCTCAGCAGTACCAAATTTTCTAGCATTGTAGGGACCCTTAGGGGAAACATGACTGGTGAGTTTCTGGCCTCTAGGCCGAAGAGGTCATAGCCTAGGGTCACAAAAACCTGTTTATTTGGGCTATTTCAATGGTAGTGATGGTGGCGTACATAAATCTCAGCCATGGCCGTTAGCAACGTCTGAATCTCACGAAATGTCTCATGCAGGTAGAAGACATATTGTTAGACTTGGATTCCAAAGATGGGGTCCCTACATCTCTACAAACCAGAGTTACAGGGGTCCAAAATTGGTAAAATCCCCCATAGGCTTTCATTGGGCCTCCTATTTACCGTTCCAAAATCTCACACCATTTCAAAGGGCAATGGCTCAGCAGTGGCAAAACTCACCAGTCATCATCCCCCTAAGGGTCCCTACAATACTAGAAAATTTGGTACTGCTGAGCCATTGCCCTTTGAAAAGATGTGAGATTTTGGAAAGTGAAATAGGGAGGCAATGAAATCCCATGGGGGATTTTACCAATTTTGGACCCCTGTAACTCTGGTTTGCAGAGATGTAGGGACCCCATCTTTGGAATCCAAGTCTAACAATATGTCTTCTACCTGCATGAGACATTTCGTGAGATTCAGACGTTGCTAACGGCCATTGCTGCGATTTATGTACGTCACCATCACTACCATTGAAATAGCCCAAATAAACAGGTTTTTGTGACCCTAGGCTATGACCTCTTCGGCCTAGGGGCCCGAAACTCACCAGTCATGTTCCCCCTAAGGGTCCCTACAATGCTAGAAAATTTGGTACTGCTGAGCCATTGCCCTTTGAAAAGATGTGAGATTTTGGAAAGTGAAATAGGGAGGCAATGAAATCCTATGGGGGATTTTACCAATTTTGGACCCCTGTAACTCTGGTTTGCAGAGATGTAGGGACCCCATCTTTGGAATCCAAGTCTAACAATATGTCTTCTACCTGCATGAGACATTTCGTGAGATTCAGACGTTGCTAACGGCCATGGCTGAGATTTATGTACGCCACCATCACTACCATTGAAATAGCCCAAATAAACAGGTTTTTGTGACCCTAGGCTATGACCTCTTCGGCCTAGGGGCCCGAAACTCACCAGTCATGTTCCCCCTAAGGGTCCCTACAATGCTAGAAAATTTGGTACTGCTGAGCCATTGCCCTTTGAAAAGATGTGAGATTTTGGAAAGTGAAATAGGAAGGCAATGAAATCCTATGGGGGATTTTACCAATTTTGGACCCCTGTAACTCTGGTTTGCAGAGATGTAGGGACCCCATCTTTGGAATCCAAGTCTAACGATATGTCTTCTACCTGCATGAGACAGTTCGTGAGATTCAGACGTTGCTAACGGCCATTGCTGCGATTTATGTACGTCACCATCACTACCATTGAAATAGCCCAAATAAACAGGTTTTTGTGACCCTAGGCTATGACCTCTTCGGCCTAGGGGCCCGAAACTCACCAGTCATGTTCCCCCTAAGGGTCCCTACAATGCTAGAAAATTTGGTACTGCTGAGCCATTGCCCTTTGAAAAGATGTGAGATTTTGGAAAGTGAAATAGGGAGGCAATGAAATCCTATGGGGGATTTTACCAATTTTGGACTCCTGTAACTCTGGTTTGCAGAGATGTAGGGACCCCATCTTTGGAATCCAAGTCTAACAATATGTCTTCTACCTGCATGAGACATTTTGTGAGATTCAGGCGTTGCTAACGGCCATTGCTGCGATTTATGTACGCCACCATCACTACCATTGAAATAGCCCAAATAAACAGGTTTTTGTGACCCTAGGCTATGACCTCTTCGGCCTAGGGGCCCGAAACTCACCAGTCATGTTCCCCCTAAGGGTCCTTACAATGCTAGAAAATTTGCCACTGCTGAGTAATTGCCCTTTGAAAAGATGTGAGATTTTGGAACTGTAAATAGGAGGCCCAATGAAAGCCTATGGGTGATTTTACCAAATTTGGAGCCCTGTAACTCTGGTTTGCAGAGATGTAGGGAACCCATCTTTGGAGCCCAAGTCTAACAATATGTCTTCTACCTGCATGAGACATTTCGTGAGATTCAGACGTTGCTAACGGCCATTGCTGCGATTTATGTACGTCAGACTCGCCACCATTGAAATTGCCCAAATAAACAGGTTTTGTGACCCTAGGCTATGACCTCTTCGGCCTAGGACTGCATTGAACGCGACCCACGCATTGTGCGCATTCTGGACAACACCAATTACTGGGTTTATACCCTTCTGGATCCACGGTACAAACACAATGTTCCAAAACTGCTTGAAGAAAGAGCCAGACAGGTCAAAATGGAAGAATACCAGCAGGCCCTTGTGGAGACTTTAGAGAGGAGATTGACATCCTCCCCCTCCTCTAGCCAGTTGTACGCCGACAGACTGACTTCCGCAAACCCAGGACGACAGCAAACAACACAAGCCGCAGCTAGTGCCCAAAAGGGAATGGTATCGGCAGTGTCCTTGGAGTGGGAAAATTTTCTGACACCCATGCAGCAGCACACAGAACAGCAAGCGTGCAGATCCACCTCCAACACCGATCGCCTGGAGAAGATGGTCAAGGACTACATGTCAGATGGCGTAGCTGTGTTGAACAATCCATCTGCACCCTTCAACTTTTGGGTATCGAAGCTAGACACCTGGCAATGTACGCAATAGAGGTGCTGGCTTGCCCGGCAGCCAGCGTTATGTCGGAACGCTGTTTCAGTGCTGCCGGAGGCATCGTCACAGATCGGCGGCGTATCCGCCTCTCCACAGAAAATGCAGACCGTCTGACTCAAATTAAAATGAATCAATCCTGGATTGGAAACGACTACGCAACACTCCCGGACCCCAACCAAGTAACATGAACAATGAACATCTGTGATGGGTTAGCGTTTCCGGTCCCTGTTTATTGAACCTCTCATCTGTATTACATTTATGACTGCATGGCGACAAAATGCAAATTGCTATCCGCACGCTTCTTGTCCTCATGCAAGGCCTGGGTTGTTGTGTCTCAAAGCGTGGCCTTCTCCTCCTGCACCACCCTCCTCCTGTTCCATCACGTGTGCTGCTGCTGGGTTAGCGTTACCGGTCCCTTTTCCTGGAACCTCTTATATGTATTACATTTATGACTGCATGCCGACAAAAAGCATGTTACCTGTGCAAAGAAAACAGACATTTCCCGCATTTAAAAGACAGTTTTCCCTTTGAAACTTTAAAATCGATTTTCTCAAAAACTATAAGCTCTTTTTGCTAAATTTTTTTTCCTCTTGTACCCACTCCCAAGGTGCACATACCCTGTAAATTTGGGGTATGTAGCATGTAAGGAGGCTTTACAAAGCACGAAAGTTCGGGTCCCCATTGACTTCCATTATGTTCGGAGTTCGGGTCGAACACCCGAACATCGCGGCCATGTTCGGCCTGTTCGGCCCGAACCCGAACATCTAGATGTTCGCCCAACACTACTTGTAACTGATGTGTGTTTTCCCTTCTTATGCTTTAAAAGACCACAGAAAACCCCGAGCATCATGTAGTGATAAATGGACTTTCAGAAAGTCTTCATACAGCCTGCTCTGTTGTCACTGGAGATGGTAAGTAAGATGCAAAGTGATCTGAGTTGATGTAGCGTTGGTCCAATTTCAAGCTGCATAAAAAGTATGAATAGACTAAACCTGTCAAGGTGGAATTCGATTGCTCCATTTCAAGCTGCATACAGCCTGCACCAACTTCAACTATTTTCAAGGGAACCCGAGGTGATAAGGATATGGAGGCTGACATATTTATTTCCTTGTAAACAATGCCAGTTGCCTGGCAGCCCTGCTGCTCTTCTGATATAAGTAGTGTCTGAGTCAAACCCTGGAACAAGCATATGGAAAATCCAGTAAAAGGAGTCGTCTAAGTATGAGTACCTGATCTTGTTTAGGGTCTATGGCTAATGCTACGTACACACATGCGACAACGATCGTTCGTTAAGAACGACGAACGAACTTTTAATTGATGAAAGAACGACCTAAGTAAAGTTAGTTTTAAAAGGTGTGTAACGAGCTGATCGTTAGAACGAACGTTACATCACAAAAAGCAACTATTGCGCCTGCGCATAAAAAAGAGAAGTTTCACGAAGAAATAGTGAAATGCGCATGTCAAGCCTAGTACGAACGATCGTTTCCAACGATGTACTATTTTTGCAAACGATCGTCGTTGGTTAAAATCCGCCGAGACAGAACTTTCTTTTGTAGCGATTTGGCTCGTTCGTCGTTTGCCTTAATAGTCGGTGGTTCGTTTTTTGTAACGATCGTCGTTGGTAAAGATCGGGGAACGATCGTTACAAACGACTATAGTCGCATGTGTGTACGCACCTTTAAAGTATGAGACAGGATCAGGAGGGCTGCCAGGCACCTGGTGGTATTTAAAAGGAAATACATTTGGCAGCCTCCATATACTTCTCTCTTTGGGTTCCCTTTCATTTCCTTGACCTTCCCTAGTTAAAAAGCAGCTTCTGACAATCAATGGCCTCAATTCAGTAAGAGAAAACTTGCCACCACATATCGATCTTGCCTTATTAAGGTTTTCACAGTGAAAGAGTTATCTTATCACTTCAGTCCTTAAAGGGGAACTGAAGAGAGAGGTGTATGGAGGCTGTCATGTTTATTTCCTTTTAAGCAATACCAGTTGCCTGGCAGCCCTGCTGATCCTCTGCCTCTATTACTATTAGCCATAGCCCCTGAACAAGCATACAGCAGATCAGGTGTTTCAGTAGTTCAGACTTTAAAGTCTGATCTGACAAGACTAGCTGCATGCTTGTTTCTGGTGTTATTCAGATACTACTGCAGAGAAATAGACCAGCAGGGCTGCCAGGCAACTGGTATTGATTAAAAGGAAATACACATGACAGCCTTCATATACCTCTCTCTTCAGTTCCCCTTTAAAGCCCCATTCACACGCTCAACAGCGGTCTTTTATGCAGCACAATTATCAAACCACTTTTGTTGTTCCCTATGACGTCGGTGACGTCATCCCGCCCGGTCGCCATGGCGACCGGGGAAGCCCAGCAGGAAATCCCGTTCTGAACGGGATTTCCTGCTTACTCTGATCGCCGAAGGCGATCAGTGTGGATAGGGAGATGCCGCTTGTCAGCGGCTATCATGTAGCGAGCCCTCGGCTCGCTACAGCTCGCTACATGAAATTTTTTTTTTAAAAAGTGCTGCGCTGCCCCCTTGCCGCCAGAATTGTAACAGCAAGGGGGTTAAATACATTGCCTGCGATTCGCATGCATTCCACTCGCAGGCGAATTCTGCGGCTCTTTTGTGCGTTTTTTCACCGCTGAAAAAAACGCACCTCAACAATGCTACAGTGGAAACAGGCCCATCCACTTGCATTACATGTGCGAATCCGCATGCGTAGGACGTATGCGGATTTGCGATAGTGGAAACGAGCCCTGAGACTTAAGTTACCTCCTCTATAGTTATTTTCACATGCAGTTATTTAACAGCCCGTCTTTTTAACATTACAATTCTGGAGTTATTTTAAGGATTGAAGAGTTAACTTTAGGTTTGCCTGAGGTAAAATGTTTCCTGAATACTACATGCCTTATCACCATGGTGATCATTCTATTAAAGACAGGAGTTAAGCTAAGTGAATTGAGGCCATTGTCCCATACTGCATGATGTGGATGGTGGACAGATGGACAACTACCTGTCCAATAAAATCGTTCAGTCATCTCAAGAGAAAGCAGAGCTGCTGAAGACTGTCAGGCTACGTTCACAGGTGTTGTGTAACGCAGAATGTATCAATGCAGACGTGATGTTCACAGTGCGGCCGTTGTGGTCTGATGGAGTGCGGTGGCGCAGCAGCAGTGAAGCATATTTTTTATTGACTAAATGTGAAAACGTGAGGTGATCCTTTCACCTTACATTGCATTCCTGCTGTCACGCGCAACGCAACTCCCACTGTGTACTTCAGGGACTTTCAATGTATTTATCTCAAGAAGTACAGAATGGTTTTGCATTGTTAATAAATGCAGTTGTACTATCCTATGTTTCAAATGGCAACTGAAGTGATAGGGATATGAAGCCTGCTATATTTATTTCCTTTTAAGCAATACCAGTTGCCTGGCAGTCCTGCTGATCCTCTGCCTCTAACACTTTCAGCCATAGACCCTGAACAAGCATGTAGCAGATCAGGTGTTTCTGACATTGTCAGATCTGACGGATTAGCTGCATGCTTGTTTCTGGTGTTATTTAGACACTTCTGCAGCCAAACAGACAAGCAGGGCTGCCGGGCAACTGGTATTGTTTAAAAGAAAATAAACATGGCAGCTTCCATAGTCTTCTCACTTCAGTGGCCCTTTAAAGGGAACCTAAACTGAAAAGGATATGGATTTTTCCTTTTAAAATACCAGTTTCCGGACTCTCCTGCTGATCCGGTGTCTCTAATACTTTTAGCCACAGCCCCTGAACAAGCATGCAGATCAGGTGCTCTGACTGAAGTCAGCCTGGATTAGCTGCATGCTTGTTTCAGGTGTGTGATTCAACCACTACTGCAGCTAGAGAGATCAGCAGGACTGTCACTCTCAGTTCGGATTTCCTGTAACGAATGGGTGGCTGAAGCAGAGTTTACACGTGTTTCAGTAAAATCAAAACAGGAGAATCTTTTTGGGTTTTTATTAAAGCCTAAAATGGAATGACAAGACAGCATTAATGGATACAAATCTGGTAACAGCAAGGTAAGCAGATTTACATTTTTAAAGAGAACCTGTGACTAATCTGAGGACTGCGTGTTGGTTGCCACAAGCATTGGGAATGCCTTCCAAGGTACATCCGTTAAGAAATGGTCTCAGTGATCTGCAAACTTGGCTCTCCAGCTGTTGAGGAACTACAAGTTCCAAAAGGCATTGCAGGAGTCTGACAGCCACAGTCATGATTCATAAAGGCAAATGCATTGTGGGAATTGTAGTTCCTTAACAGCTGGAGAGCTAAGTTTGCAGACCACTGGTCTATGGGACAACAATAATCCCGCCTACATGCAGCTTGTAACTGGTCCAATAAGATTCACTTCCTGCTTACTTTAAGTAGCCCAATTCTGAGCTGAATACAATTTGCATCACATTTTCACGCAAGCTGGAATTCTGTCGCTGACACCTTTAATCAGTCGGGGGCTGGTCAATGAGATGCAGAAAAAAAATATCTAAGCTGATGCAGAATTATGCAAATGTATGCAGCTTGATAATATACCATCAAATGAAGCCATGGTGGGATTCGATTGGTCCATTTTTAAGCTGCATAATTATACTTCAACTCAGCATTCTTTACACCTCATCCCTAGCGCTGAATATAGTTCCCCTTCACTGACTGCCTCAGCTAGACTGGTGCTCTTTATACTACCGTGCTACAAGACCTGTAACTGGTCAGTGAGATATTATTCATTCCAGTTACTGTGCTAGCTAATTAACCAAGATGTGTGAATGAACGTGATGACTGCAGCTATATAACAGACTTCCTAGGTCTGTGGAGAGTTGCATATTAAAACAATGTATTAATAGCAAAATTAAAAACAGTGAGAAAAGCTGGTGAATGCAGGAGACCCCCCCCCCCCCCCCCCCCATGGCTCCAGCTGGTGGAAATTCCAGATCCTCATCGGCTACTAACTGGAGATTAAACTGCAGGAAGAGGCTAATGTCTGAGGCTCCACCTTGTGGACAAAAGCTGGAACTGTTTATCTTCAACCCAGGCTTCTCTCATTCTCCAGACAGGCAAACTGGATGCGCAATAGAGGAAAGGTGGCTAATAAATACTACAGTTCATAAATAAAATTCCATGCAGATCTGCTCAGGAAGTCGGCTTGGTGGGAGGCGGAGGAGGACTGGCATCGGCAATGGTGGCCAAGTAGATGAGATTCCTGTGCAGAACTTGCTGATACCTGGAGGGCAGAGAGGAGAGCCATGAGCTGATTGACTAATGGTGTGTACACACTTGAAAGATTTACCACCTTCCATGTAGTATGAGAGCCATACTCTACACAGTCTATTCTATGGAGCTGAACTCCCCATCAGACAGAAATCTTTGCAAGATGCTGCACACACAGATGCTGCACACATGCAACAGATCAGTATCTGCAAAAGATCCGTTCCTGTAAAATGCATTCATAGTCTGATATCTGCAGATCCCATACACACCTTGTTTAACAGACATTCATCTGCATATCTGACAATCATCTGCAGATCCATTCCGGTGGATCTGATCTGCAGATGAATGTCTGTTAAAGAGACACTGAAGCGAATAAATTTTGCCCTTTTTACCTTACTATTCGCTACAGTAACTTTGTCGTGGATTTTGCTGCGCTAAGAGGCAGAGCTTTCTGCTGTAGCTCTGCCTCTCCTGCCGTCAATCGCCACCTCTCCCCGCCCCTCTCTGTGAAGGAAGAGTGAGAGGGGCGGGGAGAGGTGGCGATCTGCCGCAATTGACATCAGGAGAGGCAGAGCTGAAAGCTCTGCCTCTTTGTGTAAATGCCAGCCAGATTGCCCCCTGGGGATTTGGGGGGTCTGCAGCCCTCATTTTGCGGCACTTTACGTGTGCAGAGAGCACTGAAGCGAATTATAAGGTAAAAAGGGCAAAATGAATTTGCTTCAGTGTCTCTTTAAACAAGGTGTGTATGAGATCTGCAGATATAACTATGAATGCATTTTGCATGAATTGATCTTTTGCAGATACTGATCTTTTGAATGTGTACAGCATCTTTGTGTGCAGCATCTTGAAAAGACTTATCTGATGGGGAGTTCAGCTCCATAGTACCACTGTAGAGTATGGCTCTCATACAACATGGAAGGGGGTAAAACTGGTCTATGTTCTTTCATTAATCTTTGAAGTATATATGTAGCATAAGGCTAGAGAACAGAGGTGGAAATGGTCAGTAAAATTAGTATTTGGAGCACTCACAATCTAATCCCTACCATAGTGTCATATGTATGTACTGTGTAGTGTATGTATTGTAGTCTAGGACCAATTTTAGTGGGAAGCCAATTAACTTATCTGTATGTGTTTGGGATGTTGGAGGAAACTGGAGGAAACCCACACAGACACCAGTAGAACATACTGCCACCCAGCAGATAGTTTCCTTGCTGGGATTCGAACCAAACCCACCGCAAACATAAGATGCACCAGAAAATGTCTTTACAGGAAACACCAAGGCACTGGGCAAACTAGTTTAATATAAAAGAAGTTCACTATATCAGAAATTGTCATACTAAACACACAAAGTTTACCATAGTGCTCTAACCCTTATTCAATTGGGAGTATTTTTTCCCTCTTTCCTTTCAATACTTCAGTATGCGAGCACAGACAGCTTCTAAAGCCAGATCAAAATGCACAGTGCATAATATGCAGGGACTGGCATACAATAATCGTGCATCAGCTTGCACAGAAGGTAGCATAGATCTCACCAGTTAATGCAGGTACAGTACTGATAGTGTGGGCTGCACGGTGGCGTAGTGGTTAGCTCTCTCGCCTTGCAGCGCTGGCTCCCTGGTTCGAATCCCAGCCAGGGCACTATCTGCAAAGAGTTTGTATGTTCTCTCCGTGTCTGTGGGTTTCCTCCGGGCACTCAGGTTTCTTCCCACGTTCCAAAAACATACGGATAAGTTAATTGGCTCCCCCTAAAAAATTGGCCCTAGACTACAGTACTTACACTACATAATATAGACATATGGCAATGGTAGGGATTAGATTGTGAGCTCCTTTGAGGGACAGTTAGTGACAAGATATATATATACACTGTACAGCGCTGCGTAATATGTCGGCGCTATATAAATACTAAATAATAAAAATAATAATAATAATAATAGTGTTCTCCTCTGTCCACATTTATGTGCAGCCTGGATAATACTGTGGCATTGCAGCCATGCACAAGCAATCACAGATGACAGGCGATTTCCTCAGTAATTAGGCTGCAGCTTACACAGGGAGCATAGGTCTCACTCGCTGGAGCTTTTGAGGTAACCCACGCAGGCCCAGAGTAGCGAGCAGACTACAAGTAGCCGCCCACCTACAGCTCATTGGACTCCGACTGACCTATGACGCAAGTGCCCGCCCACATTCCTCTATAGCCGGATACAGAATACAGCAGGGGTCAAAAACAAGCTTACTATAACAGAAGTTCTATTATATCCGGGTTTACTATATCAGATGCTACTACAATATACTTATAATGGGGCTTGACCTGAACACATGGTTTACTATAATGAGATTATACTGTACTATGTCAGCTTTCCAAGCACATTTCATTCACATTGTATGTAGCTAGGAACCGGGCCATGCAAACTTGACAGGAAGTTTATGTGATTGTCATAACAATGTAAATGAAATCTGCATGTTACTGCATTTCCATCTCCATAGCTTTGGCTCTGCTGGGCACCTGCAGGCAGCTGGTGATTTTGTGGCACTCGCTGTCTCTGAGCAGAGGCCATGTGACATGCAGGGGTTTCTACTACACTGTAAGAAAAAACGTTCCCATTGTTGTGTATTTTCACAGTGAAAATTTGCATTAGTGTATAAACCAATGATTATGAATGGGCTAGTTTTCATCTAATGCAAAGACAAACAAAACACAGCCTGCTGCATTCGTTTTGGAATCCTTAATGTGATTTATTGCATGTTTATTCTTACCAGAAACAGGAACTTGTCATGTTGTCAGTAAGCAGAGTATGTAATTTAGGCCAACTGCAAAAAATGTTCATAAACGCATATAAAATACCATGCATTGTTTCAGTTGTATTTGAGTCACACACCTGTAACAAGCATGCAGTGTGTCATACCACGTGCATAGTGAGAATCCAGCCTCATACTTGTGCTGGACCACCTGTGGCAAGTGAGAGCCATTGGTCCAACGTGGTCTGGCTGTAGCCTGCGGCAGATGTGCTCCCCAATATACTATATGGTGGAATGTATTAGCATGGCCCAGGATAATCGCAGACTGCACAGAAGTGCGGCCCACTTGATGCAACGGATCCCGTGGTGTGAACCAGCCCTGAATGTACCCTGATAGTGGAGAGAGAAGACAGAACTTATCCGCATTTTACTGTGGTGTGAGTCCCTGCTAATAAAATTTACACAAAATCGAATCTCTCCAAAAAAACATAAGCAATGACAAGCTGACACTGTCCTAAGGAGCCAAAGAAGAGAGTGAGAAGTGAAAAGTTTTGGGCTGGATTTGAGCTGTACTGAACAAGTTATTACTTGTAGATTTGTCCATAAAAAAATGCACCACATGTACACTTACTTAGAACATTCTGTAGCTCGTCCCTTGTTCTGGTATTCCACAATGCAGCGGATGAGTTGATCATTTTCCTCCAGCAGCTATACAGAACAAAAAGAAAATGAGATAAAACAAAACACAGCGCTCTACAATGACGCTGGCTTATTTGGGACTGTGCCGACATCACTGCTCACTGTGGCAGGCAATGGCCTCTGCTGAAAAATGAACCTCAAATTCATCAATGCCACTTTTATTATAATGGGTCTAATCAGACTAAAGCAGGATGGATTTTCCCCGGAAATTGGTAAAGTTGGCATATAATCTGCATTTGCCATTTTCAGGTTTTTATTTTGATTTTTCATGTGTGGTTGTGCAATTTTTGTTTGTGTAACATTAAATCACAGGCAAAAAATAAATAAATAATAATAATAATCAGAAAAATAGACCTGCTGTCCAAATTTCAGAAAAACTCAAAATCTGAAGTCTAGTAATAGTGAACCCAGCCTAAAGTTATTTTGGAGTGGTGGCTCCCTCCACCCTTCTGAATGTTCTGGTGAAGATGGCTTATTTAAAATATTTCCAAGGGAATCTTAAAGAAAACCCGAGGCGGGGTTCTAAGAATGCAATCCACATACAGAGGCTGGGTATGCCTATAGAGCCCAGCCTCTGTTGCTATTTCAATCCCCCCTAAGCCCCCCCTGCGCTCTGTAATCAGCCATAAATTACAGCCGCGCTGCCGACACAGCGTGTCAGAGCGGGCTGTGCTTACATCAGTAATGTCACTCTGTCGCTATACATTTCACCACATCATTGTGGGAACACTGCTTTCTTGTGTGTTTGGGAACATTACCTAACTACCTTTAGGCTGCTTTCACAGTGGGACGTTACAGGCGCACATTAGAGGAGCCTGTAACGCACCCCCACCACACAGCAATGAAAAATCTATGGGCTGTTCACAGTGCCCATGTTGCGTTACACAGTAATGCTTCACGTCAAGACAACGTACTGCATGCAGTACTTTATACGCGGCTAAGCCGCGTTAGACTGTTTGCACATGCTCAGTACGGGTGTTTTTGTTTTTTTTTAGGGGCGGAGAGGAGGCGGGGAGAGGCCGCTACGTAGCCAGGCACATGGCTACTTGGCATTCACTGCACTTGCAGTGTTTACTCTTTGGAGCGGCCGCTGATTGGCTGGCGGGACCACGTGATGCGGAGAGCTCCGCTCACGTGGTCTCCGCAGCGCCTCCGACAGAGCAGGTGCACCAAGAGCTGCTTGTAACGCGGCTCTTGATAGCGTCCTGCTCCAACACCACCAGGCGTTGCGTTAGGGGCACGGCATGTGCCCTATAACGTCCCCTAAATGCAACGTCCTGGTGTGTAAACAGACTGGGTCAAGTTGCCTATCTGCATTTTGGGTGGAAACTCTGGCCCACTGCCTGAGAGTTACATTACAGTTCACTTCACCCATGTCATGGACATGCCCATTTTGTGTCACAGCGCGCTTAGCATGCTGCACTAACACCAACCAGCCGCCCCACCCAGGTTGAGCCCAGAGAAATGTAACTGTAAATATTTTAACCCCCAATTTACTGCTTTTTTTTTTTTTTTTTTTTTTTACAGTAGCCCCTATTGTGTGTTCTGTCCCCCAGAATGGGGACAAATGCCAAGGAACCCCTGCAGACTACTAAAGAAACCCTGGTTGAGAAAGCCTGCCCTAGAGGCTGCAGCTCTGGCGTTTTGAGTCAACCAGGAGAAAAAGTGCAATATAAATGTTCTGTGTCAGTCACTGCACGGGGTCTCTGTTAGTGATGCGAAGTAGCAGCAGCTGATGATGGGATAATCTCCAACTCCCCCCCCCCCCCCCCGCGACCCTCCCTCCCACCGCGCTGCCACACCCCCCTCCATAGGATTTTTCTCACCCGCTGCAGGTTGTCATCAGGCACGTGCGCTCGGCCTCGCAGCCTCTCCGGTACAAACACCAGCGACATCTTCTCCAGCGATCTGACTGCACTTCCGGCGCACGCCTACTACGTCATCCCTGCTGCGCGTCGCCGAGCTTCATCATACGTCTCTTGTGGTGCGTAAAACCGAGGCGAAAGTGATGTTCTGCGCATGTGAGTAAGCTGCAGCGGAGATCGGTGCGGGGCTGCAGGAGGATACAACGTCACGCTGTCACACTACAGCGTGAAGCTGCTGGGGCGTGGCCAGAAATAGCACGTTAGGATGTGGAAAATATAAGAATGTAAAAACAACAAAATATCCCCCTCCCCTCTAGTGCTAGTGACGCCTCCTTCTCTGTGCCCCGCCCCCAGCTTTATTGACTATTATTACAGCCACTGACTGATGGAGATGCTGTATCTTGTGCTACCATGGGGACCTGCATATCTCACCCACAGCTCCACCTGCCCTCCCTGCTAGTGATCTGCCCCCACACCAGATCATCCACAAGGCAATCCTTGGCAGTTGCCTAAGGCCTGGGTAGAGTCTAGGGGCCTGATGGATGCAAACCCCACCAAATGTTATTACAAAAGCGCCAGGTGATCATAAAGCGCGGGGAAAAAACTGCTAAAGCCCCATTTGTCTTAATCCTTGTAATCCTTTTCTGCCTCACACACACTCTACTGAGTCCCCTCTGCAGCTGCAGCCATTGATCTGATCATCTCACCAGCTCTGGCCTACCTTCACAAGCAGAACGCGTCGCTGCCCTTCTACAGCCTCCGCCCCAATCTGTCGCCTGAGGGATTGCATTCCGATTAAAGATGTGCTTGATTTACACGTAGAAGAAACCTGAGATGGGCAGATTCAATGATTTTATCATTACCTTTTATACTTACTTTATACTTTGTTCGCCTGGTATTGGCCCCGGTACCCTTCTGCGCTTGCACTTTATGTGTATGTGCAGAAGAGCTGACTGACGTGACTGAGCCAGATTACCACGGCCGATACCAGACGAACTGAGGCACTCGAGAGGATGGTGAGGGACGCATCGTTGCTCGTCTCAGGTACACTTTAAAGTGGCCATCGATAATCCAATTTGATAATTTTATGGATACGGATAAAAATCAGTACAACAAGCATGCCCGATCGATTATTAGGCTAATTTCGGGCTTAGGACCTAACAGAACAGTACACTGCCTTCCAAACCAGAGGTTTTTTTTGTGTTTCTGGTTCAAACCTTGTCAGTTTGAGCCTGTGTGCAGCAACAACTTACCAGAGCCCCCTGCTAAATTACCAATCGGGGCCCCTCATGTGGCTGATAAAGCACACACACCTTATCCCCCAGCACCCTCTTGCGTATGACATCACTGTGTCATATGCATGATACTTCTGGCCATGGGTGCTCGCTGTAGGACGCGCACAGCCTGGCCGGTGCCTGTGCAGTCAGTCCCGACCCTGACGACTGGAAGAGGATCCCGGGGGGCTTTTAGGTGAGTTATAGGGGGCTGAGAGCAGAACAGGTGGAGCAGTAGGTATCAGCACAGGTAACAGTATATGCCTGCTCCTCCGTGTCAACAAAATTTGAGCTCTGGTATCCTTTAACCTCTTGCCGACCGCGTCACGCCAATGGGCGTCGCCGCCTCACACTGACAGACCAAACTCACTGTGTAACGCACTCGTACTACACACAGCTGTTTGTGTAGTGACGGCCGTGCTGGACTGGTGCGCACCATGGCGAGAGTGCAGTCCATGGCGGTTTTCAAGCCCATATGGTCGCCGGCCTGAGGTAGCTCAATGACAGAACAACAGTGACTGTCCAGCTGATCGAATTTGGTCTGTCCACAATGAAGCAACCCCCCGAGTCACTCATATAGCCGGCGGTCATTGCTTCATTGTGATATGCAAGTCCCTTCACCGCGGCAAGGTAACGATCACGAAGAGGAATTGACACATGTACATGCCTTTTGTTTTGTTGTTGCAGCCAGAAAAATTAGGCAGGCATGTACACGCACCAGAAAAATTATTCTAGCAGCGGCCTTAAAAATTCAGGAATCCGCGTGGAGTCCTTGACCCTGTTGGTGGTGGCAGAGAAGGCAGTCAAGTGGCCTGCAGGCAGAAATGCTGTGTGGGAGCCGACTTAGTCTTGGGGCAGGCAGTCACACGGCGTGCAGGCAGAGATGCTGTGTGTGGGGACTGACTTATTCTTCGGGTGGGCAGGAGCCCTCTGGGATCCATGCCTCATTCATTTTGATAAAGGTGAGATACTGAACACTTTTGTGACTTAGGTGACTTCTCTTCTCAGTGACAATACCTCCAGCTGCGCTGAAGGTCCTTTCTGACAGGACGCTTGAGGCAGGGCAAGACAGAAGTTGGATGGCAAATTGGGACAGCTCTTGCCACAGGTCAAGCCTGCGCACCCAGTAGTCCAAGGGTTCATCGCTGCTCACAGTGTCTACATCCACACTTAAGGCCAGGTAGTCAGCTACCTGCCGGTCGAGGCATTGGTGGAGGGTGGATCCGGAAGGGCTAAGGCGAGGCGTTGGACTAAAGAATGTCCGCATGTCTGACATCACCATGACGCTAGAGTGTCCTGTCCTTGCCTGCGTGGACATGGGAGGATTACTGGCAGTGGTACCTTTATTGCGTTGTGCTGTGACATCACCCTTAAACGCACTGTAAAGCCTAGTTGCAAGCTTGTTCTGCAAGTGATGCATCCTTTCTGCCTTCTGGTGATTTTGAAACATGTAAGTAATGTACCTGCCCTGACCGTGCTTGGCAGACCAGGCATCCGTGGTCAACGCTGTGTGCCAGAGATAACACCACTTGCCTCTCAACTTCATGGTACAGTTTGGATATCGCCGTTTTAGAGAAATAATTGCGGCCTGGTATTTTCCACTGCGGTATCCCAATGGCCACAAATTTACGGAAGGCCCCAGAGTCCACCAGCTTGTATGGTAACAGCTGGCGAGCTAACAGTTCCGCCAAGCCAGCTGTCAGATGCTGGGCAAGGGGGTGACTGGCAGAAATTGGCTTCTTCCGCTCAAAGATTTCCCTCACGGACACCTGACTGCTGCTGTGGGCAGAGGAGCAGGAACCGCTTAAGGTGAGAGGCGGAGTCTAGGAGGGTGGCTGTGATTGTGAAGGTGCAAGGGAGAAACTAGAAAATTGAATACTCACCTTCCGTAATTTTCTTTTCTTGTATAAACAATGGCGGCATACTCATGGGTTAGGCCACGCCCCCTGACCCCTATAGGACAGACTTCTCTATAAGTGTGCTGAATCACCCCCCCTCCGCCATTCTTTGTATAAATCAGTCCTCGAATGGACAGAAGGGTGGGATTCGTATGCCGCCATTGTTTATACAAGAAAAGAAAATTACGGAAGGTGAGTATTCAATTTTCTAGTTTCTTGCATAAACATGGCGGCATACTCATGGGATGTACCAAATTAACCACAAGGGAGGGATATAATGAATGCAATAAACACACTAATTTATTTACAATTTGCAGACAAAACAGATTTTGCAAATGATAATGATGACAAGGCAGCAGGATCAATACAATAATGTGACATAAATGTATTAACTGAGGACCAACTGGCCGCTTTGCAAATTGTGTCCATAGACACCTTTGAGAAGCATGCATAGGAGGCCGCCATTCCTCGTGTTGAATGCGCCCTGACTTCCTGAGGTATTGGTAAACCTCTTGTTTGGTAACTTAATTGAATCATTTTTACTAACCAGGCCGACAAGGTCCTTGCAGTAACTTTTTTGCCCTTGTTAACCCCTTGATAGTTCACAAATAAATGATCAGAAGATCTAAATGGTGCTGTGACTGCTAAATAGGCTTTTATTGATCTGCCTACATCTAGCGGGTGATTCTCTCCATCAACCGAAAATGTAGGAAGAGTTAGCTCCTGATTAATATGGAAACTTGACGCCACTTTTGGTACATATGAAAGAATTGGCCTCAGCACTACCCTGTCAGGAAAGAATTCTAGTAAGCCTCTTGAGCAGCCGAGGGCCTGTATATCAGATACTCTTTTAGCAGATGATATTGCTGTTAGGAACAACGTTTTAAAAGTTGTGTCCTGTAAGGAGGCTGATTCTACAGGGTGGAAAGGAGGTGACGACAATGTGTCCAACACTATACATAAATCCCATTTCGGAAAGAACGGTTTTCTCGGTGGACGAATTTTCATTACTGCTTTCAAGAACTGTACTATTAGTGGATGATGTGCCCACTTTTTCCCTGTCAGGGCAGACAGAGCTGAGACTTGTACCTTTAGTGCTGAGAGGCTCAAGGATTTTTCTACTCCTGTTTGCAGAAAGTCCAGTATGTTTCCTACTGATGGAGATAGCTTATCAAAGCTAGTCTTTGTTGCGTAGGCAGCAAATTTTTCCCAAATTCTATAATATGTGCGATTCGTTGAGGGTTTCCTGGCCCTGAGGAGCGTCTCTACCACCTGACTCGAACACCCCTGATCTACATAAGCCTGCCTCTCAGTTTCCAGGCTGTCAAATGCAGGGACTCCACTTCTGGGTAAAGAAGATTCCCCTGATATAGCAGGTCGTGTTGATGTGGTAGATGTATCGGTTCCACTAGGCTTAGTTCCATGGCCAGTGCAAACCAGGGTCTCCGTGGCCAAAAAGGCATTATAGTTATGATCGTGGCGGACTCTTTCAAGACTTTTTGAAGAAATCTCGGGATCATTGGAAATGGTGGGAAAGCATAACCGGTTTTGAAGTTCCATCTCTGCGTCAGGCAATCTGTTCCTGCCGCTTGGGGATGTGGATATCTGGAAAAAAAGACTGGCATTTTCGAGTTTTCCGGTGTCGCCCACAGGTCTATATCTGGAATTCCCCATTTCTTGATTATAAGAGAGAATATTCGATCGTTCAGGCGCCACTCGTTTTGATCCGCAAACCTCCTGCTCAAGCGATCTGCTACGATATTCCTGTCTTCTGGAAGGTAAGTAGCTGAAAGATTGAGTACATTCTTTTGGGCCCAATCCATAATTTTGCTCGTCTCCTGTAAGAGGGTTAAACTCCGTGTTCCCCCCTGTCGTCTTATGTAGGTTACAGCTGTTATGTTGTCTATTCTTAGTAGAACATTTTTCCCCTGAATCAGAAAGTGAAAGGACTTCAGTGCCATATAAGCCGCCCTCAGTTCTAAAACGTTGGAAGGAACATACCTTTGATTGGTGACCCATTTGTCCTGGAGAAAAATGTTGTTGCAATGTGCCCCCCAACCTATTATACTTGCATCTGACGTGATCAATACTGGATCCGGCGGCTGGATCTGATGACAGTTCAATAAGTGGCTTCTGCATTTCCACCACCTCAGGGATGAAATTACTTCCTTCGTGAGAGACAATGGTTGCATTAAACTCCTCCTGTTCCATTTTCTCAGAAAAAAGTTCTGGAGTACTCTCATGTGCCAATGGGCCCACCTCACCATCGGAATCGTCGATGATAGTGTTCCTAAAAGACTCATGCATCTTCTTGCATATAATCGATTGGATTGTAGCACCCGATCCACTTTCTGTAGAATCATACTTATCTTTTGGTCTGGTAGAAGTATCTTGTTTTCTGTTGTTTTGAATCTGGCGCCTAAAAAGATCATGTCCTGTGATGGTACCAGTTGGCTTTTCTTCCAGTTTATTAGCCATCCCAATTTCTGTAATGTAGCTAGTAACGTTCTTTGTTGCTTGAGAAGAATATTCCTGTCTTGGTTCAGTAGGAGTATATCGTCTAAGTAGTGAAAAGTTCTTAAGCCCTGGGTTCTGAGAAATGCTATGACTGGCAGAAGAATTTTTGTGAAAGTCCTTGGTGCTGTAGATATGCCGAATGGAAGAGATTGAAATTGGTAATGTTTGTCTTGAACTGCGAAGCGGAGAAATTTTTGAAATGTTTTGCTTATGGGGACATGAAGATAAGCGTCGGCTAAGTCTATAGAAGTCATCCAGTCGTTTACCTGTATCATAGGAGTTATTGACTGAAGAGATTCCATTTTGAAATGGCTTACTTTTATAAATTGATTTAGAAATTTCAAATCCAATACTGGTCTCCAGCCCCCTGTTGTCTTTGGCACCAAGAATAGAGGTGAGTAGATTCCTTTGAATCTTTGCTGTTCCGGTACTTCTATAATTGCTCTTGCTGCTCTCAGAGTATTCACATAATTCAATAACGCCTGCTGTTTTATACTGCTTCCTGGCATCCTTGTAAGTATAAATCTGTTTAACTGAGGTTTCCTCTTGAATCTCCACCTGTGGCCTTGCCTTATTGTGTTCAGGACCCAAGCATCCTGTAGGATTTCCACCCAAGATTTCCAGTAGAGGCGAAGTCTTGCCCCTACCGGAGTATCTTGAGTGGACGCACCCTCAAAAAGACTTTTTATTCTGCTGAGTGGACGTCGCTACCTTGTTCTTATTATTTCTCATGAAAGTAGACTGAGTACCCCTCCAGTTTTTATTGAACTGCTTTCCTGGTCTGTATGATTTCGCTTGCTGAAATCTGTTTGATCTTCTTGGTACCTGTTGTCTATAAGTTTGCGGCTTTTTATCCTGTGGAATAAGCCCTGTTTTTCCTCCGGAAACCAAGGAAATAGCTTTGTCCATAGCGGACCCAAAAAGGTGTACCCCATCATAAGGTATCTTGCACCAATTATTTCTCGATGCCTGGTCAGCAGACCAGGGTTTTAACCAAAGGGCTCTTTTGGCAGTTACGTTATGCAACATTGATCTTGCTGACGATCTTATTACGTCTATCGCGGCTTCTCCAATAAAATCCCCTGAGATTTTTAATTCATCTAGTGCCTTTATAATTGTTTGTTTGTCTGTATCCGTGTTTATCATTATTTCCACATTTTCAACCCATATTTTAATGGCCTTTGCTAATGAGGTTAGGGCTATAGCTGGTTTACATGCTGCTCCTGAGGCCAGAAAGGCCTTTTTCATATCTATGTCTATTTTTCTATCCAATGGATCTTTGAAAAGCACTGCATCATCCATTGGCAGAGTAACATGCTTGGCCAGCCTCATTATAGAGGCGTCCACCATAGGGGCTGTTTCAATCAACTTTGCCTCTTCATCTTTCAATGGATAAAGTTTAGAGAATCTACTGGATAATGAAGGTTTCTTGTCCTGTTTGGACCATTCTTTAAGAATAATGTCTTTGATTATTTTCATAAAGGGGAAGGATTTAGGTTGGGCTTGCAAGTGTGGATAATATCTATCTGGCTCTTCGTTTAATTCGTCTTCTTCCTGCCATTCTATTGCTGATTTGATCGCTGCCACAAAAGCTGGTACTAAGGCAAAGTCAAACCCTATGGGCGGCATATCTGCTTGAGATGATGAATCATCTGTTTGTACCGGTGGTGCTGATGTAGCATTCGGTTGCGTAGCAGACATTTTTTGAAAAGTGTCCTGCACTGCCTGCTGTATAAAGGATAATACTTGCTCATTGTCTTTCTCCTTTTCCCTGCCCAACTCTGTAAAGCAAGATTCGCATACTTTTTTATCTGGCATGGCCGGTTGTGCACATGACCAACATAGACTAGGGTCGGGTTTATCATGGCGCGTTAACACTTGTAAATCAGGGGATCTAGGTCGCTGTCTTCTCTGTGGAGAATCATGTGCATAGCGATGTCTCATAGGCGAGAAATGATCAGAGTCATATGGGTCGTATGAAGGCGGACGTCTCGGTGAGCGTCTAAATTCATATCTATAGTCAATATAATCTCTGGGAGATCTATCCCTGAACTCGTTATAGCGGCTTCTCCCTGAACGTTGTTCTGGTGAATGCCTATAATAATCAATGTTTCTAGTAGAATTCCTTCTGTAATCATAGTCCATATTAGAAGAACTCTTCCTGGGCAAGCTTGATCGCTGATAATTATACTGATAGCGAGGCTCAGGATTCTTAGATAAGGACTGGATGCCTTTAGCGACCATAAGTCCTTCTTCTCTCTCATCCGGACTGTGAAAACACAAAAGGAACAAAATATGGTGTTTTCACTAAAAAAATCTGAATAAAATACATGAAGAGAGAGAAAAGCACTCTTTTTAGGATACTGCCCAGCACCAGGTGAACTAGAGAAACATACAATAGCCCACCACCTGTGCTCACACCAGTGTCATGGATACATTTAGTATCCTGTACCTGGAGGCCCCAGCAGAAGTTCCTGGCAATGAATCCTCCATATCACCTGAGTAAAACAGTTTTACTGATCAGTCCCTGCATCACAGCATTGTAGCTTATCCATATCAATAACAGGAGAATTCCTCATACCTGTCTCAGAAGACGAATAGGATACCAGTGTACCTCCAGGCATTTGTTCCTAGAATCCTGTCACAGGAGCGTGGTACCAGCTGCTGAATGCTGCCACCCACGCTGCTACTGCAACACCACGCTGGACGCTTTCCTGAGTCTCTGCTTCCTGGTTAAGTTCCTCTGCTGGCCAATCTCGCGAGACTTGCTGTCATACACCCAGCGCCATCTTAGCTTATGGCATGGGAAACTATGCCTGATTGGCCGGATCCCCAAGTCTCGTTCCTACTCTCGTGAGATCTCGGAGGAATCACAAATGGAGCAGCAGCAGTATCCTGGCCTTTTCCTCTGTTTAAGAGAAAGTATAGACGGCCACTGTAGTGCGGGAAGAGGCTCAGAAACCCGCAGAAAGAAGCAGTTACCTCAAAAAAAGAAAAAAGGAGGTAGGTCTAAAAAATGACAGAAAAAAAAAACAAAAAACTCACAGAGAACCTGTCCATTGAGGACAGAAAAAAAGAATGGCGGAGGGGGGGTGATTCAGCACACTTATAGAGAAGTCTGTCCTATAGGGGTCAGGGGGCGTGGCCTAACCCATGAGTATGCCGCCATGTTTATGCAAGAAAGAGGCTGAAGATGATGCACCTGAAGGAGGAAGAGGAGGGTGGCTTTTCTTTTGTGTGCTGCTTTTCCTCTGGTGCTATTCCCATTGCAGTTTGTGCCTTTTCTCCATGTGCCTTCGTAAGGCAGTAGTCCCTACGTGGCTGTTGGGCTTTCCACGGCTAAATTTTTGGAGGCAGAGAGAACAGATGGCATTGCTCTGATCTAAGGTAGACACACTAAAAAATGTCCAAACCGCTGAGCCCCCCTGGGGTGATGGCACTATGGTGGCATCAGCAGCGGACGTTGAAGGGCATGTTGGCTGGCTGTACATAGGTGTTGATACATGGCGCCGGACACTGCCACCAGCTGTTTTTGACGACGAGCTCCCCCTGTTTCTTTCAGCAACTCGTCTCCTCCTACTCCTCTCTGACTCCCCCTCTGAACTGTCCCCTTTGTCATCTTGTCTCTTAGGAACCCACGTGGCATCCGTATCATAATCATCCTCCCCAGCTTCGCTTGCCTTGGACACCTCATAAACTGCACCAACAGCAGGTACTTCATCCTCCTCCTCCTCACACCTTACGTCCATAGTGTCGCCTTACTCAGACATATGATATGAGGTGGTGTAATTTGCTTAGCACCTTCATCTTCTTGTAACAGTAGTGGCTGTGAATCAGTTAATTCCCCACTAAATAACTCCTGCGTCAAATGCAGCGGATGTGGTGCTTGTAGTAGCGCTGGTGGCTGCGGAAGTTGAGGTGTTCTGTGTTCAATAGTTAACCACGGCCTGACAATCTTGGGAGTTGATGGGATGTGCCTTCTTCTGAGCAATGTACTTTGGTCCAGGGCCGCATAAAATCACATCAGCACGACCTTGAAAAGACCTGCCGGATGGCCTTCCTCTGGGTCAGCCTCTACCTGTTTTGTCCAGATCAGGTGTGGGGGGGAGGTAGGATTGAAGTGAAAGGTGTGCACTGACTTGACTAATACATTGTGCAGTCACACAGGTGCAGTGAAAGGTATGCAGTGACTGGTATTACAATACAATGTGCAGCTGTCACACAGGTGCGGTTAACAGGTATGAGTGGTATATTACACAGCGTGCAGGCACACAGGTACTGTGAACAGTTATGCAATGACTAGTATTACAAATGTGCAGCTGTCACACACACACATGTACCATGAACAGGTACAGTGACTGGTGGTATTAAATATCACATTGCATGTGCTCACGTAGGTAGGTGGGTGCATTGAACAACAGGTAGGTATATGCAGTGATGGGTATTACAAATGTGCACCTGACACACACACACCTGTTGTGTATTTGACACACTGATTGCATGCCTCTTTGTGATTACACACAGTCTACCACTATTGAATATTGTTAGTAGTACTGCATACCCCTAAAATGGGAAAAAAATAACAGGCAGGCCACCTCACAGGTATTTTCAAGGTTGTGCTGGCATGATTTAGTGTGGCCCTCGACCAAAGTACAGTGTTCAGAAGGCACATACCCTTAACCCCCAAGATTCTGAGGACGTGGTTGACTGGCTTAAACAGCGCACCACATCTTCTACAGCTTCCACACAGAACCTCCTTCACGCACGGTCCTGCTCTGCTTCTGGTTTCACACAAAAACTTAACACTACTACCACTAGCAACCCAGCTGCTCCACTTGATGTGTCAGAGGAGTTATTCACACATGATGCATTTAGTGATTCACTTGGGATCATCCAGCCAACACGCCCTTCAAGGCCTGCTGTTGCCACCACCCAAATGCAGACATTCCAAGCTCACCAGTGTGGCATATATTTGTGTTTGCCTCTGATGCCAGCAATGCCATCTGCAACCTGCCAAAAGAAACTGTTGTGGGAAGCCCAACACCCAACTAGGGACAACTGCTTTGCGAAGGCACCTGATCGCAAAACACAAACACCAATGGTATGCACACATTAATAAAAGCAGCACAAAATATAAACAGCCTTTGCGGCGGTGCGTTAAACAGTGAGTTTGGTCTGAAGTTTGGTGTGAAGCAGTACACTACCTGATCCATGTATACACACGCAAAATGTTTTAAAACTGTATGCCTCCAATTTAGCAATGCAATGTGATTTCTGCTCTTTAGGGATTATAACCCTGCTCTGTGTTAAATATGTAATTTCCCCTGATACTTTTGGCATCTATCCCACTCATCCATGCCCCTTTCCAGGTGTTAGACCCCTTGAAACATCTTTTCCATCACTTTTGTGGCCAGAAACAGTGTTTGTAATTTTTAAAGTTCGCCTGCCCATTGAAGTCAATTGCGGTTCGCAGACTTTTGCAAAAGCTCCCATTCATGGTCCACGAACCCAAAATCGGAGGTTCGAGCCATCTCTGTATCCCACTTCTGTCCAGAGTTGTGATGGTTCTTCAAAGAGCTTGTGCCATTACTTTGCAAGAACTGCTTGTGACAGCGCACACCATTAAAGACATCCTCAGCATCCATTTAGATCTGAACGCATGCCCTAGAGGCCTCTCTTTGTATCGGTCTATAACTGCATATCTAAAGGGATACAAGTGAAACCTCTGACCGTGCCTTGCTCCTGCATCTCGTTTTAATTTAACGTTCTTAACCCGCCCTGTCAATAGCAATAAGTAGAACGAGTGGCTCCTCCTATTGACTGTCCACTGTGTCCAGTTTACTGAATGACTCATTGTTAGCGACAACTCCAAGCTAAAGGTAAAATACCAAAAACATCTCACTTGTGTTACCACACGCTCTAATATTTATGAATTGACATTTGAGGCATTTACCGCACAATTTTGTAAAATACTTCACTTGTTAGTCATTTCAGTTTTCCATGCATTAAACAAACTTATGATGGCCACAAGTTTTAATACTTCTGTTCAATTTTACCCCAATTCGATTAACCTCCCTGGCGGTAAGCCCGAGCTGAGCTCGGGCTATGCCGCGCAGGGGGAGATCTCAGCCCCTGGTGGGGCGATTTCTGTGCTGTAAATTGCTGTGCGCGCAGCCAGCACTTTGCTAGCTGCGCGCACAGCTTGATCGCCGCACGCAGCGGCTGAAGAGGGCCCCCCCGCCAGAGCCCTGCGCTGCCCGGATCAATGAGTTCCGGGCAGCGCTATGGGCTGGATCGGGTGTGCCTGACGTCATCCCGATCGTCGCCATGGCGACAGGAGAAGCCAAACAGGGGAACGCGTTATATACGCGTTCCCCTGTTTGCTATAGATGCCGGCGACGATCGGACTAGAGGGCCACATGCGCCCTCTAGTGGTGTTTCACGTAGCTACCACTCTGGTAGCTTTACATGAAACAAAAACAAAAAAAAAAAAAAAATTTAAAAAAAAAGGATTTTTTTAATTAGGAAAAAAAAAATTAACCGCCAAGGAGGTTAAAGCAGACCTGAAGATGAACTTAAGAGTTTTATCTGCCTGGTGCTTCTGCCAGCCCCCTGCCACCGTCCTGTGTCCGCAACATCACCAAACGATACTCCGTTTGCACGGGCCATGCACATCAACTTCCAAGTTGACGTGGACGAGAGTGAGCCATGAGGCGGTGGGGCAGGGTTGTTTATTTAGAAGTGGATGAACGGAGTATCATTTGGAAACAGCATGGACACAGGACGGCTGCAGAAGCCCTAGGTAAGTGAAACTTTTTTTTTTCTTCATTTCATCTTCAGGTCCACTCAAACTATTAAAATTGTCAGTTTTGATTAAAATCAATTGGCAAATTCAGATCAATTTTGTCAAAAATTGAATGGTGGTGGGAGGGGGGGTCTATGAGCATCATTTAGGCAGGGAAAACACTTGTCTTTCAGTTTTGTGTGTGCGTTTTTCTGCACACCAAGTGAAACCACCAAGAAAAACGCGCTTTTTTTCACAGCAGCTAATATAATCGATACAGAAAACTGACAAAATGTGCAGAATGATGATGATTTTTTTTTTTCGGCACATGAAAAAACACATTAAGAGTGAAATAGCCCATTGATTAACATGAGTTCTCAGTTTTTCTGTGCAGAAAACACGTAGGAAAACTGTCAAGTGTGTTCCCTGCCTCAACCAAATACATTTTAAGCTTACATTCAAAAATAAAGAAACTGTCAAAGTGACACATTAGATAAAATTTATTTATTGACTAATAAATGTAGTGTTGATTAACCACTTGAGGACCACAGCCTTTTTCTCCATTCAGACCACTGCAGCTTTCACGGTTTATTGCTCGCTCAAACAACCTACCACCTAAATGAATTTTGGCTCCTTTTCTTGTCACTAATAAAGCTTTCTTTTAGTACTATTTGATTGCTCCTGCGATTTTTACTTTTTATTATATTCAGCAAAAAAGACATGAATTTTGGCAAAAAAATGATTTTTTTTAACTTTCTGTGCTGACATTTTTCAAATAAAGTAAAATTTCTGTATACATGCAGCGCGAAAAATGTGGACAAACATGTTTTTGATAAAAAAAAACCCATTCAGCGTATATTTATTGGTTTGGGTAAAAGTTATAGCGTTTACAAACTATGGTGCCAAAAGTGAATTTTCCCATTTTCAAGCATCTCTGCCTTTTCTGAGCACCTGTTATGTTTCATGAGGTGCTAAAATTCCAGGATAGTATAAATACCCCCCAAATGACCCCATTTTGGAAAGAAGACATCCCAAAGTATTCACTGAGAGGCATGGTGAGTTCATAGAAGATTTTATTTTTTGTCACAAGTTAGCGGAAAATGACACTTTGTGAAAAAAAAAAAATATTCATTTCTGCTAACTTGTGACAAAAAAAAAAAAAGAAATCAGCCACGGACTCACCATAGCCCTCTCTGAATACCTTGAAGTGTCTACTTTCCAAAATGGGGTCATTTGTGGGGTGTATTTACTGTCCTGGCATTTTGGGGGGTTCAAAATTGTAAGCACCCCTGTAAAGCCTAAAGGTGCTCATTGGACGTTGGGCCCCTTAACGCGCCTAGGCTGCAAAAAGGGGTCACACATGTGGTATTGCCGTACTCAGGAGAAGTAGTATAATGTGTTTTGGGGTGTATTTTTACACATACCCATGCTGGGTGGGAGAAATATCTCTGTAAATGACAATCTTGATTTTTTTTTTTTTACATTTACAGAGAGATTTCTCCAACCCAGCATGGGTATGTGTACAAATACACCCCAAAACACATTGTACTACTTCTCCTGAGTACGGCGATACCACATGTGTGGCACTTTTTTGCACCCTAACTGCGCTAAGGGGCCCAAAGTCCAATGAGTACCTTTAGGATTTCAAGGGTCATTTTGAGAAATTTCGTTTCAAGACTACTCCTCACGGTTTAGGGCCCCTAAAATGACCGGACAGTATAGGAACCCCACAAATGACCCCATTTTAGAAAGAAAACTCCCCAAGGTATTCCGTTAGGAGTACGGTGAGTTCATAGATTTTATTTTTTGTCACAAGTTAGCGGAAATTGATTTTTATTGTTTTTTTTCACAAACTTGTGACAAAAAATAAAATCTATGAACTCACCATACTACTAACGGAATACCTTGGGGTATATTCTTTCTAAAATGGGGTCATTTGTGGGGTTCCTATACTGTCCGGGCATTTTAGGGGCCCTAAACCGTGAGGAGTAGTCTTGAAACCAAATGTCGCAAAATGACCTGTGAAATCCTAAAGGTACTCATTGGAATTTGGGCCCCTCCTGGCAAGTGGGGGGGGGGTGCTAAATTGTAAGTACCTCTGTAAAGCCTGAAGGTGCTCATTGGATTTGGGCCCCTTAGCGCAGTTAGGGTGCAAAAAAGTACCACACATGTGGTATCGCCGTACTCAGGAGAAGTAGTTTAATATGTTTTGGGGTGTATTTTTACACATACTCATGCTGGGTGGGAGAAATATCTCTGTAAATGGACAATTGTGTGTAAAAAAATCAAAAGATTGTCATTTACAGAGATATTTCTCCCACCCAGCATGGGTATGTGTAAAAATACACTCCAAAACACATTAAACTACTTCTCCCGAGTGCGGCGATACCACGTGTGGCACTTTTTTGCACCCTAACTGCGCTAAGGGGCCCAAATCCAATGAGCACCTTCAGGCTTTACAGAGGTACTTACAATTTAGCACCCCCCCCCCCCCCACTTGCCAGGACAGTTAAACCCCACAAATGACCCAATTTTGGAAAGAATACACGCTAAGGTATTCCATGAGGGTAATGGTGAGGTCATAGAAAATTTAATTTTTTGTCACAAGTTAGCGGCAAATGACATTTTGTGAAAAAAACAAACAAACCACAATTTCTGCTAACTTGTGACAAAAAATAGAATATTCTATGAACTCACCATGCACCTAACGGAATACTTTGGGGTGTCCTCTTTCCAAAATGGCATCATTCGTGGGGTCTGTCCTGGCATTTTAGGGTCTCTGCAATCATTACATGTATGGCCAGTATTAGGAGTTTCTGCTATACTCCTTATATTGGGCATAAGGTTAATGCACTCTGGGCTGAAAGGAAAAATGAACGTCAAACAATCAATCAATGTGGATGAAAAAATATCTGCCAAAATTTTTTGAAAAAAAATAAAGAGGGGAAGGCGTCTGCCAGGACATAGGAGCTGCCGCCCCAAAAATCCAAACCCACCAGCTTGTATGCCCTGGCAAATCTGATTTATCCATTCACACCGATCGATGTGGATGAACAAATCATTGCCAGAGTTCTTTTTTGATACAAAGTGCTTGCCAAAGCATATGAATCCCCAACACCACTCCTCGGCCCATATGCCTCGGCAAACGTATCTTTTTGACTGCGGAGGATAAATCTCGTCCTGCAGCGCTGCATGCACCGACTTGTGTGTAAGCTGACAGACGCGCAATGTTCTGTCAGGATGCACCATCAGTGCTGCAGCTGGTTAGTCGTTCGCTCGGTCCACCTGGAAGGTTATTGGATGGAAAAAGAGAAAAAAAAACAAAAAAAAACGAAAAACAAGCAAGCAGCAAAGCAATTGCTTCATTAACATTAATAAACTGAACTTTTTTAATAAAAACCTTAACATTGCAAACCAAACATTAACTACTTTGCTTACCTGTTTGTTTGTTTTTTTGTTTGTTTTTTAACTTACCTCCCGAGGACAAACCTCTCCACCCCCATGGAACAATGTGCGAAGTGCAAATCGCACAGAGTTGTGGCGAAGTACATTACGCAATTTGTCCCAAGTGAAAGGAGAGGTTTCTGGCAGCCCTGTGTATTAGGGTCTCTGGAAACCCGATGTTTGGTTTCACACTGCATATTGACATATCCGGTGGGTCGAGCCCGCCGCACCGTATCGTCCAAAACAGACCTTCAGGCAATACCACAAGAGTAGCATTCGGCCTAGTAATGAACTGCGTCGCCAAAGACTAACATGACTTCCGGGCCGATCGATATTGCCACAGAAGCCACGCAGTAACGTAGGCATGCACTAGCGTTGAGTCAAGCACTTCCGGCGTAGTGGGGGACCGCAAAGTGTGACTTTTGCTAGGCATTTTGCCCTAACGCAACGCAGCAGTGTGAAATAGCACTGAGAGACCCTTGTGTGCCTACCGCTGTGTGTGCAGTTCCCTACACTCTAATAGTGTACCTGCTCGTGGTACCTCTCAAAACACTCCCCTAGGCATAGGCCAGGCTGGTCAGGACAGGTGGGACAATAAACAGTGATGTCACGCCTTATTCCAGCCCTGCTGCAGACACGATAACGTTTTCTTCGGATTCGGTGACCTGGGGTACTCGGAATTGGATAGGCGTAATGCCTTCCATGCAGCCGGCTGGTTGCATCTTGGGGTTGGGCCACGGCACCTCCTGGATACAGGAGTTCCATCACGATCTGTTTATGAAATTGAATAAACGATCCAGTTCTCCCAGCCTTACTGTAGAGAACAAAAGCTGTTGTAAATTGCCAATTGAATGAGGTAAAAAGACACTTTTATACCAGCGTCTTCGGGCAACTAAATAGGGCGCTAACCTCTGGTCATTGAAGTCCACCCCTCCCATGTTAGTATTATACTCATGGACGACAAGGGGTTTTTCAATGACCTCAGTTCGCCGTTGAATTTCAACTGTCATGTCTGCGTGAATGGTGGACAGGAAGTAAACCTCCCTCTTGTCCTTCCATTTCACCGCGAGCAGGTCGTCAGCACACAAGGCGGCCCTGTGCCCCCGTTCAAGTCTGGTGGTAATGAGCCGTTGGGGGAAGCCCCGGCGACTAGGCCGCACGGTGCCACAGTATCGGATTTTTTTCTATTTTTAAGTGCTGAAAGAGGGCCACACTTGTGTAATAATTGTCCACAAAAAGATGGTACCCTTTCTGGAACAAGGGTGACACCAAGTCCCACACAACCTTTCCACTGCTCCCCAGGTAGTCAGGGCATCCGACCGGCTCCAATTTTGAGTCTTTTCCCTCAGACCCTAAAATAAGATGTATAGCCTGTGGCCCTTTCACAGAGCTTATACAGTTTCACCCCATACCGGGCGCGCTTGCTTGGGATGTACTGTTTGATGCGAAGGCGCCCGGTAAAGTGTATGAGGGACTCATCTACGCAGATGTCCTGGTCAGGGGTATAACCATCTGCAAATCTGGATGACAGGTGGTCTATGAGGGGTCGAATTTTGTGGAGCCGGTCAAAAGCAGAGTGGTCACTTCGATGACAGGTTTCGTTGTTATTGAAGTGCAGGAAGCGCAGGATGTTCTCAAATCGTGTCCTGGACATGGCAGCAGAGTACAGGGGAACATGATATGCTGGGTCCGTAGACCAATAAGACCGCAACACATTCTGCTTTACTAGTCCCGTGTGAAGGAGAAGGCCCAAAAAAAAAATTTCATTTCGGAAACTTGGACTGGTTTCCACCGAAAAGGCTGGGCAAGGAACTTTTCCGGATTGGCGGTTATATATTGTGTGGCCTTACGGTTGGTCTCTGCCACAATTAAGTCTAAGAGATCCTGGGTGAAAAACAGATAGATTATCTAGGATCGGCCCTAGACTTTTTCTGTCTCCACCTGGACTCCAGACTGGGCGGTGAAAGGGGGAAGTACGGGTGCGGCGGAATCAGGGGATTGCCAATTTGGGTTTGCCAGCACCTCTGGTAAACTAGGGGTAGTACGGGCCCGTCTTCTTGGTGGCTGCGACTGGGATCTTACTGCACGTGCCACCGAACCAGTTTCAACTTCCATGCTGGTGCTCGCCACTTCACCAGAGTCTACGGAAGTACTGGTGCTAGGTCCAGGAGATGTTGTGCTGCTGGTGCCTGCCCCACCATGAAATCTCAGACCAGCACGAACACCACTCTGCTGCCCTTGAGGCCGATCCTGCGCCACCTGCGGTCCAACATGGGGTGTGGTACACCTGGCTTTAGCCGGGACCTCAACCTCGTCATCACTATCGGTCAGTGAGCCACTGCTCAATTCAGGTTCAAACTGACCCGGAAGATTCGTCAAATGAGGCGTCCCAATCGTCCTCATCTGACTGGGCCATGTACCTGAGAACCTCATCGGAATACCCCTTTCTTGCCATGGTGGGCTGCTAAATTTAGTGGGTATTCCTCTGAGACTACCTAGAAAAAAAAAAAAAAAAAAAAAAAAAAAGAGCACCTACCTAGCAAAAGGGAGTATTTGAGAGGTAGAAAGCTGTGGTCAGTGAGTTTTGATTAAAAAAAAATCAAAACTGATGTTTACAGTGCCACAGCTATTGTACAGTGTTTTTTGCAGTGATCAGAAAAAAAAATTCTGTCACTGCGGTGGGGCGGGCTGAACGCAAGTGCAGGCGAACGATCAGGCCTGATCGGGCAAACACTGCATTTTTTTGTGGATCCTAGTGACCCTAATAGATCTGGCTGCGATCAGTAATGATCACTTACAGATACTATATAGTACTAATGTTGATTAGCGACAGTGATGACGCTAATTAGTGACTGTGGTGCAGTGGGCTGAGCACTAACTGACACTTACAAAGGGGCCTAGCTAACTGGCCTAACTGCTAACACTAGTGATACTAAAAAAGTGACAGTTTGCACTGTTTTTAGATCATTTGGATAGTGACAGGGGGGTGGTGGCGAGTGGGGAATCGGAGGCAATCAGAAACAATCACAGGACAATCAAAGGCAATCACAGGGCAATCGCAGGCCAATCACAGGGCACTCAATTCCCGGGACAATCGAAGTCAATCACAGGGCAATCAAACCAATCACGACACAATCAAAGCCGATCACAGGCCAATCAAAGCAAATCACAGGCCAATCACAGGGCAATCAAACCAATCACGACACAATCAAAGCAAATCACAGGCCAATCACGGCACAATCAAAGCCGATCACGGGACAATCAAAGCCGATCACGGGACAATCAAAGCCGATCACGGGACAATCAAAGCCGATCACGGGACAATCAAAGCCGATCACGGGACACTCAAAGCCGATCACGGGACACTCAAAGCCGATCACGGGACACTCAAAGCCGATCACGGGACACTCAAAGCCGATCACGGGACACTCAAAGCCGATCACGGGACACTCAAAGCCGATCACGGGACACTCAAAGCCGATCACGGGACAATCAAAGCCGATCACGGGACAATCAAAGCCGATCACGGGACAATCAAAGCCGATCACGGGACAATCAAAGCCGATCACGGGACAATCAAAGCCGATCACGGGACAATCAAAGCCGATCACGGGACAATCAAAGCCGATCACAGGCCAATCAAAGGGCAATCACGGGACAATCAAAGCCAATCACGGGACAATCAAATACAATTACAGCACAATCAAATTGAATGTCAGCACAATCAAATACAATTGCAGCACAATCAAATACAATGCACTGGGAAGGTGATTGGGGGGGGGGGGGGGCTAAGGGCGATCTAAGGGTGTGGGGGGTTGATTAGGTGCCCGCACGGGGCAGACTGGGTCCTGATCTGGTGGGTGGCAGACACAGAGGGTGACGATAGGAGATCAGTGAGGGATTACAGGGGAGAATAGATGTAAACAATGCACTGGGGAGGTTATCAGGAGGGGGGGTCTGAGGGCAATCTGAGGGTCTGGGTGGGTGATCAGGTGCCCCCAAGGGACAGTTTAGGGTCTGCGCTGATGGGTGGTGGTGACAAGGGGTGATAGACAGGTGATCAGTCGGTAAGGCAGCTATATACAGCATACACAGGGGGGTGGTCTGGGAGGGGGGGTCTGGGGGGATGAGGGTAGGGGGGGGTGATCAGGGGACCCTAGGGGGCAGTTAGGGACCTAACCTAGGGGATAGCATCCCTAGATAGTGACAGGGAGTGATTGATGGGTTCTTAGGTGGGTGGTGGGGTGCTAGCAGTGGTGTGCTGGGGTGGTCAGGGGGGGTTCTGAGGGCTGGGGTGGGCGATCGGGGGGTCTGTGTGGCGAAAAACGGGTGTTTTGTGACTTATCTGAAGGCTGCCTGTCCTCTCTGATGGTCGCACGACGAGTGACCATCAGCGGAGGAGGCAGCCAGTATAATACACTTTGTTACAATAACAAAGTGTATTATACTCCTCTGATTGGCCGGATCGCCGCATTTGAAACCCGCCGGCGCTGCTAATTGGCCGGCGGGTTTCCGAGCAGGGTGGGCGGAGCCTATTGCCGGCGGCGATCGTGTCATTGATGACGCGATCGCCGCACAGCCACCGCTGATGCCGCCCCCGCCGATGGGCGTATTGCGGTCGTTTGGGCCCGGTCTTTGCCGCCACCCATCGGCTGGGGGCGGTCCTCAAGTGGTTAAAGTAAATGAGGAATAGATTTGTTAATGAAAGGTACATTTTTTAAAGGTTGCTTGTGTTGTGTGCCTTTATATATAGCAGTGATGGCACAGAGCACACCATACACATTTATATATGACGATGTACATATATTACAGCTAATCTTTTATTCAATTGGTTTGTCATGATTGTGTCAAAATCAAACATGTGTGGTACAATGATTACCGTCTAATTTTTCATTCGAGTGGAAAAACAAACAAACATTGAAATGGTCAAATTAAAATAAATGTAATGTGTGTGGCCACCAGCAGGCCTTGTTCACATTATAAATCGCCAACACTATCCAAAGCGCTGAGTGATTTGAGTTTTTTTTTTTTTCTTTAAGCGCTTTTCCTGCACTTGGGCCAGATTTATCAAAGCATTACCGACAGTTTTTTTCTTCTAAAACTGTTCTAACCAGCAGAGGAAGTGTTCTGCATGATAGTAAGAAACTTCCCAAAGCCTACATAATAGTGGCAATTTAGCATGGATTTCTAGAGCTGCACTCCATTCCTAAACTGCTGCAGATTAAGAAGTGCTCAATAGCAGTTCTACAGATAGTGCATCAGTGCAGGTTAGATGTGATTTTTGAAGGGCTCCTCCCCCTCACTCAGAGCCTGCTGACAGCAGATGTGTTGGTTACCTCAGTAACAGCAATTTCCCTCACACTGCACGAGAGACCTTCCTAACTCCTATTCGTAACAGTTTAAGAAGGAATCTGCACTATTTTGTGATTTCTTAGGATGTCTGAGACAATTCTGCATGGATTTCTAACAAAAAAAAAAATAAAAAATAAAAAAAAAATAAACTATTAATATTTTGTCTCAGACACTCTTGATAAATGTCCCCCTTTGCACTTAGAAGACTGCTTTTGCTGAGCAATTCATGTTTTCACTTCCGGACATAAATAGGAAGTGAACTCTAACTCAGACATGAATAAATACAAAGTATTCATAAAATCGCTCAGGAAATACCTATACAAAGCGATTTGATTTCCCTATACCTTTCATTGAGCCAAAGCACTCAGAAAATAGTACATGTAGCGTGTTTGCAATTTCAAAGAAATCAAAAACGCTCACATGTGAACACTGTCGTAGGAAAACATTGCGCAAGAGCTTTTAGGGCGATTTCTAATATCGACTAAGTTTAAAAAAAACCCGCAAATACTCAGTGTGAACTTCGTGTGTTGAAATGTCACAAAAGGTTTGGTGGAATCAGATGTTTTCTGCTTTACCTATTGCAGTAATGCTTAGTGAATTGAGCCCATAGTGTAAGGCAATCTATTGGTCCTCTCTATATAAAGTCACATAACATGTTAATCTTACATCCTTGACTTTAAAATTTGGTCACTCTGTTATTTCTCCTGTTGTAATAATTGCCTGTCTTTTGCCCCATTTTCCATTTCTTATACATTCCTCTAATTTTCCCTTCCGGACAACCATGTGGTATCATGCATCACCCACCTTACTTGACCGCTCTCTGACATGATCAACAGAATGAGAAAAGTGTTGAAGTGGACCTAAACTCACAACCTCTCTGCTCTAAAAGATATGCAATGGCATAAGAACTTTAAAAGAAAATCCTTTGCAGCAGATACAAATCCTGCAATAAATCTGTAGCATTTCTACTTCCTGCTTTCAAGGAAGCAGACATATTGTCTAACATCCTGTGTGTCACCTGACAGAGCTAATTGGTAGTATCTGGCATGCCACTCAGTATAAGTTAGCTAGGTGTAGGAGCGTCAGTAAAGGCAGCTAGCAATAGGGGAGCTAGTATAGGTGCCCCCCCCCCCCCAGATCAAGCCACCACTCTTCACCAAGCCTCTGTCCATCGAACACTGCAGCCCCCCTGCACAGCTCCGGTAATCTCCCCATAAAGAATACCGAAGCTGTGCAGGGAGGCTGCAGTGTTAGCAGGACAGAGGCTTGGCCAATATCAGCGGCTGGGGGGGGGGGGGGTTTGAACCTATACTAGGCTTCCCCTATAGCTACATTATTAAATGTCCTACCCAAATCTACATGTACCAAACAAAAACAAAAGCTATGTGCCCGGTATGTTTGTAACTGGCAGGCTAAGGTTTAAAGTACCAACACATGTTAAATTGTGTTCAGTAATAAGGTTACTAGCCAAGCGTGCAAAACTGAATAAAAGACCACAAGAGTTAGATTCAACAAATTTTATTCTGCATTAAAATAAAACCTCCATTTGCAGGATACTCCAAAAAGGAAAAAAAAAATACAATGTTCTTTGTACAATACAAAAACGGGAGGAGAAAAGATGGCCCTGATTGTTTAAAAGTCGAGAAAATCAGAAGTACAGCATCACAGCAGTCGTTTACAATACAATGGCATTCTAACTGTAATCTCTTCCATCTCACAGCAGGTAGTCATATGCACATATGACCAAGTCCCCAGACTTGCTTACAGAACAGAAACTATAGTGCTACAAAAGCAACATCTCACTGCTTTTATGAGAGCTTTCACATTTAAACTGTGCAGTAAGCAAAGTATATTTACTGTGCATAAATATTAATAGGGCAGGTAAACTGTGGTTATTGCGCTTGCTCTTGCCAAGGACCTGTACCCACAATCCGGTGAGGGTGAGAGCAGAGAAAGACCCCCCCCAGGAGTCATTGCACAAAACTATGAAAAGCAACAGCCTGGCATTTGTGTGTTCACTACCACTGCACTAACCACCCTCCCAGAAGCAATGGGTTCAAGACCCTGACAGATGCCAAGAAGCACTGTTTACCTGTTATAGGTGGCTACAGAGGATGCCCATACATTGTTGTTGATTTCTGTGCAGCTTTAATCTGAGTGGTAAGTCCAATTTAGGCCATTTACACTATTCACGTGAAAACTGTAACATTACTAAATACCTTTGTATGTGTACTTGTCGCCCACTCCCTAAATACAAGCCCCAGAAATCACTCCTGCGGTGAACTTTAAGCACACCTGAACCGAGAGTGATATGGGGGTTGCCATATTCACTTCCTTATAAACTATGTACATTGCCTGACAGTCCTGCTGATCCTCTGCCTCTAACACTTTTAGCCATAGCCCCTGAACAAGCATGCAGATCAGCTGCTCTGACTGATGCGCAACTGGATTAGTTGCATGCTTGTTTCAGGTGTGTGATTCAGACACTACTGATGCATGAAAGATCAGGACAGCCAAGGAATCAGCATGGATTAAAAATAGTCTGCTCCATATCCCTCTCAGCTCAGGCTCAAAAAGCACCTAGTTGCATAACCAGTGCCACCTAATGCACTTTTCAAAAAGTGTAGAGTCCAGGAATCCAAAAAGTGTGCATGGAAACTAGGGATAGCCAATGAGATGTAAAGAACTCAGAGTTGATGCAGAATGTGCATCTCATTAATCATCCTCTAATGCTGACCAATGGACTGCACAATCCTGACAAGCCACCGCCTATCCAGGTCACTGAGGTCTCCTTGCTGCAGGTTGGGGACAGAATGGTGGGGTTCTCACCATAATCACAGATTAAATGGCTACATTAGCTTTCAAGTAGTCTTCTAAAGTGCCGTTGGACCTACTTTATCTTGAACTGATAGATTTGTAAAAAGTCTAGGAAGGATCCAGCAAGCTACATAGTCCACAGAGCACTCCGGGGACACGCTGGGTAGGACAGCACATGGGAACACTGAACCAAATCATTTTATTTGTTTTAATTAGCGGTGTAATGGCACACAAATAAAAGTGTTAATGGATGTCTATAGAGGTTTAATGGTAAAATATGCAATCATTCGATCTGTGGGGCCCCAAGTAATCAGAAGGAAATTGTTGATTGTTCCCATAAACATGGCAGTTGAGGAACTTTCTTCAGATACAATTGTAAAATCCAACATTCAGTTATTCTGTATTCTAATTGACCATAGAACCGTTTCACATCGATTTTCTCAACAGTCATAGTCAGGGGTTTATTGTACAATTTCTAATGATCACAATCCAAGGAAAATATTGCAGAGAATGGGCACCTAAAAGGATACTTGAGTTTAAACAAGCATATCAAGTTATTTCCTGGGGCAGCCCCAGAAGTCTCAGGTTCCTGTCTGCCCTACAGGGTCCTGCTGTCAGCCCTGAAAGGATTTGCACATTCTCTCCTGGGTACATGATTGTGAGACTATGGGGCAGACAGCAGGAACCCGGAGGAAGACCACTGCAGCGAGGTAGCACACTGAGCTCTGGGGCTGGAAGAAGCCCCAGGTGAGTAAAGTTTGATGTGCTTGTTTCAACTCATGTATCCTTTAAGGGTGCCCTATAGCAGCTGCCACACAGCACCTGATGCAAGAACCCTAAGGCCCTATTCACAGTGGTGCGCTGTAATGGCCGCATCATGACACGGCTTACCACACTAACGCACCACCTATAATGACGGGTGTTTTGCAGTATAACGGATTGCGGTATGGCAACACAGCGAGTTACCAGTAAACACGCATTAACATTTTCATTGACTGTATTCTTCACTGTACACAACCACAATATGTACCGCCGCTGTCCAGATCCATTGCATTCCTGCCGTCACAGGGAACTCCACACAACGTCCCACTGTGAACATGGCCTTACAAGGTTTAACGTGCAAATACTTTGGTTTAGACTCTAAGAGCAGGCCTGTTTTTGCTCAAATACATACTTTTTACCGGCTACTTATGTAAAGCAATATGAGCAGTGCTAAAACTCTGCACTCCCACAGCAGAATGAGGGCTTTATACCCCCCCCCCCCCCAAAAAATAAAAAAAAAAAAAAATAAAAAAAAAAATCGGGGAGCATTTCCTGGTAGAGGCAGAGCTTTACACGTTAGCTCTGCCTCTTCTTGAGTCAATCTCCACTGATCGCTGCCTCTCCCAACCCTCTCAATCTACTTTCACAGAGAGGAGGGCAGGGAGAGGCTGAGATCCGCTGAGATTGACTGTATTGGAGGCAGAGCTACATCGCAAAGCTCCGGCTCCCCAGGCAGCAAGATCCACGACCTGGAATGTTGCCCCCGGAATTTGGGGGGTATAAAGATCTCGTTCTGCCACGGGAATGCAGCATTTCAGCACTGATCATATTGCTTAACATTAATAGCCAGTAAAAAGAAGTATTTTTAATGGCTTCAGACTCTTTAACGGCTAGTCTACATCACTATACAGTACAATCATTTCATACAGGAATGCCATTAAATATATATTTTAAAAAAGGTCAGTATGCTTCCTTTTTAGGACACTTGCTAGAAACCATGGCAGCAATCTGCGGCTTGGCGTTAGGGTACTTGCGCACTAGCTATCCTGCGCTTGGAAAAAAAAAAGTATTTCTTTTAACTTGAATGAGAAATGTGGAAAAATTCTGGTATAATCTTGCTGCGATTTTACCACAATACTCATTCAAGTGAAAGGAAAAATGTATTTTTTCCAAAACACAAATGTAAAGGAAATGCTGCAGATAACAGCACAGCCAATAAGTTACAGCCCTAAAAGCTATGCAGAATTCTCCTCCGTCCGATTGGTTCTGTAGACTGTAAGCAGCAAATAAGATGCATTGTTCCCTTCACAAACCTACTTTTGCTGGGCTTACTGCAACATATGTAGGGATGCTGGCATGCAAATGGCAGCTGTAAGAAATTACTGTACTCCAATCTCTGAACAGCAAGGAAGGCAGCTTTATCGGAGCGCCTCTGAGAGGTTTAAAGGAGAGACCAGTTCAAACACCAAATAACCGGTGTCTGTAAGAATACTTTTTTGTAGCAGATGCTGAGTTGGGGGTGAGAGGCCATCTTTTAAAGTTTAATAACAAATTTGAGGTTGTTCTGTTACTTCTATAAAACATTACTTGCAACAGACTTCCAGTGTGTGCACCTACCCCTGATCCAGTAGATTAATAGAAAGGTCATATAAATTGCTACATCATTGGCTTTAGGACTGGGCAGGCTGCGTCACTTTAGTGGTACCCAGGGGCTCATTCACACAGCGAGGTATTTGGTCGTATTATACCACAATGTACAGCAACCGGTGTGACTATCTGGTGCAGCACTGACCACATCTGATTACACAGGAGGCCACACTGCACAGCATACAGTGCAATCACTCATCACAAGACGGCAGAGAAGTAGGGGGAAGGTCTATCATTACTTTTCACGCAATGCCGGTTTCTTTCCAGATTACAGGCCGTGTGCGCTGCTGTACTGTACAGTGTGAATAAGCCCTACTGGATGACACACACACACACACACACACACACACACACACACACACACACACACACACACACACACACACGGCAGCACCGGTAAAACTGAAGAAAACATCTACTGCAAGTATGGCCTACCATTCCATGAATAAGCTTGCAATCATTGGGTTGTGGACTGCTGGAGTGAATTCCAAGTCAAGGTCTCTATTCTGATCACCCCATAGAAATGGAGGTACTCCCTTAGAGTATGGGGAACAACTACATCTTGTGCTACCTAAAAAAAAACAAAAACCAGACCTTTACCCAAAGTCATGTGATGCGAGTGGAAACATGTGGAGGTAGGTAGGCATGGGCTCACGTTGCAAGACTCACTACGCGCACTTCCTCCAAGCTGGAAGGAGGAAATGTGCGGTAGTGAGTCTTGCAACACATCCAATAGGACACGCGCAAGCTGTTTGGAGCACAGGGAGGACGACAGACTTATGGGTAAATAACTAGTTTCCCCGCCGCACAGCTGCAGCAACTAAGCCTTATTTAAAATGCTTAACCACTCTAGAGCCCATGCCTGTAGGTAGGTATAAGCGTCATACTCCCCTGAGCCTAGATCACCAGAATCTTAAATTTTTTATGTACTTCCTACAGGTGCTGGCGGTGCTCCCGCTAGCACACCGCTTCCGAATTTAAAAGACTGTCTCTGAAATGTCAAATTTAAAAAAAAAAAAAAAAAAAAAAAAAAAGAAGTGGAAGAACGCCCAGCACCCGCAGGAAGTCCAGAGTAGGAACTTCTGGCAACATGTTGGCCCAGGGCAAGTATGAAACATGTACCTCCATTCACCCCCTCCAAGGCCACCGTACTGCTGTGTGTGGAGGTTTTTTTTAGCAGGACAGTCAGTTTACAAATGCTGACAGCCAAGAACTGTCCCTTTAAACAATCCTCCTTGCAGTAGGTTGATACATTCCTGCTGACGCTTACAGTACACCTGTGACAATACAAGAGGCTGCCCTTGCCAACGACATACAAGTACAAGATGCCCGCCTGTAATGCCAATCCTCGGCTATAGTACTCGTCTGTAGCAAATACTCAGGTCAGGAGTGCTGGGCACTTTCTTTCTAAAGTCTTCAGTGGGAGCAAGTATGCAAAGGATCATGACTATAGCCAGGAAACTCATCTTCAGAAGTCCATAATCTTATATATGACAGGTGCACTGCAAGAGCAGCAATCATTTACAAAGGGCTGATAAATAAAAATAACTAAGTATATACACAGGTGGCATCATTTTCAGTACAAGCGAAAGACTAAAGGCTGTAAGACAGCAGTTTTAAGTGCTCTACGCAGTCCTATATCACGGCAATGAGTAATGCGCAAGAGGGGAAAGCATTTCCAAAGCGCTCCCTTGTACAAGTCTGCACTGCATGATCACAACACTACCATGGCCGATAAATATGGAGCCTTTAAAAGCTTGCCTGTCCTATGCTTCTAGAAACCAGTCTGATCCCAATGCCATGCAACTAGCAGCTTTACACACCTTCCTGCAGCATTCAGAAACAGCTCCAGAGCCACAACACATCCCTTAACTTCCCCAGGACCTCTGTAACGGAGTCACCAACAAACCAGGTCATATCCTGGCCTAGAAAACTAGTGTACAGCCTTGAGCAGGGCTGCCAACTCCTATCCAAGGGTCAGATCCATGCCAGAGTTTAGGATGGACTGAATGCCTCCTACTTGATGACCCACACCTTTCCAGATTCCCTCCCGTCAAATAATGACAACTGTGCCAAAAATGTGCGAGGACTTCAGCCCTTGAGTATTGGAGTGGTCAGATTTCATGTAAATCAGTGTTCCCCAACCCTGTCCTCAAGGCCCACCAACAGGTAATTAATCAGCTCTGCTGAGATGCTAAATTAGCTCACCTGTGAATGTTTGTAGTTTTCTGCAAAACATGTTCTGTTGGTGGGCCTTGAGGATCTGGTTGGGAAACTGATGTAACTTATATGCAGTTCAAAATTGCACCAATCAGAACGACTTCCTGTTAATGGTTATTGGTCCAAGTTCAAGCTGCATAATATTCACATGAAATTTGAACGCAGGGAATAATGATTTGCATCCCATTGTTAATCCCTATTGGACAGCACTGGTCTTGGCCATGGTCAAGGGAGGTGGCAGGGTATGCCAGGCAGCTGAAGTTGTCCAGTTGTATTAGTAAAGCATTATATAGTTAAATCTACTATACAGAAGATAAATGATACAGAGGTCTACTCAGTAACATCACGTTACCAATCTGACGACATTTGCATAAATAGTATGTACATAGAGTGCAAAAATAAAACGTCAGATTCTGCAGTTCAAAAGTTTTATAATGGAAATGCCTGATCAGGTGCAAGTCCACCCCAACTTTATAAAACCTTCAAACTTGGGGTAGGCTAGACAACGCCCTCTCAGATACAGAAAGATACCAAATGGTCACTTTCTTATGCTGGGAATACACCATGAGATTTTTTTGGCAGATAGAGGGTTCGATCATTTCTGACAGGTCAGATCTTATTTTGAATTTTTTTTCTGATCGATTTTCATAGAAGTGAATGGAAATCGATCAGAAAAAAAAAAAAAAAAAAAAAAAGATTGATCTGAAAACATTTGGACAGTAAATCTGCTGAAAAATCTCATTGTGTATTCCCAGCATAAGGGCTCATCTACACTACAGGACCTAATAGCACCAGACAATATGGATGCTCAGATCTTAAGTTCACTAGAAAAATAATTATACAATGTAATTAGAGCACATACCACACCTCCCTAAAACAGAAACTTGTGCTTTAAAGTGTACCCAAAACAGGCTCAATACCTGTAATAATACTTACCTGGTTCTTCCTCCAGCCCCATGAGGTCTGTGGGCTTCCTCGCCATCCTCTCCATTAACCACTTGCCGACCGCACGCTTATACCGTGCGTCGGCAAAGTGGCAGCTGCAGGACCAGCGACGCAGTACTGCGTCGCCAGCTGCAGGCTGCTTCCTGTCAAATCACGGCGGGGGGCTCCGTGAATAGCCTGCGGGCCGCCGATGGCGGCTCGCAGGCTAAATGTAAACACAAGCGGAAATAATCCGCTTTGTTTACATTTGTACGGCGCTGCTGCGCAGCAGCGCCGTAAGGCAGATCGGCGATCCCCGGCCAATCAGCGGCCGGGAATCGCCGCCATGTGACAGGGGACGTCCTGTCACTGGCTGCACAGGACGGATAGCGTCCTGTGCAGCCTCGATCACCGGGGGGGGGGGGGGGGGGGGTAGCAGGTAGGAGAGGGAGGGGGGAATTTCGCTGTGGAGGGGGGCTTTGAGGTGCCCCCCCCCGCCAGCCACACGCAGGCAGAAGAGATCAGACCCTCCCTGCACATCATCCCCATAGGGGGGAAAAAGGGGGCAATCTGATCTCTCTGCCTGCACCCTGATCTGTGCTGGGGGCTGTAGAGCCCACCCAGCACAGATCACTAAACACAGCGCTGGTCCTTAATGGGGGGGGTAAAGGGTGGGTCATCAAGTGGTTAAGTAGATATCCCTCCTATCTAATGAACGGAGCAGCCAGAGAGGAGAGTGAGGGAGCCAACAGACCTCATGGGGCTGGAGGAAGACCAAGATAAGTATAAATACAGGTATTGAGCCTGTCTGGTACACATTAAAGGAAACCTGTAGTGCAAAAGTGCACCAAATGGCTTCCACCATCTTCCAGCTCTGAGAACACCGCTAGCCTGTTGACAAGGACTTGGCCACACAGCACAAGCGCATGACGCCTGTGCACTAGCTTAGAGCTGAACAGGCTCGGCTTTTTCCACCAAGCAGTTCAGCCGCAAGGTTCAGCTCTCCCTGCTCTAGAATGACGAGGCAGACAGGGAAGCCTCTGGAGGATCCAGTCTACTGAAGTGTGCGTTTGTCTTTAACCTCCCAGGTATTAAGTATTTTGTCCACTGAACACACAGAGGACCTCTGATGCCCACTGAGTAGAGATTAAGCTTTGTGTGTCTCAGGGAGGCAAGTGCTTTAGTTCCACTGTTCTGATTGGATGCTGCAGGCAGTGTGCAAGGCGTGGCAAACCTACCGACACATGTAGTATGAGGACATTCAGCACTTTCAACCTCGCACAAAAGACAAGCAGAAAGAATGAAGCTCGTCACAAATCTTTCTGCTAACATAATCGCTTTCAGAAGGCCAGTGTTCCTGAGGCATCTACAGTAATCTCATAGAACCCCAAATGAGGATATGAAGTAAAGGTAGCAGGCAGCACACAGTACCCACAATGCACAGCGTGTGTCACTGTCACCCTGACCATACTCAGACATGCAATCCGCCAACTCTGCAGGAAGCTGCATTAGTGGGAGGGTCCGACATAGCGTTCTGCGTAACTTCTGATACCTCCGCATGTCGGTCTGAGGAACTTTGTAACCAGGTAAAGCACACTTGGATCAGATTTTTTTTTTATTTTAATTGGTCTGTTTTGTAACCGATAGCTGCCCTCACCTGGGCCATAAAAGGAACAGAGTGGGGGTTGCTGAAAGTTTAGGAAATTAGCACATTCAAGATTGCAGTTTCAGGCAGATACCCCACAGTGTGCTTTGTGCTTTAATAAACCAAATCAAATGGATTCATTTAACCTCTTCGAGACCGGAGTGCTTTCTCTGTTTTCGCTCTGTGATTGGCTCACAGTAATCCCAGGGTCAGGCGCTAATGACTGGGGTTAAGGTACTCTGCTGTCACTGCGACAGCAGAGCGAGTGGGCTGCAGCATTGCCAGATCAGCAACAGGAACCACGTGACTGTGCGGCAGGGAATGGTTGAAATCTACTTAGCTACAGCCAGAAGGAGGTAAAAAACAAAACAAAATGTCTGCATGTCAACGGCTTAATAGCCTTTTAGCAACCTCCACTGTTTCAGCATGGGCCAAGAGTATAAAGTCTTAAAAACAATCCACATTTAAGGACGGCTTAAAGTGACAATGAAGTGAAGAAAAAAAAAACAAACACCTTATGGTATAATGAATTGTATGTGTAGTACGGGTAATTCATAGAACATTAGTAGCAAAGAAAAAGTCATTTTTAATTTTCAGCTATATACGGTAGCTTTTTTTTATATTCTCTAGTATTTGCAGTTTACAGACTATACTCTATGTTAAATTACAATCAGAGCAGGAAAGTTCAAAGGGACATTAGCTCTGCAGTAAAACCTTAAACAGAAGGGTAAGCGACAGGTTGAGATAAGTGCTTTAGAACAGAGCACTGCTCTCTGAATAAATTAGTCGGAGAGCTCAGAGAAGCTCTTTTGCATAGATAACTGAAGTTTACTCTACCTGTGCTGGAGACAATGAGACTCATATCTGTGCTACACATACAACTTATATCCAGGGCTGTGGAGTCGGAGTCGTGGCAATTTTGGGCACCCGGAGTCGTTGATTTCATAAACTGAGGAGTCGGAGCCGGGGCCATTTTGGGTACCCGGAGTTGGAGTCGTGGTTTCATAAACTGAGGAGTCGGAAGATTTTTGTACCGACTCCACAGCCCTGGATAAGTTTATTTTCACTTCAGATGTCCTTTAAGCAAGAGGGATATCAAGGCTGCCATTTTTTTTTTTTTTAAGCAATACCAGTTGCCTGGCAGCCCTGCTGGTCCATTTGGCTGCAGCAGTGTCTGAACACCTGAAACAAGCATGCAGCTATTCTGGTAAGATTTGACAGTAATGTCAGAAACCTATGATATGCTGCATGCTTGTTCAAGGTCTATGGCTTAAAGAATGAGAGGCAGAGGAGCCACAGGATAGCCAGGCACCTGGAATTGCTTAAAAAGGAAATATGGCAGCCTCCATATCCCTCAGTTGTCCTTTAAAGCTGGGCACCCATTTGCGTTTGCAAATCGCTCTCAACACACTGAAAGCTGAGCGATTTAGAGATACATTTTTGGGATCTGCCCTATCACTCCAAAATGCTGCAAGCAGAGATTTCAGCAAATCTCTCATGCGGCTCACCTCCATTAGCCTGGCATTTCAGAATTGCATGCGATACTGATATGCGGGCAAAAGCACTCTAATGTACCCCTTATTTAGAAAACACAAGTGATCCAACAAAACTATAAACAAGCAATAAATCCTGGCCAGGTTGGCTGGATCGCTTGCGAAATCTGACCAGGGATGACTCAATATGAAGCAAACAGAATGTTACAGATGATTCTGGAATGCCTCACACTACATAGATGTGGTAGACTGTCCAAAGACATCTCCACTAGACTTGACCGAAGTAAAATCCATTCCTTATAAAAGCTTTAGTAGATTAGGTGAAGGAGAATATATTTTATTGTTTTACTTGGATAGCATGGGAAAGGGCAGAAACCTGTCAGATTATTTCTCATGTATTCATACCCTGTGGATGTTCCAGTGACACCAAGAGTTTCAAGGTAACCAGTGAGTGTCCTGGGTGTCACCAGAACAGGAATTCTGCGACACAAAAATACAAATTGACAGCATCTCTTACCAGTCTACCAAACAGCTTAGTAACAAACAATATACATAATAAAATGAAAACCTGAGAATAGGATCTCACCTTTTTCCAAACTATCCAATGGAATATAGGAGAAATTCTGGCTGCACTCTGGCTTTATTTACTTATTTTTTTTAAGTTTTTGCATACCGGGTTACCTTTCAGTATTTAAACAAATAAGTGAGAACCTTGCAAATAGAAAAAAAAAAAAAACACATTCTAACATCTTTGGATCCCTTTTTAGAATTCAAAACAATATACCTCAAAAAGAATTATGGGAGGCAATTCAAGCACTAAAACGTAAGGTTGTTTGCAAAGAACTATTGTATTTGCTATCCTGAATAGCGACTGGGCTGGCTGTCGTACTTAAGGTGAAACAGTCACGTAGGTTTACAAAATACAGTCTAGAGAGTTGAAAAACTAAATTTTTATTTTAAACTTGAAGGAAAAAAAACAAACAAAAATTTTTGGCCCACAAGTGCTGGTGAGTACCGAAAACCAGCCATCAAATAAAAATCGGACCAAGAAATTTCTTCAGCCGGGGCTTGTGATTAGAAAGTGCCAATAAGAGGCTGCAGCGATCATGACTGCTCTATATTGTGCGCTTTATTCACGGACAGAAGCCAAAGTCTACTCCAAACGCAATGACACGTCAAAAAAAAACGTGCTGCATCTCTGCCTATAGAAAGAAGTGTGCATCTAAATGGAAGCAAAATTAACCTTACAAAAACATTGGCCCATAATGATATCAACTCACACCTCCATTAGTTTGTGCAGAATACAAAGGTTATCTTTTGCTTTTTTCTTACAGATTTACAAAACTCAGTTTCTTTGGCAGTGGGCATAAAATGCAATCTTGTAGCTATGGGGGGGGGAGGGAAAAAATAAAATAAAAGTCCTTGCCTTAGAATCATCAGCATTAACACTTTCCTTACAACAACCAGCATGTGCTGCCATCAGGTCTGAGATCTCACGAGGAAAAAAGCACAAGGGTTAACCTCCCACACATGGGTATTAAAAGGGAAAAAAAAAAAAAAAACAACCTTCAATAGATGGAACCTCACAGTATAAACGGCATTCTCGAATTCTTGCAGCAGCTACAAGTAATGATAGTGCTGGAAGGAAAGAGTAACCTCGCTCTGACCTATACTGCGTACTCTTTAATTTCTTTTTTTCTTAAAGCATACTCACCAAAATTAAAGGTTTCTATCTCAAATACATTGAATGCTCAACACCTCTTTAAAGTGTTGCCTGTTTTTCAGGATCAAACGTGGCCCGTTTTTCAAAATTGAGTGTCAAGTGCTCACAAGTCCTTTAGTCCTGCATGGACTGCTAAAGGCGAGCAAGGGAAAAAAATAAATTGTGGCACGACCCCGCGGCACTGAAAGAGTCCCGTTAGGCAGTCACACCCACAGTGCTGGTGACAAAGATACGGCAAGTCACACCTCATTTCTTCACAAAGACTGAAGTAAAGTTCCCGAGACTGCAAACATAAGAAACGCTCTGTCCAAAAACTAAGCCGCCACTTTGTTGTCTTTCTGCAGGAAGGAAGGAAAAAAAAAATGCATTAAAATCCAGGACAGATTCAAATTTAACTCACAAGTAAAAACATGAGGTCAGCAAAGCAGTAACACCTTCTCCTCGAAGCCTGTTCAGATCATGTGATCAATACTGCAGCTAGCCCCAACCCCTTCTAATACTCTGCATTACTACACCAGGAGTCTAATTTTGCCTGGAGATGCACTTTATTGTGGCAGCACAAAATAACGGCCTCCATACTTATGCCAGTGTTATTAATGAAAACCAGCACAAATCTGGAGTCGGGAAGGAATTTTCCCCTTTTGGGGCTAATTGGACCATGCCTTGTAAGGGTTTTTTGCCTTCCTCTGGATCACCAGGGATATGTGAGGGAGCAGGCTGGAGTTGTACTTTCTCTGGTTGAACTCGTTGGACGTAGGTCTTTTTTTCAACCCGAGTAACTATGTGACAAGTAGGATCAATAAGATGCAAATATTTCCGATTTAATGCAAATGTATATAAATTTGTATGCAAATATATACAGCTTGAAAATGGACGAATCAATTTAAACCTGGGTGGAACTTTGTTTTCAAACTGCATATATTTGCATAAATCTGCATTAACTTGGAAATATTTGCATCTCATTGATCATCCCAAGTGACAGCACTAGGTTTGTTTCAGTACTGTTCACACTCGGGCCTGCTTCGATTGCATGCAAATTTGCATAGCAGTAAACTGCATGAAAAAGGTTTGCAATGTTAGCCTCCTGGGGACCACTGGAAGTAAATCCTACGCCGCACTTGTAGCTGCCCAAGCCTGATGCGGTGTAGGATTTACGCCACCTGCTTTTTCCGCTCCCGTCACGATCGTGCGCACCCGAGAGGGGAGATTAAGCGGTCATATGACAGCCGAAATCTACCCTCACTGATCAGGAGCCATCGCGAGTGGCTGGATAGTGTACTGGTTAAGGGCGTTGCTTTTGACGTGGGAGACCAGTGTTCAAATCCTGGCTAGGGTCAGTGCCTATTCAGTAAGTAGTTCAAGGCAAGATTCCCTAACACTGCAGAGAGTGTGCATGTCCCAGTGGCTGCAGCTCTTGAGCGCTTGGAGTCCGACAGGAGAAAAGCGATATACAAATGTTCGGATGATTATTATGATCACCACAATCGCAGTGCCAAACCTAAGCAGTGGCGGTAGGAGGGAAGGAAGAGGACCGAGACTAACCTTTCTGACGCATCCCTGCTCGTTCTGCCTCTATTGTTGGATCCCGGCTTGATGGAGGTCATCAAGCCGGGACCTGGAACTTCACGGCAGTGTGAGCAGGGATGCCGGTCCCCAGGAGGTTATTCTATGGAACCGTGACCATCCATGGGAAGAAAAACATGGACAGCCGGCTGCATTTTTTGCATCAAGCAGTATTCCACATATAATGAAAATGAATGGTTTGATGTGGGGAAAAAAAAAATGCATGCATTTTATGAAGTCCCTCAACAAACATGCTTTTCTTCCCATTTCCTGAGTTGTCACAGTGATGTATGTTGCTATGAAGATTTATAACAAACGCATATGAAAATCTGCATTAAAAAAAAAAAAAAAAAAAAAAAAAAAAGCATCTTTACACATTCACAATAAAAATGGATATTTGCATCAATAGTCAAAACCATGTTGACAGCTCTTGCCAGTGGAAAGAAGGCCTTATTGGTTGGTATAGAGCAGGGGTCTCAAACTCAATTTACCTGGGGGCCGCAGGAGGCAAAGTCAGGATGAGGCTGGGCCGCATAAGGAATTTCAGAATCGCGGCGCATCGCCGCCTCTGCCCGCCCCTCTCACTCTCCCTTCACAGAGAGGGGCAGGGAGAGGCTGAAAGCTCTGCCCCTTCCAGGAAATGCCATAGGATTGCCCTCGTTTAGCGGCAGGGATGTGGCGGATTACTTGGGAGCACTGAAGCGAACTATAAGGGCCCTTTTCCACTAGCAATCGCTAGCGTTCACGCTGAACGCTAGCGATTGCTGAATCGAAAAAGCAAAAAAATTTACCGGCGATTTCCCGACGTTTGCGGCCGCGATTTTGCTATGCTATGCACTGCGTAGCAAAATCGCGGCAAAAGTCGCTCCGCGGTGCGATCGCGATCAAGTAAAAAACGAATCGCGCTAGTGGAAATTACCTACCGCAATTCCTATGTTAAAAAGCAAACCGTAGCGATTTTAAAATCACTAGCGGTTTGCGGTTTTGCGATTAAGCAGTCGCAAACGCCCTAGTGGAAAAGGGCCCTAAGGAAGCTTTTGCCAGCGAGGGCCACAAAATATTGTATCGAGGGCCGCAAATGGCCCGCGGGCCGCGAGTTTGAGACCCCTGGTATAGAGGCTCCAAAGGCAAAAAACTGAATTCTGCCCAAGTGACTTAGTATACATCATTCTGGGATCAGTGCAGGTGTATGGCACAGTCCATAGACAGTATACACAATTGTGGGATGTCATACACCTGAATTGATCCCACAGTGATGTATACTTATGCTTCATACATACTGGAGATAAAAAAAAAAAAAAAAAAAAGTCTTTAGAAAAGGCAAGATCACAGACCAATTTTACCCCCTTCCATGTAGTATGAGAGCCATGCCTACACAGTCTATTCTATGGAGCTGCACTCCCCAGACAGAAATCTTTGCAAGATGCTGCACACATTCAAAAGAACAGTATCTGCAAAAGATCTGTTCCTGCAAAAGGCATTAATAGTCTGTTATCTGCAGATCCTCCATACACACCTTGTTTAACAGACAATCATCTGCAGATCAGATCCACCAGGATGGATTTTCAGATCTGCAGATGAAGTCTGTTAAACAAGGTGTGTATGGAGATCTGCAGATATAGACTATGAATGCATTTTGCAGCAACAGATCTTTTGAGTGTGTACAGCATCTTTGTGTGCAGCATCTTGCAAAGATTTTATCTGATGGGGAGTTCAGCTCCATAGAATAGACTGTGTAGAGTATGGCTCTCGTACTACATGGAAGGGGGTAAAATTGGTCTGTGATCTTGCCTTTTCCAAAGACTTATCTCAAGTGTGTATGAAGCATAAGTCTATGGACTCTGTACAGGTGTATGGCACAGTCCATAGACTTAGTATACATCATTGTGGGATCAGTGCAGATATATGGACCAATGCATATGTTACAACATCAGTATATCTTTACTTACCCTGTATTCATATTCTGACACTCCAAACTCCCTTCCCCCACGACCTCCTCTGAAGCCTCCTCTGTAACCTCTGGGCATGCCAAATCCCCCGCTGGCACCGCCTCTCTTGTCACCGCGCCCTCTTCCCCCACGAAAGCCCCCATTGCCTCCTCGGCCCCGGTAGCCTCCACGACCTCTGGATCGCATAGGAACACCAAATGTCTCTGCATTAATCCTCCTCTCCTCAGCCCAAGTTTGTCTTCGGTCTCTGGGGGTGGGGAAAAAAAGAAAAATCTGCATTTTACATGTGCGCTTATCTAGTTACAAATGTTAATGAACAATGTACCGAGGGTGGAGGAATGCTAGAAAATCCCTACAACTGTTAGTTTGTATCAGTATGAAAGCAGCTGGCAAATTCATGTCAGTTATCCAAAGCAAAGCTACAAGACATCTAGCTTGTGTTACATGACCTTAATTGCCTTCCGGTACATGCAGTTTCATACTTACAAACTAATTCAACTTACACTCTCCTGAAATAGAACTGGTTAGTAAGTGGAGTCCTATGTTATTGATAGGGAAACATGAATAAATGATTTACTTCCAGGAAGCTCTAGATTTGGACAGACTGCATTGTATATATTGGGATGCACATTGGGTAGACTGCAAAGGACTTCTGGGTTGATCCCACACGTACTCCATCTCTCTGCAACTTTGATGAGCTCAGTGCGATATGAGGTCCTGAAGTTTGCACAGCAGTGTAGAGAATTAGGATGTTGCAAGGTGGGGAACAGTACATTTACAAGCATGTGCTACTGCTGAATAGTGTTGCTGAGCATGATATTGCAACTATTTGGGCAAGCATTGTTCTATATGGTTTACTGAGGAAGACTCTACAAAATGCATAAGTGACTGGTGGCTTGTAGTAAATCGCTGATGGACTGCCGCTGTGCATGCGCTGCAGTTGTGGCTTGTAGTAATCACGGATTGACTGCCGCTATACACGTGCTGCAGTTATGGCAATCGCTGATGGGCTGCCGCTGTGCATATACTGCAGTTGTAGCTTGTAATCACGGATTGACTGCCGCTGTGCATGTGCAGTCCCCGTGTCTTGTAGTAATCGCTGATGGGCTGCCGCTGTACATGTACTGCAGTTGTAGCTTGTAGTAATCACGGATTGACTGCTGCTGTGCATGTCCAGTCCCTGTGGTTTGTAGTAATCGCTGATGGATGGCCTATGTGCATGTACTGCAGTTGTAGCTTGTAATCACGGATTGACTGCCGCTGTGCATGTGCTGCAGTTGTGGCTTGTAGTAATCACTGATGGACTGCCGCTGTGCAAGCCCCATACACATGCTGAAACATGTTTAAGCAAGGCGGCCAGCTGGGCCAGTCTCCATCCTTTGCCTGTACACTGGCTAGATTCCTTGTATAAGGGCAGAAACCCACTAGGAGCGATTTCTAATTGCTAGAGATTTGAAACCGCTCTTGCTAATGCAATGCTATGGGGGATTTTTTTCAAACACACATCGCTCAAGTGGGATCACACCCATAGCATTACATTAGCAAGAGTTTTTAAATTGCAAAGTGCTCAGAAAAATCGCTCCTAGTGGGTTTCTGGCCTAAATCACAGACTCCCGGTTTTGTCACCCCACACCAATGATGCCTTATGGGGTTTCTACTATAAAATTATGAAACAACTAGCCGAAAAGAAAAAGCAGCCTCCACTCCCAACAAACAGAACCACAGGCTGCCCTTTACCTGTTGTCGTCACAGGAGATGTTGTCGAAGAAGGATTTGGTTTTGTCGTAGTAGCAAGGAGCATCCTCCTCTTCTGCATTCCCTTCACTGTTCTGCGTCTCCAACCCAGATTCCCCCTTGTCCTCCCCGTTCACAGGCTTCTCTGGTTTATCCTCTGCAACAGTCAAAACACTGGATTATAAGTGCAAAAAGCACCCTGTATACAGCCTTGTGTTTATATGCGGCTGGCTACAGGTACAGTATTCTTATATTATGTCATGGGCCACTAAGCACAGCAGCATTTAAAAAGAAATTAAGTAGTCAGGTGTGGGTGTGTGTAAAAAAAAAAAAAAAAAAAAAAAAAGAGACAATCATGTCTCAGGGAGACTGAGTTTCTTAAAGAGCCTTAAAAAAGATTTTTACTCACCTGGGGTTCCAATAGCCCCCTGCAGCTTAGTGTCCCTCGTGTCCCCGCCGGCAGCCACTTCCGGTTTCGCTGTCAGGAGCCAACAGGTTGGGAACGCGAGTGATTCTTTGCGTTCCCAGCCACAATTGCGCCCTCTATGCTGCTATAGCGCAGTGATCGCTCTGCTACCCTCAAAAATATGGCTGTCGTAGATTGTTACATTTCTGCTGAGGAGTTGACCACCCCCATCGGCATCACCGTGGCTCACCCACAGCCTAATTGGTGGCTGCCGAGCCTGGGGCCGGCTACAGCAATGCAGGCAGGTTACTGAAGAGCTTTGGCAGACTTCAGAAACATGGCCACGACTGTTTCTGAGGGTGGCCGTGTGTCACCCGTGTCCTAATTACCTTGGAGCAGGTAAGTAACTGAGGCAGCCCCTCAATCCTGCAGCATTTAGACAGTCTGTACTGGAGGTAGTATTTAAATATGCATTAAAATGTTTATTGTGAATCTAGCCAAAGCTCAGTAAAGTTATATTAACAGCCGCCAGCCAATAAATAGGAAACCTTTGAGAATAGGTCAGAATGGCTGCATTCACCAGCGATCGTGTGTAATACTCAAAGAACACATTTTTATGAGACTTTTTACATTCAAGCGATTTTTACATTCAAATCTGACCTACCGTATTTAAGGATTAGGTATGATCCAGATTCCATTTGAAAATTTAAAGAGAATCTGTACTCTAAAATTCTTACAATTTAAAAGCATACCATTCTATTTATGTAGAAAGAACAGAGGCGCCAGCAGGATAAAATCAGGTAATAAAACATTTAAGCTAAGGGCTGGATCGGAGGCGGCTGACGTCAGGACGTCGGCTGACGTCCATGACGTCACTCCGCTCGTCGCAATGGCGACGATCTAAACAAAACAAGGAAGGCCGCTCATTGCGGCCTTCCTTGTTTATTCTGGGCGCCGGAGGCGATCGGAAGAACGCCTCCGGAGCGCCCTCTAGTGGGCTTTCATGCAGCCAACTTTCAGTTGGCTGCATGAAATAGTTTTTTTTTTATTTAAAAAAAAACCCTCCCGCAGCCGCCCTGGCGATCTTAATAGAACGCCAGGGTGGTTAAATACCTTACAGGGGCAAGGATGCCAAAGAGATTCTTAATTTAGCCAGAAAGAAAAAAAAGGTGTACCCAAGCCGTAGCTCAGGTATAAAAGGAAAGTTAAGAGCCTGTGCACAGATTGTTCAATACTAGACTCTTCCACGACGATTACATGCCCTCCCGGAAGAGACCTAAACACTAAGTGATCAGACACTATAAGAGCTTTTCTGAGTGCTTTTTAGCCATCAGCGCTTTTTTAAAACAAATGTTCCCGCTGACTTAAATTGAAATTGCGCGATTTTACCGCAATCACGATTTTAATGCAAGTCAAAGGGAGCATTAAAAAAAAAAAAAAAAAAAAAAAAAAAAAAAAAGTGTGCTTATAGTGTGTCTGAGCTGTAATACAAAATGCAAGGCTACTTGTGGCTAGCTGCATTCATGTGTATCCGTTTGCAATCAGTTTATTTAGATTAGTGCATAGTTTCTTGCAGTTTTTCCTTTAACCAGAGCTTCGACATTACCGTAAGGCTTGTGTCTGCATTTAGCCGCTACACCATAGAAGTGGTAGTTGCAACAATTTGGAGGGGGAATAGTATATGCCGCCCAGGAATTCAGCAGGACCAGGGCAAGACATTTTGGCTCACCCTACGCCCAACTGAACATGCGATGGGATAGTACGTACAATGAATAGGTGATACGATAGCATTATTACGTACCTTTTATTTTTAATTTGTTGTGAAATTCTTTGTCGATTTCCTCTTTGTTGAATTGTGCATTCGCGCTTTCAAAGTCAAAATCCTTTTCAAACTTCATAGGTCCATCTCGCCTGACGCTAAACCTTCCCCTGCCCCCTCTGTGATTCCCGCGACCTCTCCTGGGCTGGGACGCACTTGCTGCCCCTGAGGAGCATAAGAAATGTAAAAATGCAGGCGGAAATGGAAGACAGAAGTAAAATGTATGGCCATAAACCAGCAGACACCAAGCAATAGATGTGCAAGACCTTGTTTAAGAGGCAGCAAGTTCAAAAGAAAATCCAACAGTGCAAAAGGAAACTGCTCATCACTGGCTCGCAAAAATAGTGTAAGAGCAACAGGTCACTGGCACCGCAGCTCATAATATAAGGTGATCAAAAATACAGAAAGATTGCTGAGCAGTGAAGAATTGTTGCAGCAGGGTGTTGCAAATAAACCAACTTTTACACAAAGCAGTTACATGCATAACTAAAATCATGTTCTCTAAGAGCCTGTCTCCACTCATTTTTTCTGCACGAGTTGTCTGACAGTTTTGCATTGCTGCTGATGAAGAGGGTGTATTACTAATATTTTTTAAATTATAAGCTTGTAAATCGCGATGGAGACAAAACAAAAAAAAAAAAAAAAAAAAAAAAAAAAAATGCACCTTTATTCCCAAATAAAATATTGAAAAACAACTGCGTTGAAAGGTTTAATAAAATGCCATTTCTGCAGATTTTGATTGGCCCTTTCCCAGCTGAATACACTATGCAAGTCAAAGCTCTTCGCATTCAGTGACAACTATGAGATGGACTCAGGGAGTGAAATGAGAATTGCATGCAGTTCCTCACCTGGTTGCCTTCTGCTGTGGTCCGCTTTGTCATTCCTTAGCTGCTCTGTGTCAGTCCTAAGTGGCTTGTGTGCCTCAACTACAAAAACACAATAAGGCAACTTGATATTACAGCAAGGACCACATTGGAAAAACTCAGACACACTGAGAAATGCGACATTGTAAAGGACTGGCGCAGACACACTGGGAGAGAAACAGGAGACACTGTTGGGGACTGGCGCAGACACGGACACCAGACACGGTGGGGACTGATGCAGACACACAGACGTGCCAAACACAGTGGGGAATGGTGCAGACACGGACAAATGCGCCACACAGTCGGGACTGGCGTAGAGACAGACGTGCCAGACACGGTGGGGACTGGCACAAACAGATGCGCCACACGCGGTGGGGACTGGCACAGATGCACCACACGCAGTGGGGACTGGCACAAACAGATGCACCACACGCAGTGGGGACTGGCACAAACATACAGAGAGACACCATACTTTAGAGACTGGCACAGACACGGAGAGACGCGGCGGGGATTGGCACAGACACAGAAGCACCACATGGAGTGACGCGACAAGGTGGGGCCTGGCGCAGACAGACGTTCCACATTGTGGGGGACTGGGAGGGAGAGAAAGACTGGGACAGACTGCCTTCACTCACTTTTCCTTTGTTCTGAGCTTTCTCCCGTCTGTTGGCTTGTGGATGGCTGAGATCTGGGAGGTACTGGAGACGTCCTCCCTGCAGTCGCTGCTACTTGTGCTGTTTGGACTCCTTGATCAAGGGTTGGACTCTTCCGTAAAGGGTCTAGCAGAGAACTGGAATTATCTGAAGACAGAAGTAACACTAATTTACTGTATGTTACAGAATACCTTCTATGAAAACATTAGCTTAAAGATACACACCTAAAATTTGTTCAAAACAACCCTTCCTGAACACTTCAAGTGAAGGTTTAGCTGCTGGTCGCTGTGTAGACAGGTTTGACTGTCTCCTGCAAGCTGCTGGGGACTGCGTCCCTCAGACTGGCACCATGCGATGACAGAAGAGGAACTAGTCTGGCAACAGAAAGCTGCACCCATTAGCAGTGGATGGAACATCCGAATGCTGTACAGAGAGGTGTCTCGCCAGCTCAGATTTCAGATGGCCTTTGAATCAGAGCACCAGCAATGCAGACATGAACTGGTATGCCTCTCTGAGCAGCGATCAGCTTTTCCATCACCGTTCCTCTCCTGATGCAACTGAGCAGTGTTCTCCCCAGGCTCTTTTAGCCGGGTGCTCCACCCGGCTAGTTTTTGCAAGCACCCGGCTGTCATCGGCTCACCTCCTCCTATTCTGTAAGCAGAGTTGTGCACAGAAGCACCGGCCCTGCATTCTCTCATATTGCCCCACCCGGCTACTTTTTCAAACCACCCGGCTAATTTTTCATGCCACCCAGCTGGAGAAAAATTCTGGGGAGAACACTGCTGAGGGAATCCTGGTTCTTGCCAAGTCCTCAGAAACTCATTACAGTCACATCAACTAGCACAGGGTTCATATTATCAAAGCATGGCCAGTATTCCTTGGGGACAGTAAGCCTGCTTTTCACTAATTGAATAGCGGTGCGTTCTTGACTCTCCTCTTGTTCGATAGCGCAGCACTAGTGGATTGTCCATTCAGCCACCAGATCTTTGATGTCCTTGTCCCTTACCCAACATTAAGAAGCAAACAGTTGATACTGCACACACAAAAAAAAAAAAAAAAAGCCCAGAAGTAGGTTAATCTGTGACCAGTAAAGAACTTGGCCTTGACTTGAGTAAACGGAAAAAAAACAAAACAAATACGACAACACCAGAACCATTTCCGTGTGAGCATGCAAGAGAGACATGGCGAGAGCTGCTTCTAGGACATCAATGCCAGCAACCAAAAACAAGCAGAGTAGGATACATCTGCAGAGAACAGAACTTAAAGCAAAAAAAAAAATAAAAATAAAAAAAAAAAAAAAGTGTAAAAAAACCCCCCACAAATCTATTGGACAAAAACCAAATCGACAAAAAACCATCGAATCCCTCAGTCATCCAGTTACTGCACGACGACGCCTGCCGGAAGGGGGGAACCAGAGTTAGAATCCATAATAGCATAGTGGACCTGGGGCTGTCACAATAGGGTTATCCTGTATAAATTAAGAGGCCATAGGAACAGTGGGGCCTGGGTGAAAACTGAACAGCTTTGCTAAACAAAGCCCAAACATACCCTACAGACAGACAATCTGAGACAGATTTCACCTCCTTTCAGACAAAAGGGCATCTGGAGTGACTGGGTATAGCTAAATAATGAGCAGCCCCACCCACATGCAAGGTATATAAACAAAGTTAGGCTGCTGTATACAAATCAACACAAGAATAACAAAAACGACCTGCAACTGAACTAGTTCTATAAATCTGGCTCTTGGCTCCAGAAATCAAGAATTCGCCGACTCCTGGGCCTCACATCAAGACCAGCAATAACGCCCCATCTGAGGTGTACACCGTTAGTGAGGGGAGAGTTGGCAGACCAAACTGAAGTCCAGAAACGCACTATTTAGTATTCAGCTGCATTCTACAAGGCAAATCATAAATGCCTGCAGGATCTTCAGTCCTGTGCCTCATCACCTCAGTCAAAACCTGATGCCTCACATCAGCTGTCCTTCACACCTTATAAATCACTTCTCAGTCAAGCTTGGTAACACATTCAATCTCATTTATATGTCAGACTTCTCTCGCCAACATCCTACATAACCTGTACTGTGTCACAACGGGTACAATCTTCCCAGACTACAAGCTTTCATTCTGTCCAACTCATCCTTTATTTTTTTTTAATCTGGGGAAAACAAAACAAAAAAAAACACCCCAAAAAAACTAATTTAAAAGCCCAGATTTGTCCTAGTCACCTTGTGACATCCTTGTGTTTTGGGTCCGTGTCGCCGGGAGGGAGGAGCTAGTTGAGGCTAGTGGAGCGCTACTTGCAGACTCCGAGGCTGAGGAGAGTCCTGGGAGTTGAGGGGAAAATAAAAATGAAATGTAAGGATTTTAGCTTCTGTAAACCAGTACAGATACAAGCAAAAAGACATTTTAAACAATAGGTCTTCCTAACAAAAAAGGAACTTATAGCTATGGAACACTACGTTCAATGGACTTCGTTCCAGTCATCAAGAAAAAAAAAAAAAAAAACAGACTTAAACGCAGCCACTCATAATGTAACATATGTAACAAGCTACTGCTGCAATAGAGGCAAGGCAAGCAGTGTTCTCCCCAGAAATTTCTTCCAGCCTGGTGGCATGAAAAAGTAGCCGGGTGGGGAGGGATGAGAATACAGGGCCAGCGCTTCTGTGAGCAACTCTGCTTACAGCATAGGAAGAGGAGAGCCGATGACAGCCGGGTGGTCACCAAAACTAGCCGGGTGGGGCACCCGGCTAAAAGAGCCTGGGGAGTACACTGGGCAAATACACCATCACTGACATCTCACAGACCACTTGCTTAAAGGAGTCATCAGGAGAAATATGCTAAAATAAGTGATATGTACCGGGGGCTTCCTCCAGCTCCAAGCTCCCAGGACGTCCCTCGCCGCAGCTCTGCCCGCAGCAGTTCGCTGCAGGTCCGTCCCGGTCCCCGGCGATGACAGACCTCCAGGTCGCTCTGTACTGTACCTGCACGAGCGGCGCTGTCAATCACCGCCACGTGGGCCGAAACGGACTGCGCAGGCGCAGTACTACTGCGCAGTCTGCTCCGGCCCACGTGTCGGTGATTGACAGCGCCGCTCGTGCAGGCGCAGTACAGAGCGACTTGGAGGTCGCTCTGACGTCAGCGCCGGGATGGTCCTGCTCGAACGGCTGGGGGCAGAGCTGCGGCGAGGGACGTCCTGCGAGGCTGGAGGAAGCCCTCAGTAATTACCACTTATTTTAGCATATTTACCCTGATGACTCCTCTTGACGACCAGCTAATGCTGATTGGCGTAAACTGGTCGTCTGCGGGTTTCCATGGAAACGGCAAGCGGCCTTTCCATGTCCATTCACGGAGGCCGTCTCCGTGAACAGCCGGAGAGCCGCCGATCGCGGCTCGCCGGCAAAATGTAAACACGCGGGGAAAAAAAATCCCCGCTGTTTACATCATACGGCGCCGCTGCGCAGCAGTGTCGTAAGGCAGATCGGCGATCCCCGGCCTCTGATTGGCCGGGGATCGCCGTCATTTGATAGGCTGAAGCCTATCCTACAATGCGCAGGACGGATATCCGTCTTGCGCAGCTCAGAGAGGGAGGGAGAGGGAGGGGGACGGAGCGGCGAAAACGCTGCGGAGGGGGGCTTTGAAGAGCCCCCCCGCAAAGCGCAGAGAGCCGGCGGCGATCAGACCCCCAAAGCAGGACATCCCCCTAGTGGGGAAAAAAGGGGGCAAGTCTGATCGCCCTGGCTAAAACCTGATCTGTGCTGCGGGCTGGAGAGCCTACACAGCACAGATCAGACCGAAATCCACTGGTCGGCAAGTGGTTAACCAGCTGAGCGGTCTGGACGAGCTCAGCTCGTCCAACACCGCCAGCGGCTGCCGCTCAGGCCCTGCTGGGCCGATTTTGATGAAATAAAAAGCAGCACACGCAGCCGGCACTTTGCCAGCCGCGTGTGCTGCCTGATCGCCGCCGCTCTGCGGCGATTCGCCGCGAGCAGCGGCGAAAGAGGGCCCCCCTAGCCGCCTGAGCCCTGCGCAGCCGGAACAAAAAGTTCCGGCCAGCGCTAAGGGCTGGATCGGAGGCGGCTGACGTCAGGACGTCGGCTGACGTCGATGACGTCACTCCGCTCGTCGCTATGGCGACGATATAAGCAAAACAAGGAAGGCCGCTCATTGCGGCCTTCCTTGTTTATTCTGGGCGCCGGAGGCGATCGGAAGATCGCCTCCGAAAGGCCCTCTAGTGGGCTTTCATGCAGCCAACTTTCAGTTGGCTGCATGAAATAGTTTTTTTTTTATTTAAAAAAAACCCTCCCGCAGCCACCCTGGCGATTTAATCAGAACGCCAGGGTGGTTAAAGGACAACAGCAAGAACTACATTACAGGTCCATCTACATGGACAAACCCCATTCAGCAGAGAACATAATTGAGGAAGGTGGATAAAAGCAGAGTACTCACTAACATCGGTGTACCCTGCAGCTCAAATAGAATTCTGGGCAACGTCTAAATTCATTGCATGACTGTAGCATATACTCACCTCTGCTACTCTAACTGAACAGCTCACAAGTCGCCAAGATGAAAATCCCCACTGCTCGCCTTGAGCTATAAACAGCTTTGTGTGACCCTATCAAGGCCACAATTCATCCATTGAAAAAAAAAGACTAGTACTAGTGATATAGACACTTCCCCCACTCAAGGGCATACAGATAAAGCTCCAGGAGAAAGCCACAGCCTCCATACAGAGATTAAGTCATAGCTATAGGATACCTAAGGACGACGCGTAGATAGAGTGGCATCTAGACAAGATAGGGAAGCAGGTGAGAATTACCGAAGGAGGAAGGTCGCCATCAGGACTCCTGAAAAGACAAGGTGTGGTAAGTAGACCGGGCACCTGGTGGCACGGATGGATGGAAAGCCAGCTCTGATAGGGCCAAGTTTATATCCTAAATTGCTACATTTTGGCAGACTTTTTGGTTTGGTCACATTTTCTGAGCTGAAAGGTTGACACAAAAAAAAAGGTTCCAAGTAGACCTCTTGGATTACATACTGATCAAAGTCCATCAACTCCAGGCGCAGTTCAAAATTACAAATCAGTCCAGCAACCAAACACAAATCATGCCTTCAAAGTCTATGATGGACAGGAAGAAGTGTTATCTATAAAATATGTATTGGATAATAATCCGATAGTTTGTGGAGGGGAGCCGCAGCAGACAGGACACTGGAGGGATGGAAGAAGAGGCCGGACATATTATGCAAGGTGCAAGTATAATGCTCATATGCTTATTTCAATGATTTGCTCCACATGCAACCATGGCCTGTGGTTTCATCACTACACCTACAGAAGACGTAAGTGTTTTGCTTTGAGAATAGTAATAGAAAACATGCCTACCAACTCCAACAGAACCGAACGGCTGGGCCATCAAGGCGCTGGGGCTAAACTGGTTGTAGGATGGCATCCTGCTGAATGGAGCATAGGCATTTGCATTCTGCTGGAATGATGAAGTGGCTGAAGTTCCTAGAGAAGACTAGAGAGAAGAGATTATCACTTCAGCCCTCAGGGTTATTTTCACCTTATAGATGCAAGTAATCTTCACATTTCAGCACTCATTCATTCCCCAATAACTTTAACATTACTTATCACACCTAAATGATTGTCTTTTTGTGGCACAAATTAGGCTTTTATGTTTGTTTTAGTAATTATATTTTTTAAGAACAAACAAAAAAAAAAAAACAAACAAAAACCACCATTTCTCCATTTCCACCCACTTTAGCTTTAAACAAACGATGTTAGAATATACATATAAAAGTAACTCGTGTCACTCTTCGTGTTACAAACACACAACATCTCTCAGTTGATAGCTAATTGGGCATCTAGCAGGATATTAACTCCAAAGTGTGCAAGTGGCTTTGTACAGGCCTTTTTTTTTTTTTTTTTTTTTTTTTTTTTTAAGTATTTAAGCACCATTCTGTATTTTCATTGCCTAAAAGCAGGGGGGAAAAAAAACAACCAGTGCTATTCAAAAGTGGGCGTTTCATAAACTACCGACATATGTAGGTTTGCTGAAACTTTCTCAAGATTCACTAACTTTCAAAAATTACCTTTTTTTACATTATGGATTGAGTTTGTCACTACCCATTTTTTATGTGACAGGGTCCAAGCAATATAAGATATCAAAATGTATTCTACACCTCGATTAAAATGAGGTCACATATACATCATTTGATGAACTGGATGTACAGCAATCCGTAGGTTCGGTTACGGCTTTTTTTGTAGTTTATTCAAATAGGGGCTGGTTAGTGTTAGGAATAGTTGAGGGGTGGCTAGGCAAAGTTAGCAGAGGGTTCAGGTGAGAGAGTTAGGGTAAGGAGGGTATAGCACTACAGTAGAATATCAGTAGTTTAACCAATATTCTATTACTGTCATTTTGTGCCTATTAACCACTTGACACCCACAGTGCTAACCCCCCTAAAAGACCAGGCCATTTTTTGCAGTACTGGGCTGTGCAGGCTTTTCAGCCTCCTGCACAGCCCAGCTAATCGGACTCACTTTTTGTCCCTAAGGGGACATGCCGCCGGAGGGGTCCGATCGCTGCGGCCATTTTTTCCCCAGCCTCTATGGAGGCTCTCTCCCTCCCGTAAGCTTTATGGAACAGGACGGCGATCCATCCTGTTCCGCCTCTCATAGGCATCAGCCTATGAGAGGACGGCGCTCCCCGGATCGCCAATCTCGTACAGAGCTGCCGGGGACCGCAGCGCTGTACAGTTGTAGACAAAGGGGATTTCTTTCCCCTTACGTTTACAAACAGCCTGCTAGCCGCGATCGGCGGCTAGCAGGCTAATCACGGAACTCAGTTCCGTGAAGTGGCAGGGAACGATCACGCATGCGTGCGGCCGTTCCCTGTGAAACTGCAGCCCCAGACATAAGCACTTTTTTTTAATCAACTAAGCTATTACCAGCAGCAACAGTGTTCATTGAGGGACTAGGTAGGACAGTGATTGGCCAAGAAATCACGTGAACTCTTGGACATAGCTCCTACGTCCAGGTGGCATGTGCAACGGTTTTTACGGATGTAGGAGTTACAACCTGGCAGCATAAGTGGTTAATGAATTGCAAATGCTAAATATGGTAACCTACATCCTAAAATGTCTACATGGAGCTATTAAAACCTTTGGTCAGGAAAAAAAAAAAAAAAAAGAAAAACACACACCTAAAGGATTATTAGGTACACCATACTAATACAGTGTTTGACCCCCTTTCACCTTCAGAACTGTCTTAATTATATATGGCATTGATTCAACAAGGTGCTGAACGCATGCTTTAGACATGTTGGCCAATATTGATAGGATAGCATCTTGCAGTTGATAGAGATTTGTGGGATGCACATCCTGGGCACAAAGCTCCTGTTCCATCACATCCCAAAGATGCTCTATTGGGTTGAGATATGGTGACTGTGGGGGCCATTTTAGTACAGTGAACTTATTGTCATATTCCAGAAACCAATTTGAAATGATTTGAGCTTTGTGACATGGTGCATTATCCTGCTGGAAGCAGCCATCAGAGGATGGGTACATGGTGGTCATTAAGGGATGGACATGGTCAGAAAATGCTCAGGTAGCCCGTGGCATTAAAACGATGCCCAATTGGCACTAAGGGGCCTAAAGTGTGCCAAGAAAACATCCCCTGCACCATGACACCACAACCAGCAGCCTGCACAACTGTAACAAGGCATGATGGATCTTTGTTATTCTGTTTACACCAAATTTTGGCTACCGAGACTCTTCAGACCAGGCAACATTTTCCAGTCTTCAACTGTCCAAGCTCGTGCAAATTGTAGCCTCTTTTTCCTATTGCAGTGGAGATGAGTGGTACCCAGTGGGGTCTTCTGCTGTTGTAGCCCATCTGCCTCAAGGTTGTGCATGTTGTGGCTTCACAAATGGTTTGCTGCATACCTTGGTTGTAATGAGTGGTTATTTCAGTCAACGTTTTTCTTCTATCAGCTTGAATCTGTCAGCCCATTCTCCTCTGACCGCTAGCATCAACAAGACATTTTTGCCCACAGGACTGCCGCATACTGGATGTTTTTTCTTTTTTCACACCATTCTTTGTAATCCCTAGAAATGGTTGTGCGTGAAAATCCCAGTAACTGAGCAGATTGTGAAATACTCAGACCGGCCCGTCTGGCACCAACAACCATGCCACGCTCAGAATTGCTTAAAGCGGATCCGAGATGAAAAAACTATAAACAAGTAACTTGTCTATATATCTTATCTAAAGTTTAGATAGTTTACACAGAAAATCTAGCTGCAAACAGCTTTAATAGAATATGAGTATTTCTTCCTGTGATACAATGACAGCAGCAATGTTTGTAAACATTACACAGAGGCAGGCTTATCTGCATCTTGAGCAAAAAAACCTAATCCCCCCTCCTCCTGTCTGCCTCTGAAACCTCTGGCTAGTAATACCTGCCCCTCCTCCTGCCCAGACTGAGCTCCCATGAGCTCTTGCTACTGTCTGAAAGTGCCTTGGCTCTCTGAAAACCTGTGGGCGTGGCTTGGTTAGTTTATAGGGACTTCGAGTATTAAAACAAAAAAGTATTTGGCTTGGAAAGGAACACAATTAAGCAATGTGTAAAAGTTAATCTCGGATCCACTTTAAATCACCTTACTTTCCCATTCTGACATTCAGTTTGGAGTTCAGGAGATTATCTTAACCAGGACCACACCCCTAAATGCATTGAAGCAACTGCCATGTGATTGGTTGATTAGATAATTGCATTAATGAGAAATTGAACAGGTGTTCCTAATAATCCTTTAGTAGAGCATCTTGCAATGCAAACAAACCATTCCTGCATTGGAAGCATGGATCTGCTGCATAGTACCTTTACCTTTCCTGGCAACAGCCCATCTTCACTACAGTTTTGAACTTCCCACAAGAGTTCTGTGGCTAACAGTCCTGTGGCCACACATGTGAAACCCTAAAGCTCTTGCAGGAAGCTTCCAACTGCAGGACAACTGCTGCCAGAGCAGGGAGGGGCAAGTATGGTTACAGGCATGCTTCCAATGTAAATTGTGCTTGAACATAATCCAAGTTCTAGTCTCAGATGAGCCGACCCCTAACTTTTGGCTTATCCACACGTGTCTATGGCAATTTCTTTTATTTGGCTTGGAGGCACTAAGGTACCATCCTTTCACCTAACAGAGCTCATCCTTCCTACCTCCAGGCTGCTGCTGCTGCAAAATATACTCTCTGACCAGCTCTGCAGAGTCCATTTTCTCCCTGATCAGAGTAGAACTTTCCCACAGCTTTGTAGGGTATCAACTGACGTTTTTAGGCAAACATTTTTAAAGCACACAACCTAAGTGACCGATAGGCCAGAGGACCAAGCTAGACATACCTGAACAATTGCTGGATCTTGAGGTAAGGAGCACGGTGGCTTTGGGGGTTCACACACTGTAAGGTCTTTGATATCACTTCCCCGGAATATGATGTATTCAAACACCTCATCTCGAGGAGGAATTGGTCTATCCGTAGGTCGATCTTCAGTTCCAAAGGAACGCACTGAAAAGGAAAAAAAGTTTGTAAGGATAAGATTCCTGACACAAAAAAAAAGCTATAAAGACATTATTGCATTGTGTTTTCGGTACTATTTAGTTAAGGGAGGTGCAGGGGTAAACCGCATTGAGGGAAAAAAAAAAAAAAATGACAAAAGCTCAGGCCTCAGAGAGGCCAACCAGGCACCCACTAGTATCTGCCGATGATGGTCTAAGTCATGGCCCTGGTGCCGTTTTGGCAATGGCTGCTCTCCACAGAAGAGTCCCTCAGAGTGTACTATAGTAGTAAAAAGGTTTCTGGGTACTTATCCGTTAGCTGGGCGCATCCGGCAGGTGGCGCTAATTACTATTCCCAATCCAGGCTGACATGGATAGTAGGGAAAGATGCAACTCTGGTGGAGTTTTGTCGCCACCTGCCAGATGCGCCCGGTTAACGGATAAGTACCGGTTTCTGTACCGTGTTAGCCAAACAAATTATGTAGGTAGAAAAACAACAAAGTCTTGTAAAAGTAATACCTTTTAATGGCTAACTGATAAAGTTAAATAATGCAAGCTGTCTGGGATCTAGTCCCCTTCTTCAGTTATATTTCCAGATGTAAGCTGAAGTAAATCACAGATGCAGCAAGGTAAATAGTAAACACAAAGATGACAGTTGTGCTGGTTACCATTCAGCAGTTAGATGTCAGGTGATCAGCAGGCTGGAGACAGTGAGCTCATGCAAGCACACATGAAAAATAGCAGGTTTCTGAAGATCGTGTTACGCGGTGGGTAGCGGCGCATCGGCGGCAATCGTTAGAAACACGCAGCAAGCAAAGTGCTTGTTGCGTGTTTTTTTTAACCCATTCAGGTTCCGTCGTTTTCACGTGAGAAATGTTCACCTCCCATTCATTAGCCTATAACTTTATCACAATGAACTGATCTATATCTTGTTTTTTCCGCCACCAATTAGGCTTTCTTTGGGGGGGGTACATTTTGCTAAGAGCCACTTTACTGTAAATGCATTTTAACAGGAAGAAGAAAAAAAATGGAAAAATTCATTATTTCTCAGTTTTCAGCCATTATAGTTTTAAAATACATGCCTCCATAATTAAAACTCACGTATTGTATTTGCCCATATGTCCCTATCACAATGTATGGCGACAATATTTTATTTGGAAATAAAGGTGCATTTTTTCCGTTTTGCATCTATCACTAGTTACAAGTTTAAAATTAAAAAAATATAGAAATATTTCATCTTTACATTGATATTTAAAAAGTTTAGGCCCTTAGGTAAATATTTACATTTTTTTTATTGTAATGTGTTTTTTTTTTTATAGTAAACGTTTTATTTGGGTAGTTTTGGGAGGGTGGGAGGTAAACAATAGGTTTGTAATGTAAATGTGTGTTGATTTTCATTTTTTTTTTATTTTCAGTTGTATTACTTTTTGGCCACAAGATGGCGGCCATGAGTTTGTTTACATGACGTCACTCTAAGCGTAACACACGCTTAGAGTGACACATCTGGGAGGGAAAAGCCAGAAAAGGCACAGCTTCCGAGAGAAGCTGTCGCTTTTTCAGCGGGGGAGAGGAATCAGTGATCGGGCACAGTAGCCCGATTCACTGATTGCTTGGCTACCGAATCCGCGGCCGGGAGTGCGCGTGCAATCGGCCGCGGGAGCGCGCATGGTTCCTGGACGTAGTTTCTACGTCCAGGAACCAAAATGGGTAAAAAAAATAAAATAAAATAAAAGGCAAATCGGCCGAGCAGGGCCTGAGAAATCCTCCCGCGCGGCTTACCCCGAACACCGCCAGGAAGGTTAAACATCTTCATTAATTTGTACTCTTTTGCCCTTAAGAATAAGTACTTTGAGAACCAGATATTAAGGAGCTAAAAGATTTTATACATACCTGGGGCTTCCTCCAGCCCCATAAGCCTGGATCGCTCCCACGCCGCCGTCCTCCGCTTCCTGGATCCGCCGGTACCGGGTCCCGTACTTTCAACCTGGTGCTTCCCTCAGCCCCCTGCAGCTGATCGGTGCCCACGTAGAGTTGCTCTGATGCTCCTGGACCCGCCGGCGGCTACCTCCGGTTTCGCCGTCACCGGCGAAATAGCACTCCCTTCCTTGCCGCAATAGCAGTATAGGGGGTGCTATTGTGGCTGGGAACACGAAGAATCACTTGCGTTCCCCAGCCTGATGGCAGGTGGCGGCGAAACCGAAAGTAGCCGCCGGTGGGCCCAGGAGCATCAGAGCGACTCTACGTGGGCACCGATCAGCTGCAGGAGGCTGAGGGAAGCCCCAGGTGAGTAAAACTCTTTTTTATTTTTGACTTAAGGTTCACTTTAAGGGCAACTTTAAAAATGAACAAGCAAGAAAAGATTTCTGAGTAAAAATATATGAAGATGTTTAAGACATTAAAGTGACTAACAAAAATTACTACGTTTTTTCTACCATCCTACAAGTTCCTAAACCTATTCTAATGTGTTCTGGCTTACTGTAGCTCTTTCTACTATAACCATCTCTGTAATAAATCAATGTATCTTTCCCCTGTCAGACTTGTCGGCCTGTGTCTGGAAGGCTGCCAAGTTCTTCAGTGTTGAACTGTTCCTCTATGCACACTCCAGTGTGTGTTTTATTTACATAAGCCAGCAGCTTCTCTGCTATCTTATCAGTGATAGAAGAGAGCTGGATAAAAATTCTCCTCTGGAGGCTGTGAAAGGAGCTGGTCTGTCACATACTGAGGAATTAACGACATAGGTAGAGCTGTCTGCAGGAAGCCTGTAATGTTCAGTGCATGAGAGAAGCTGGGGACAGAAGGTAAACACACACAAGTGATCTCTTGAGATTCAGAAGTAAGGCTGTATACAGCCTGCTTGTGTATGGATGTATTTTCTATGTGTGGACATGCTGTACATCAACCTACTTCCTGTTTTGGTGGCCATTTTGTTTGTTTATAAACAAACTTTTTAAAACTGTTTTTGACTACTTTTAATGCGGCGGGGAGCGGTGAAATTGTGACAGAGGGTAATAGGAGATGTCCCCTAACACACTGGTATGTTTACTTTTGTGCGATTTTAACAATACAGATTCTCTTTAACAGAGGGTTTAAATTGTGGAATGGGATTTATGACTCCTTATGTAGTAACATGATTGACTTGGCTTCATGATCTTCAGAAACCGCCTATCGCCATAAGGTTAGCCGCAACAGCGCCCCCGCTGGAGCCAGGAAAGGTAAATAAATCAGCGCTTACCAGCCTTGTCGAGGGAGGATTCCGGGACACTTCGGGGGGAGCAAGCGCTGGACTGCCTGCAGCTACAGCGGAGCAGGAAGCCTCATTGGGATCCTGAGGCTTCCCCCTACCGAGGTCAGTACCCCCCCCCCCCCCCGGGACCTTTTTTGTTACAGAGCCTCTTTAACGGTTATACAAGTCAATACAAAACATGCTGTGAACAGTATTGACATGCATACTGCATAAAAATCAATACTCTCCTGCACTGTATACTAGACCCTTGCCGACACATTGACAAGTTACAGGAAAAAAAGTGTTATGAAAATTAGATCTTTTTTCACAGAAATCCTGGGGAAATTGAAGGCCAGGGAGGTTAAATTTTGGTATTCCACATAAAATTGGGATTGATGAAAAAATTCGCAAAATCACTTCCAAGAGATGGAGAGTGCGTCAAATACTTGGTCATCAAGTTTCCAGGCCTGTTAGAGGCAGAATTGAAGGAAGTCAGACCAAACAATAGAATAGTTGATCAAGGATTTCTACCATGATGGATCCTTAAAAAAAAAAAAAGTGCACTGCATTTAAAGGGAACCTAAACTGAGAAGGATATGGATTTTTCCTTTTAAAATACAAATTGCCTGACTCTCCTGCTGATCCTGTGTCTCCAATACTTTTGGCCACAGCCCCTGAATTAGCATGCATGCTTGTTTCAGGTGTGTGATTCAGCCACTACTGCAGCCAAAGGGATCAGTAGGACTGCCAGGCAACTGGTATGGTTTAAAAGGAAATGTCCATATCCCTCTGAGTTTAGGTTCCCTGTAAAGAAGGCATACAGAAATGTTTGGCGATTTTTGTAGTGAGGGTCTTTATTGCCTAGATGAATGCTGAAAGCATTTCAAACTTTAGGCTGCCTGATGAGTTTGAAAGTGCATTTCCTCCAGTCCTGCCTCAGTGTTTTACACAGAACTTTCTTTCCAGCTGGGCAGCTTGAAAAAGTAGCCGTGATGGTGGGGGAATGCAGGGTCAGTGCTCCTCTGTGCAACTCTGCATACAGCATAGGAAGAGAATGGGGAGGTGAGCCGACAGCCAGGTGCTCACCAAAATTAGCTGGGTGGAGCACCCGGCTAAAAAGTACCTAGGAAGAACACTGCACCTTGAAAATTTGGAAGCTGTGAGTGAGGAACAAGGTGAACGATTCCACCAAGACATTGGGAGGGTTTACGCTAATAAACAAACTGCACTCACCTGGGGCTTCTTTCAGCTCCTGGCAGTCGATCGGTGCCCTCAGCGCAGCTCCTCTCCCTCCGGGCGTCCAGCGGTGAGGAAGCATTCTGTGCGCTCCATGGCGGGGAAGGGGGGGGGGGTCATGTGGTGTAGAGAAGTAATCGGGTCTCTACTGCGCATAACTACCCGATGACGTCACCTACACGTGACCCCCCCGCCGTGGAACGCACATGACGCCGACCCGGAAGCTGACCTGGCGAGGTCGGCTTCTTCACCGCTGGACGCCCAGAGGGAGAGGAGCTGCGCCGAGGGCACCGATCGACTGCCAGGAGCTGGAAGAAGCCCCAGGTAAGTGCAGTTTTTCTTTATTTAGTAGCGCGGATCTTCCCCTTAAAGTGGACCCAAATTAAAAATACAAGATTTTAGAAATAAAATCTATTTTCTAAATAATAAATAGCAGCCTTTTCAGCTGCATTCAGGAGGCTGTAGCTAGTACAGTAAAAAGAAGAGAAAGAAAAAAAAAGAAAAAAAAGAAAAAAAAAACCGCAGGGGTACCAGGAGCCCTTATGGTGTATTATCTTCAGGTAAGTTGGATAAAAATAAGAGTAAATTATACTCACAAGTGTAGGTTGCTATAAAGGCAACCACTTGTACAGGCATGTAGGGAAATCCCGTCCCCACTCGGTCTTTGAGATGGTCAGTCGCTGCTCCTTAGGGAAAAAAAGGCTTCCAGTAAAAAGAAGAGAAAGAAAAAAAACCGCAGGGGTACCAGGAGCCCTTATGGTGTATTATCTTCAGGTAAGTTGGATAAAAATAAGAGTAAATTATACTCACAAGTGTAGGTTGCTATAAAGGAAGTAAAAAATCAGCTGCATGATGACAAATATAAAATATTTTACATTTATTGGAGGAATTCCTCCCTTCCTTCCTTTCATATTGCCGGGACAGAATCCGGCAAACTGGTGGAGTAGAAGGTGACCGGCAAAGGAGGAATTGCCAATGGCTGCCACCTGTATAACCCTAGTTATGAAAAGAGAAGGGTGGAAAATATGCACTAAAATGCTCATAGGCTTGAAGGAGTGTTTATCTTTGTATGTGTCAGAGTGCTGCAACTAAATATTTTGATTTAAAAAAAATGTTTGGTTTGGGTCCGCTTTCACTGAGAGGGATATGGATGTTCCCTTTTAAACAATACCAGTTGCCTGTCCACCCTGCAGATCTCTTTGGCTGCAGTAGGGGCAAATACATATCTTTAGTTTAGGTTCCCTTTTTTAAAGGGAACATGGAGGCTGCCATACTTATTTCCTTGTAAACAATACCAGTTGATCTTCTGGCATACAGTACATAGTGTCAGAGTCAAAACTCTGGAACTATGACTAATCTGGTAAAACCTGAGTCAGAGTACTTGATCTGCATAGGCTTGTTCTGAGTCTATGGCTAACAAGCATGCAGCTAATCCAGTCTAACTCAGTCAGAGCACCTGATCTGCATGCTTGTTGAGGGGCTGTGGCTAAAAGTATTACGGCTGGAATACACGGGACGACCGGCGGCTCGATTAGCCGCCGGATCGACCCCAGCAGTGTCCCCGCGGATCGATTACCGCTCGTCCCCGCCGGCTCTTCCTCATCAGCGCTCGATTCCCTGCCATTGTTCGCCGGCGGGGATCGAGCAGGTGAGGGTCGAGCGGCATGATCCGACAAGCTGATAATATTCAGCCGGCCCAATCAGCTGGTCGATACACGGTACAGAAACGTACCGTGTATCCCCAGCATTAGAGACACAGGATCAGCAGGAGAGTCAGGCAACTGGTATTTTAAATGGAAAAATCTATATCCTCTGTTTAGGTTCCCTTTAAAGAGATGGAAAGAAGATACCAGGAAAAATGGAGTATTACAATGATCGCAGACTACTGGCAGGCTTCCCTTGGCTGCTTCAGGGACATTCCACATGCTACTTACAAGCATAAATGCACTAAAGAGCCTTACATTCAGTGTATATAGGTGAACTCAATTCAGTTCAAAAAGATTTAAAAAAAAAAAAATTGTAACAAAACTTAAATTTTACAAGTTTATTTGCATGGATTTTGAGCTATTGCCTTATTTAACAGTTACCTAAATTGTCAAGAAACCTGACATATGTAGGTAGAAAAAAAAAAAACAGTCTTGTAAAAGTAGTACCTTTTAATGGCTAACTGATAAAGTTAAATAATGCAAGCTTTCTGGGATCTAGTCCCCTTCTTCTGGCATATTTCCAGATGTTAGCTGTAGTACAACACTGATGCAGGTAAATAGCAACAGGAAGATGTGCTGGTTGCCGTTTAGCAGTTATGGCCCATACTCACGAGGGACTTTTGTCGCCTCAACACGCGGCGCGCGTGTTGCGGCGACAGGTCGCCCGTGAGTATGGGCCGTTGCCCGCGCGCGCACCCCGAACTGTCGCCCGTCGCTCATGTCGCCATGCGATTGAAAGTTTCAATCGCATGGCAACAGTCGCCGCCGCACCTCCGCCGCAACTGTCGCTAGTCCGCGTGAGTACGCGGACTAGCGACAGCAACATGATAGTAAATAAACGGCGCTTCCGGCGGGGGGAGGGACAACGGTGACAGCTTCCGTCGCATCAGTTGCCAGGTCCCTCCGCCGTGTGTATGCGGAGGGACCTGGCGACTAGCTGTCGCCAGCATGTCGCAAGCACGCTCCCGTGTGCTTGCGACATGCAAAAAAGTTGCCCGTGAGTATGGGCCATTAGATGTCAGGTGATCAGCAGGCTGGAGCCAGTGAGCTCATGCAAGCAAACATGAAATCTAGCAGGAAACCTGACAAAACTGAGGTCATTTTTTGATTCAGTGCACAACCTGTGTTCTTGAAGTAAACATGGGCTGACTGCTAAGAAGTGAATTAGTGAATTTACAACATGGCCCTCCCCCAATGACCTTGTGTTCTGTCAAAATGAACTTTCTGGAGAAGTCTTTACCAGAAATTACCAGAAGCCAAACCAGATCTTTCCATGATGCTAGTCAGATTTGGGAACAGGTGAGGTTATCAGTGGACTAAGCATGCCACAACCCTGATTAGCCTTGTGCAAAAATAAGTTTCAGACCCCCTAAAGTCCAGTTGAGAAAAAGCCTACAGAAGAGTGGAATCATTCGCTCATCTCTAATAGCAATGATACCGGCTGCTGGGTGTCACGGTGGCCTAGTGGATAGCACCCTAGCCTCGCAGAGCCTTAAATTTATGTTCTCCTGAAGTCTGGATGGGTTTCCTCCTGCATTTCAAAACCATAAAAGGTGTATTGGCTTCCCCCCAAATTAGCCCTAGACTCCTGAGGACAGTTAGTGACATCACTATACAGTATACTTAAAGTGCTGCAGAAGAGGTCAGTGCTGTATAAATACATAATATGGTAGGGCAGACTGACAGGGATTAAATTGTGAGCTCTCCTGAAGACAGTCAGTGACAGGACTATGTACTCTATAAAGTGCTGCAGAAGAGGTCAATGCTATATAAATACATAATGTGGTAGGTCATTAGACTATGACAGGGATTTGATTGTGAGCTCCTCTAAGAACAACCAATGACATGACTATGTACTTTGAAGAGGTCAGTGGTAGATAAATACATGTGATAGGATATTATACTATGACTATGGTACAATTAAATAGTGAGCTCCCGAGGACAGTCTGTGGCATTACTATGTAATGTGTTGCAAAGTCAGAGCTATAAAAATACATAAGACACGGTAGGACATTAGACCATGACTATGGAAGAGATTAGAATGTGAGCTCTTCTGAGGACAGTCAGTGACATGACTATATTATGTAAATTGCTGTAGAAACTGTCAGAGATATATAAATACATAATATGGTAGGACATTAGACAATGGTAGGACTAGATTGTGAGCTTCTCTGAGGACAGTCAGTGACATGGCTATGTACTCTGTAAAGTGCTGCACAAGATGCCAGTACTATATAAATACATAATAAATATGGTGGGACTTTACTATGGTGGGATTAGAGTGTGTGCTCTGGGGTTAGTCAGTAATATACATGGAGTTGGGAGGCCACACAATGATTTCTGGGGTTCCCATTCATATAAAGTTTTGCCTGGAGTGGGAGGGGCTTTCCTGTGTGCCCCCAGCAGACTACAAGTCCCAGCATGCCTCCCGTATGAGCGAGGGATGAGGCAGAAGGACTCGTCCTCGTCTCTCCCACACGGAGACCCCGCATAGTGACAGGGGAGGCGGCGGTACCTTTGGCCAGGGCCACAGTGGAGTTCTCGGTGTCGATGGTGTAGAGGATCCCCTCATAGCGGATCTCGGCCTTGGAGATGAGGCTGATCTTGCTGCCGATGTACGGCGTCCCTCCGCTCATTATGCCGGTCGGATGTATGCGGATTGTACGCTGCTGCCTCCTTTTTCCTCTCTTGACGTCTCTCCGTTCTGCCCTGGCTCTATATCAATATGGCCGCCGCCTTCATCTTCTCGCGCGAGGCACGCCGGGAAGGCGCCGCCGCTGCTGCGTTGTCCTCTCGCGAGATGAGAGCTGGAGACGTGTTTCAGGCGCTCGCGCCGTTTCCAGCACATGGCGACCCAAACAGCGGCCAGCCTGAGAGAGGCGGGGCCACGTCACCATGGTAACCAGACAGAGCCGAGAGCAAGCTGGAGCTGGTGAGGCGGCTCTGACAGGATTTGTGTTAATTCTAGAAACCAGCTAAAATGTGAAGAAATCATTATATATGGGAGAATATAGAGAATTAGTCTAGTGTAGCAACAACTGCCCCTCCTTTCAATAACTGCTGCTGCTAAAATCAGTGTGCCCAATGACGGTGGCATAGCAATAGTAGGTGTAGAGGTAGCAACTGCATCGGGGCCCTTGGGCCAGAGCAGAGGGGCCCAGAAGGGTCCACCCTCTATCACAGTATTAGCTCTCTATTGGTCCTGTGCTGGTAATAATCACTTCTGTAGATGCTTTGAATAGTGGTTATTAACCTTCTTGCTCAGCTCGGGGTAACCTGCGCAGAAGGATTTCTCCGGCCCCGCTGGGCCGATTTTCAAAAATTTTTTTTTACTGCACGCAGCTAGCACTTTGCTAGCTGCGTGCATTTTCCGATTGCCGCTGCTCGCCGCCAATTCGACGCTTGAATTAAGTTTTTTTCATCTATTGATGTATTTATATAGCACCGACATGTTACGCAGCGCTGTACAGAGTATCTGAGTATATCTTGCCACTAACTGTCCCTCAGAGGGGCTCACAATCTAGTCCCTACCATAGTCATATGTCTATGTATGTCTTGTGTAGTGCATGTATCATAGTCTAGGGCCAATTTTGTAGGAAGCCAACTTATCTATGTTTTTGGGATGTGAGAGAAACCCAGAGTGCTCAGAGGAAACCCACACAGACACAGGGAGAACATACAAGCTCCTTGCAGATGTTGACCTGGCTGGGATTTAAACCAGGGACCCAGCGCTGTAAGGCGAGAGCGCTAACCACTACACCACCGTGCTGTATCATGTACAGGCACACCAGCCAATCTTAAACGTTTATTGTGCTAACAATACATTCGCCTCCAGAAGTCTCTAGTGGATAATACTTGTATTGCAACTGGGGCATAATAATACAGAATTGGCTGGGGATTTTCACAGCTTCTTATGGATTGACTATTGAGGACAGCTATAAATATAAAAAATATATACATTTCAATGTGCTTTTAATTTGTTTTAAAGTGCCCCGGAAGTTACTTACCTCAGGAGGGGAATGCCTCTCGAGCCATATGCGCGCTACAGCTGACCTGATCAGGTTTGGCTATCCGAAAGCCTCTAGTGCGCATGCGCAGACAGACAAATGTAAATATTATTGGGCCTGTGTGTTCGGGGCAGCCACCGCTGGATCGGGCTGGTGGAGGGAGATGGAGGAAGCCTCATTAAGATCCAGAGGCTTCTCACTCCTGAGGTAAGTACCCCCCATGGTACCCTGACCAGGCATCCCACTTTTGCTAGGACACGTCCCGGATTTGGCGTCACCTGTCCCGGGTTGACTGGTGTCTCGGGTAACATCACGCTTTTTGATGAAGACATCCCAGTCGTGGGACTCTGGTCATTGACCGCGTGACCCTGCCTCCTCCACCCTCCGATCCACACTGCCCTGCCTCCTCCACCCTCGATCCACACTGCTCTGCCTCCTCCACCCTCGATCCACACTGCCCCTGTCTCCTCCACCCTTTGATCCACCTTCCGGCTCGAGATCCAACTTGCCTTCTCCCTACTGTAGCATGCACAGCTCTTAAAAGAATTGTACCACACATACACGGTACACTCAAAGTGACGGGAATAAGATCCAGGAGGCGTGCAGACAGTACTACGCAGTAGACCGTGACTTAAGTTCTAGTCGTATATCTTTCAAAGTGGGCAGCTGCACAACAGAGGGGACCTGGAGGACACCAAGAGACCTGAAATACTACATAAAGAGATGATTTGTATATGCGAATGATGCATCTTGGGAAACCAGTCCCCACCGTTTTCTCCATCGCTGCCGAGATGCATGTGTGATGTAATGCATGTGTATGGCCAGGGGACAGACACTAGAGACACTGTTGCACACACCTTACTTGACCACTAGAGGCCTCTAGTATTTGGCCTCTGCTTTACACAGATGCTCGGGGACATGGAAGTGAAGACAGGAAAAAAAGGCCAGTGGGGAGAGAAGAGACCCAGAACCACAGCTTGGACAGGTGAGTAGCTTCATCGATCATCGAAAGATGCTTGTGACGCATTCCCAATCTGCCGACGATCGACCAAAATTTTCCGTCCTGTATGATTGACCTAATTGATCGTTTTTTACTGGAAATTGGTAAATTGGGAATTGTTTGTGGTATTGATTTCTAGCAGATTCAATCAAACGATGGAATCAGATGGATATTAATGAAAAAAATCATTAAAGGGAACCAGAGAGGAACGATGATTAAAAATAGAAAAAGCTTTTATACATACCTGGGGCTTCTTCCAGCCCCATAAGCCTGGATCGCTCCCACGCCGCCATCCTCTGCTTCCTGTATCGCCGGTCCAAGGGTCCTGTCACTTCCGGCGGACGCGGCCAATTGTCCGCATCACAGGGGCTCCCTCCATACCCTTACACAGTATGCACCCGCACGCGTAGGTATATGGAGGGAGCCCCTGTGATACGGACACTTGGCCGCGGCCGACTGGCGGCAATGCGAGACTCGGTACCGGCGGATACAGGCAGCAGAAAACGGCGGCGTGGGAGCGATCCATTCGTATGGGGCTGGAGGAAGCCCCAGGTATGTATAAAAGATTTCCCCCAATGTCTCTGGTTCCCTTTAAGTGTATGGTCACCGTTAAGAGTTTGCTTACCATAGATCACTTTTGATATAGTGTGATTGGTGAATATTACATGCTGCTGCGGTTAAAGAATGAACATAGTTCGCAAACATTCTGCAAAGACTACTGTAAAAGTAGCTCTTGATCAATAATGTAAATAGTTGGCATTATTAATATGGCTTCCTTAACCACTTTTCCCAGGGCAGCTGCAGGGCATGTGCTGATAAACCCAGAGCCAGAATGCTGCCAGGTGTCTCCACCCTCCAGCAGCTGCCCTGTGAATAATGAGGAAGTCAGCGCATTTGCCTCAAACTGTTGGGGGCAAATTGCAGAGAGGTGTACACAGCATTGAGAAACATGAAAAGGAAGGAATCAAAGGCTTAAAATGTAAAAAGAACTTATTTCATGGAGTAGGTCATGGTGGCTCAGTCAGTTTGTTCACCAGCAATCGACTATAACAAAGCCATTGCCATGTCCTGATTGGCTATCAGTTATATTATAGCTAGATGTTGAGGTTTATTAGCAAGGGGCAGTGAGATGATTGCTTTGGAATATGTAATGTACCTAGCTGTTGCTCAGTGTTGGAATGGGAGGTGGAAAAACTGAGGAAATCCACCTGCTGGCCAAGCAGCAGTAACCCTGTGTTATCACTCCCAATAGAAATCTGCAGCAAGTCTTCACTGTGAGCAGCAACACCCGATTACTGCTGCTTGGCCAGCAAGTGGTTTTCCTCAGCTTTACCACCTCCCAGTCCAACACTGCTGTTGCTGGTAATGAGAAGATTCCAGTCTTGGTACTTTCATATGGCTCTAGGGTGAAGACGATGAAAGGCAAGTGTCAGACAGAGAAAGGTTACTTTTAAATATTGGTGCGTAAAAGTAATTGTAACAGCACCAATGGTTGGTCGATGTGCTCTAATCGCCTTTGGAGTCACAAGTTACAGGTCCATAAACTCCATCAGATTAGCACCATCTAAAATCGGTTTTATTCAGCAATCTTCAGATAAAATGTTACATCAGATTAAAATCCACATGTGGGTATGCCTTAGATGACGCACAGGCGTTTCAGGCCGCTCTCAGTCCTTTTTCAAATCATGACAGGCCACGTGGGCCTGCCATGATTTGAAAAAGGACTGAGAGCGGTCCGAAACGCCTGTGTGTCATCTAAGACATACCCACATGTGGATTTTAATCTGATGTAACATTTTATCTGAAGATTGCTGAATAAAACCGATTTTAGATGGTGCTAATCTGATGGAGTTTTAAATATTGGTGTTAATAAGTTAAAGGAAATCAGAGCTGATCAAAGATAAAAGTTGTATACATACCTAGGGCTTCCTCCAGCCCCATAAGCCTGGATCGCTCCCACGCCGCCATCTTCCGCTGCCTGCAGCTCCGGTACCAGGTCCCGTAACTTCAGCCAGTCACTGCCAGTCTGACGTTGGAGAAGTGCGCTCTTTACGTATCTCTCCAGCAGCCGACGGAGAGATACTTGGAGAGAGCACTTCTCTTGCGCAGACTGGCCGCAACTGGCTGAAGTTACGGGACCCGATACCGGAGCTGCAGAAGACTGAGGACGGCGGTGTTGGAGCGATCCGTGCTTATGGGGCTGGAGGAAGCCCCAGGTATGTAGAAAAGTACAGGTATGTATAAGTTACACAAAGTATGCAAATAAAAACATGATTACATTGTGACGCAAAAGCAAAATTTGCACGCAACAGCATACAGTCAAGTGTGATATAATACAGGGCTGTGGAGTCGGAGTCGTGGAGTCGGAGTCGTGGAGTCTGGCAATTTTGGGTGCCTGGAGTCGGAGTCGGGAAAAAATGCACCGACTCCGACTCCTAATGAATTTGTAACTGTAATTAAAATAGAAAATATGATAAAATGTTCTATTTCTCAGATAATAGTCATTAAAAATAATGTATATATACAGTATATATACAGTAATAGCTGTGCTTAGTCCACAAAAATGAAATAAACCAATCAAAATTAGTTACTTGTGCTGCTTCAATAAAGCAGTCCCCGTATTTTTAAGGTCAGATATACATATCTGATTGTGACTGTATATATGATGTGTACACAGGAATCTCTTATATATATATACTAAATAACATCTATGCTGTAAGAAAAAAAGCCTGATGTGTAGCTATGTCACTAATAGAGATGGTCAACGAGATGGAAATAATTCTGCATTGATGCTGATTTATGCAAATGTATGCACTCCCTTTGCTGATGAAATAAAATAATTTGATATATTATTAAAATTTGGTTTGGTGACTACAAATTAACCTCCTTGGCGGTCTGATTCTTTCCAGATTTTAGGGTCTAAAAGCGGTGCAATTTTTTTTCACTCTATCAGACCCTAAAACCTGAAAAAAATCATTCTGGCAGGAAGATCTGCAGCAAAATAAAAAAAAAATGTACCTTCCTGGGCTCCTGTGCTGCAGTTTTCTCTTTGCCCACAAGATGGCGCTAATATACATATAAACGAACTTCTCTATATTTCTCTAATATAGAGAAGTTCGTTTTCAATATTAGCCCCGCCCCCGATGACGTCACGCTGCCACCACCGCTCTGCTGCCACCACCACGGCTGCGCTGCTCCAACTGGCTGCCGGGTCCCCGGAAGAATAGCGGGGACATGGGGGATCCCGGCGGCCAGGGAAAGACCCCACACTGCCGGGGAGAGAGGCTGAAGTCCCGCTGCGCAGCGAGATCGCGCGTGGGACTCCACAACTTCAAGTAAAGCTCTGCAATGCCTACCCCGACCTGAGCTCGGGATCACCGCTAATAGCTTATTTTTTCTACCCCGAGCTCAGGTCGGGAAAACCGGCAAGGAGGTTAAAGGGTAACTGAGACGGATGAAAAGTAAAGTTTTATACATACCTGGGGCTTCCTCCAGCCCCCTTCAGGCTAATCAGTCCCTCACTGTCCTCCACCACCCGGATCTTCTGCTATGAGTCCTGGTAATTCAGCCAGTCAGCGCTGTCCGGCCACATGCCGCTCCCACAGCCAGGAACATTCTGCACCTGCGCAATAGTGCTGCACAGGTGTAGTATGCTCCTGGCGGCGGAGTGTGTGCATGCGCACTACGCCCGACTGGCTCAAGTACCTGGACTCATAGCAGAAGATCCAGGTGGTGGAGGAGGACAACGAGGGACTGATTATCCTGAAGGCGGCTGGAGAAAGCCCCAGGTATGTATAAAACTTTAATTTCATCTGTCTCAGGTTTACTTTGTTACACAGTAGTACTATACTCTACATATGCACTCCCCACAGAGCTGCAGGGAATCCACTGAGAATGCTGTGCACATTGAACACAGAGGTGTTGTCTGTTTACAATCTCCTCATTCCCCTGCAGAGTACGGCCCGGTGCACACCAAAAACCGCTAGCAGATCCGCAAAATGCTAGCAGATTTTGAAACGCTTTTTTTTATTTTTCTATGGCGTTTTGCTAGCGTTTTGCGGATTGCTGCTGCGGTTTTCAGTATAGTAGATTTCATATATTGTTACAGTAAAGCTGTTACTGAACAGCTTCTGTAACAAAAACGCCTGCAAAACCGCTCTGAAGTGCCGTTTTTCAGAGCGGTTTGCGTTTTTCCTATACTTAACATTGAGGCAGAAACACACCCGCAATCCAAAAAATGCCTCACCCCGGCATTTTTCGTTTCTGCAAAACGCCTCCTGCTCTGGTGTGCACCACCCCATTGAGATACATTGACCAAGCGGATCCGCAGCCGCAAGCGGCTGCAGAAACGATGAAAAAGCCGCTCGGTGTGCACCAGCCCTAACTGCACATCATTCTTACATGCACCCACACTTACATTGCCTAGGGCCTGATAGATGTTCTTTGTTCCGGTTTGTACCTTTTACAAGTACTCTTACCAAGGACTAGTTTTAGTCTAAAGGGAATAAATACAGTAGTCTATATATCCTTCTCACTTCAGTCGTCCTGTAAAATTCCTAAGCATTGGCAGTTAAGAGACGAATTTCATGTTACATACTTTTAATCAACAAAATTGTAATATGCAAATTAGAGGAGTCGTGGAGTCGGAGTCGGTGGAATCCTAAACTGAGGAGTCGGAGTCGGTGGATTTTTGGACCGACTCCACAGCCCTGATATAATAATAGTAATTAGGAGTATAAATAAGTAGGAGGCAATGTATAACATGTATTGACCACTAGATGGCAGTGTAAGAATGCAAGAGAGATAGCAGGAGCAGCAGGGTCAGCCATACTATGCTAGGGAAAAAAAACACATTTAAAAGTTGATAACTACTTGCTCTACTTACATAACAGATGTATTGTACTGCCCACGTTTTGATTTCAATGAATTTTATTAAATAAAATCTTTAAGTAAATAAAGAGAATTCTGTTCCTAGCATTTGCCATCTTGGTTCCTTCTGACTGAAGCCAATTCTGATTTCATTTCTTCCCTTACTCTTTTTTTTCTCCTAGAATCTCTGTCATAGCTGCTTGCTTTGTAAACACATGAGAGCACAGCATCATTGATCATATTTCAGCCGCACTGAACTGCACTCAACCAATCAGTGAGGAGCAGGAATGTGGGAGGAGAGATGACACGCTTCCCTCTCTCACTGTCTTCAGCAATGGGGAGAATAGAGCCAGACAGACTGGTACAAGATTTATTACAGCAGAAACATTTCTGAATAGATTGGAGAGCTTGCACTACAGGGTGAGGTTGCAGGCTCCACAATGAACACAGAGCAGTCAGTAAATGGAATTTGATGTATTATGCATGCCAACAATGTGGCTCATTAATAAATAAAAAAGCCTTTAATATTATCTCTTAAAGGTCCTCTGCCGCAAAAATCTTAAAATATAAAATACATGTTAAATGAGCCATAAACTACTTTTCTCCTAAGTTTCTGTCACTTACAGTAGATAGTAGAAATCTGACATAACCGACAGGTTTTGGACTAGTCCATTTTCTCATAGGGGGTTCTTGGGGTTTTCTTTATTTTTAAAAGCACTTAGTGAATGGCAGTTGCTCCGTCCAACTGGCATAAAAGTGTACGGTGAGCAGGGAGGCTGTCCACCATTATTGTATACATATTTTTCAGGGAATGTCTTTATAAAGAATTAAGGCCATGCTGAGAATCCCCCATAAAGGGATGGACTAGTCCCAAATCTGTCGGTAATGTCAGATTTCTACTACCTAATGGGCATTTTTTGAGCAGTCACTCTTTTTCTTTGATTATTCCTCACACAATATTTTTGGTGTTAAATTATGCTTGCGTGTATGGGAGGGGTCCTTAATTTCTGGGGGTGCGATGAGCGCTGTGCCATTGTTGCGTGGGCGGGGTTGTCACTGTGGTAGTCAATCCACATTTTCTCAGTATTTAGGTACACAGATCTGTGTCCGAGCGGGGGGTATATATCTAGCTCCCCTTTTGCTGGCCCTTGTGACACCCCTGCCTTTGAATTTCGTGTGCCAGCGCTCCTCCGTTCCATAACATTGTGCTCCCCTTTGTCCTCTTCCTCTGCGCGCACACTGTTTTGTTTGTCTGACTGGGGGGCGGTGTTTGTGCGCCTGTGATTGGTTGACTGCAGTTTATAGGCTAGGTAGCGGTAGGCCGCGACAGCCACGCCCCTTGAGAAAGCCAGAAGCCGGCGAAACGTCGGGGAAGCTTTTTGCCTGATGCATGGGACGCCACGCCGTACCGACCTCCGCTCTGGATCCACGCTGAGGCCCAGTCCAACGGCCTTCATCCACGGCACTGTTCCACACACCGTGCAACGTTGACTACAGACCCAGGAAGGTCCACACCATCCCATACCAGTCCTGGACCCTTCCACACATGATTCTGACACCTGCAGTATGAGCATCTCGGGGTATCAGCAAGCATGGGAAGATGTGTTATCTGGAGCCAAGGATATGGGGAGATGAACTGCTTCATACAATTGTCATGGTCATTAAGCTTATGGGTACCTGTGGAAATGTCTGGTGATGAGATCCTTTGAGATTCGCATCACATCTGACAAGGTCTGATGTCTTGTGCTTTATGCCTTTTGGTGTCAATGCATATTGATCTGCTTAATTGCGAACTATTGGATGGACTTTATGCTGTTTGATCAGATTGGCCATTGCAATACTAACCAAGAGGCTATAACCGAACGCTGCTTGACTCTGCTTGCTGGCTGTTATACATCCAGACCTCGCATGCCTTTCGCATGCAATTGGCCCTCTTCTCTGCTTTTCATGTTTTTCACAAGGGAATGATCTGTGATTGGTTTGTGAACCGGAGAGGGCCGGCTTTGTTCCAGCCCCAAAACTAGCTTCCATAAAACCAGGATGCATACAAGGTGGGGCAGTCCTCCCTTGTGTACCATCACCTGATCAAGCCAGCCAGCCAGCCAGGGGACCATGTGGCTGGCGGCCATTTCCTGAAATGAAACAAAAGACGTTTTCCATGTGCTCCGATCTCCCAGAAAGGACATATTTTCACCTGACCTTAAGTATACGTATTTTTCTTCCCTTTTTATTTTTATACTGCGCTACAATTGTCTCAATAATTGTTGATTTTAATTATTTTCTGTATATATTAATTATTTATATTGCATTTATAATAAAAGACTTCTAAAAGTCATTTATTTGTTCAGCTAACCCTGCTATTCAGCCTCACAAACCGAATTCTAGCTTCTGAAGATCGCTACTGAGAATTGTTATTAGTCAGAACAGGGTGTGTTTTAACCGTTCTATTTGCAGGTATTAGTTAGGAAGTTTGGGGCTCCTCTTCCCATCAAAAAGATGTGGTGGCAGCCTAGTATTTTGTGTTTAATAGATTGCACGCCTCCCTCTGGGACCCCTATAGGCAACAGGTATACGTAGTTGTGTCTCTCACATCCGCGGCTGCTGCAGCTATAGCTGCAGGTACTTGAGAGCCCGGGCTCCCACACTGCGAGTTCTCCCCCAGTCTGCCTGTATCTTTGCACCAATTCTGATCCAGGAGGCTGACGTTCTGAAACACCTCCGGGAACTTAACCTCAGAAAAGCCTCAGGCCCAGACAGAGTGTCATCAATATTCCTGTGAACCTGCGCGACCCATCTAGCCCCTGTTCTCACCTCCCTATTCAAGAAATCACTAGCAGAGGGCAAAGTACCCTCCTTCCTCAAGAAATCGACAATCATTCTGATACCCAAAAAGCCAGGGAAGACTGACCTCAACAATTACAGGCCCATTGCCCTAACCTCCACCATCATGAAACTCTTAGAAAAATGGTCCTCATCCAACTGAAGAGCGCCACAGACCCCCTCTAGGACCCTCTCCAATTTGCGTACAGGTTAAATAGGCCCATTGAGGATGCCATTCAAATTTGACGTCAATCATGGAACACCTGGACACCTACGCCAAGAACCTCGATTTCGGTTTTGCTTTTTAATAACATATGACCGGACATTCTGTACGCCAGCCTTGCACAACTTTGTCTCAATCTCACTTTATGCGCATGCTTCAGGGACTTCCTTACAAACAGGAAACAACTTGTCAAGCTCGGTAGCTACTCCTCCCAGGAAGGAATTACCAACTCTGGTGCCCCGCAAGGGTGTGTTCTCTCTCCTTTCCTGTTCTCCCTGTATATGAACAGCTGTTCCTCATCCGTCAACTGTGCTAAAGTCATCACATTTGCAGAAGACACCAGCATCCTCGGCCTCATCTGCAGCAATGGCGAGCAAGCATACCCTAATGAGATTGAGCGTATTTGCAAATGGTGTTCCAAGAACAAACTTGTACTCAATGCAGCAAAAACAGTGGAACTGTTCATGGACTTCAGGAAGCGCCCTCCTACACCCACCCCTATCTTCATGGAGGGCTTTGAGGGCCCCAGAGTGTCAAGTGTTCAGATTTGGGCACCACTATCACAAACTATCTGTGGTGAGGAGAGAACACCAGCATAATCTAGAGGAAGGCTCAGTTCCTGAGACAACTGAGGAAGTTTAGTATGCCGCAGGATCTGTTGGATTGCTTCTATATGCCACCATTGAGTCCATCCTCTGCTCCTCCATGTCCTTTGGTATGTAGGCACATCCTCAAGTGATTGGCTCAAACTTCGAAGAGTCATCAACACCGCAGAGAGGATCATCGGGTCACCTCTGCCACCTCTGGACCCCCTACACACCAAACAACTGAGGTCTAGGGTAAACAAGATACTGAACGACCCCTCCCACCCGGCAGGCACTACTTCAACTGCCTCCCCTCTGGTCGCTGCCTCAGAACTGTCACCACCTGGCACAGGAACTCTTTCTTCCCTCAGGCGGTCCTCCTAAACTCGCTCAACCTCTCATGCATAAGTCCCGAGTGTCACATTCCTACCGCCTTGTAGCCTTTGCTCCTCTGCAATGTTAAGCCCCTTTCTGGTTTTCTGTATGCCTTTATGTCTGATCGAATGGCTGCAAACTGCTCTATTATCTTATGCTGTGTGTACCATAAACAATTCCGGGAGCAACCTGGTCACACTTGGTGAATAAAGTCGATTCTGATTCTGGTCTAGTCAGACTTCTCTCTTTGGAATCTGAAAAGCTTAGGGCCCTTTTTCACTATATCAGTTGCTGTCAGTTATACATGAAATGACAACTGATGTGCAAGGTAATGTCCATGTTTCCCTATGGCACAAGTGATATCACAGTAAAATCCCTCTATAGTAAACTTCAAGGGACCAGATGGCTGTATAGTGTAATGGCAATGGTTAAGGGCCCTGCCTCAGACACAGGAGACCAGGGTTCAAATCTTGGCTCTTCCTGTTCAGTAAGCCAGCATCTATTCAGTAGTAGACCTTGGGCAAGACTCCCTAAGGCCTAGTGCACACCAAAAACCGCTAGCAGATCCGCAAAATGCTAGCAGATTTTGAAACGCTTTTTCTTATTTTTCTGCAGCGTTTCAGCTAGCGTTTTGCGGTTTTGTGTAGCGGTTTTGGTATAGTAGATTTCATGTATTGTTACAGTAAAGCTGTTACTGAACAGCTACTGTAACAAAAAACGCCTGGCAAACCGCTCTGAAGTGCCGTTTTTCAGAGCGGTTTGCGGTTTTCCTATACTTAACATTGAGGCAGAAACGCATCCGCAATCCAAAATCTGCAGCAGCCCGGGAGTATGCGTTTCTGCAAAACGCCTCCCACTCTGGTGTGCACCAGCCCATTGAAATACATTACCCTAGCGGATCCGCACCCGCAAGCAGATCGCAAACCGCAGCGGAAACGCTCCGGTGTGCACTAGGCCTAACACTGCTACTGCCTATAGAGCGCGTCCTAGTGGCTGCACCTCTGCCGCTTGGAGTCCGCCAGGAGAAAAGGGCAATATAAATGTTATTTTTCTTGTCTAGTCTTGTCTATATCAGAATCGGTCATACAGTGTATATTTATACAGACGCATTTGCTGGGACCTGAGGACTGAGTTTACTATATCAGAGTTTACTATAACAAGATTCTACTATACTAGTTATCGGAGTGCTGACTTGGAAGCTGTTACGGGGTCATTGTCATTTTTAAAATAAAGGACCATGAATTCCGTCAATTTCAATGGACAAACAGGAAGCGGGAGAGGAGAAAGACTGGAGAGAGGAGAAAGATTGATGAGTAGACTACGTGAGGTAAGTATGACCTGTGTATGTTTATTTTGAATGAAAGCTTACAGATTTTGAATAGATTTAATTCTGAGATTTATTGAATAGCTGTGTACAGAGTGTGGAGGGATTTGATTGGATAGATCCCTCTCTGATCAGATAGATGTCAGAGGGATCTATCTGTTAGCCACATCAACCAGTCTATGGACAGCTTTACTTAGGATCAGGACTATAGAAACATTTGTGTAGCTCAGTTTATTTTCATCTCAGGTCTTTGTAACCCCTGAGCAGCATCCACTCACTCAGGGCTGGTTCTAGACCTTTTGCTGCCTGATGCAAACTTGTGAGGATGCACCCCCCACCGATTTGGAATGATCGCACAGCACCTGACAATGTACTCTGCTTCCTTCAATGTTCTCACATGGCATGCTGCAGCTCAACACAATAGCACGCTGGCTGGCTGTGAGTCTGTGACAGACTACTCACCCTCAGCCACTCTATTCCTCCTCGGTCAGGACAGCAGTGCCACGTCCTCCCTCCTCCCAAGTCAAATGAAACACTGCTGTTCTCCTGCCTCCTCCCTCCTCACTCACTGTCAGACTCCTCACACAGCACTACAAGCTGCTTTTCCCCAATGATGACCTCTTCACCTCGCTCTCCTCTTGCTTCTCCTCCTACTCTGAGTCTCTGACTGCATGCTGTTAGTGTAAGCACTGTACAAACATGCTGTCTCAAACCACTCATCAGCTATGTATGTATTTGTAGTGCTGGATGTCTTAACCTCCTCAGCGGTATGGATGAATATATCCGTCCATCACCGCCGGAGGTCGCCGCTCAGGCCCTGCTGGGCCGATTTTTACAAAATAAAAAGCAGCACACGCAGCCGGCACTTTGCCAGCCGCGTGTGCTGCCTGATCGCCGCCGCTCTGCGGCGATCCGGCGCGAGCAGCGGAGAAAGAGGGTCCCCCCAGCCGCCCGAGCCCTGCGCAGCCGGAACAAAAGTTCCGGCCAGCGCTAAGGGCTGGATCGGAGGCGGCTGACGTCAGGACGTCGGCTGACGTCCATGACGTCACTCTGCTCGTCGCTATGGCGACGATGTAAGCAAAACAAGGAAGGCCGCTCGTTGCGGCCTTCCTTGTTTATTCTGGGCGCTGGAGGCGATCGGAAGAACGCCTCCGGAGCGCCCTCTAGTGGGCTTTCATGCAGCCAACTTTCAGTTGGCTGCATAAAACAGTTTTTTTTAATTAAAAAAAAACCCTCCCGCAGCCTCCCTGGCGATCTTAATAGAACGCCAGGGAGGTTAATTGTACAGCGTTTTGAAGTTCTCATTTGTCTATGCTCCTGAGCAGAGGCGTAGCTATAGGGGGTGCAGAGGCTGCAACCGCATCAGGCGCTTAGGCTAGAGGGGCCCCGAAGGGCCCTCCCTCAACTGCAGTGTTAGCTTTCTATTGGTCCTGTGCTCATAATAATCACTTCTATAGATACTTTGAATAGTGGTAATCATTAACTAGCTGTTCCCCATCCCCTTCTTGCACCTCTGACACTGTAGTTGCCATTGGCAGGTTTTAGTGCACCGTATCAATTGTTATTTATAGAATGCTTGGGGGGCCCCATTGTAAAACTTGCATCGGGGCCCACAGTTCCTTAGCTACACCACTGCTCGCGAGTCCCCACTAGTTGTTTTGTACTCTGTACAGAGCTATGGAAGATGTTGCCGCTATATAAATAAAAATTAATAACATAACCCGTGACTCCTCCAATGCAGCATGAAGATGGCGATGTCATGTGACTGCATTTTTGATGAAGGACTCGGAGTACGAAGAGAAGTGTTTATTTTGCACAGTGGTTGATGTGACTCTGGCATGGGCAGAGGGTATCACGCCCCCACCTTTCTGAGCGGAGCTGATGCGTTATGTAGTGATGCTGCACCTGTGTTCAATAAAGAGGTTCATTAGCTTTGCACCCAAACACTATATTTGTCGTTTTAGATTTGTTCTATAAATCTGGGCTTGCAAGCTGCAGGACAAAAGTTTTTTTTTTTTATCTTCAGACGAAGCTCTTCTCTGGCATTCTTTTTATCGAATGGGGCATATGGATACCAGCAGGGCATAATTCTGATGATTTTAGACAAAATGAAGAAATTTAAACACCAGAACAAGGACGGGTGTTTGGTTGTTGCTTACAATTTAATGATAGCTGAATTACCTTGTGAAAGATAGCTAATAGCAAGAGGAAGCAGCAATGAGGTGCGTTTCAGAGGGGGGCAATTAAGAGGAACTTTTATTGCGTTAGTGCAGGTGAAAAGGAGGCTGTGAGCTTGTGATTGTTTCTTATTCCACTTATTAGAATTTTCTACTTCCAAAGAGTCAAAGAGAACTCTGAATCGAGGTTGGCCTTACCAAATAGCTCCCCTGAGAAACAGTTCCTGACAGCCAATTAATCTTAGGTATGCTTCTTTTTTTCCCCTGTACATTTGGTCTTCTCCAGAGCAGCCACTACTCTATGGAACTCCCTCTCTCCCCCATCAGGCTCTCCCCCACCTTCAACTCATTCAAGCAGGCCTTCAAGGGAACCTGAAGCGAGGAAAATTGTTTAAAATAAACACATGAAGTAGCTGCAAATGAATATTACATACTAACCTCACCGTCTGTTCCTCTCAGAAGCTCACCATTTTCTTCTCACAGTGATCCCTTCCAGTTCTGACAATATTTTGTCAGAGCTGAAATATACCAGTTGCTGTCAGTTATAGCTGTCAGTTGCAACTGAATGTGCCAGGTAATGTCCATGTTTCCCTATGGCTCAAGTGGGCGATATTACAGTGTGCTGAGTCTGCTGACCAGGAAGGAAGCTGTTAGGGGGTAATGGCCATTTTTAAAACGGAGGACAGAGAAATCCATTGATCACAGTGGACAAATGGGATGCAGGAGAGGAGAAAGAGAGATTAAGTAGTAGACTACACAGGAGGTAAGTATGACCTGTGTATGGTTATTTTGACTTTTTATTTTCAGTTCAGGTTCTCTTTAAAATCCATCTGTTTACCATTTCCAACCTGCCATCTTCCTAGCTCCCTTAGACTTAAAGAGAACCTGAACTGAAAATAAAAAGTAAAAATAAACATACACAGGTCATACTTACCTCCCATGTAGTCTGCTCATCAATCTCTTTCTCCTCTCCTGCATCCTGTTTGTCCACTATGATCAATCGATTTCTCTGTCCTCCATTTTGAAAATGGCCATTACCCCATAACAGTTTCCTGGTCAGCACACTGTTAAACTGTAATATCGCCCACTTGAGCCTTAGGGAAACATGCACATTACCTTGCACATTCAGTTATAACTGACAGCAGTTGATATATAACTGATGGCAACTGGTATATTTCAGTTCTGACAAAATATTGTCAGAACTGGAAGGGATCACTGTAAGAAGAAAATGGTGAGCTTCTGAGAGGAACTGATGGCGAGGTAAGTATGTAATATTCATTTACAGCTACATCATGTGTTCATTTTAAATAATTTGACTCCGTTCAGGTTCCCTTTAAACCCCCCTTCCCCACTGTGTCCCTCCCCCCACCCCTTAGAATGTAAGCCTATTTGGCAAGGCCCTCCTACCCATGATCTCTTCTCCCTCACCATATGGACTCAGTGACTCGTCTGCTATACTTGTACCTACATTGTTAAAGGAATTCTATCAAACTTTCACTATTTCTGTAAGCATTATAAATCAATTTGCCAACAACAGTAAGAATGATCAAAGCATATATTTTTGCTGTGCAGCTTCTTCTGTCTTTATTTAACTTACTGTCTGTGTCCCCTGAGAAAACTGATGGTGACGGGGAATTGGGGCAGTTCATTATTCAAGAGGGGAATCCTCTTGCTGCGTACAGCCATGCTTTATTCTATTGTGATGCTCCTCACACAGCAGATTGACTTATGCAGCACACCATCGGCTCATAAAGTTACTGAGGAGCCCTCTCTCGCTGCTAGACTGAAGGAGACTTCCCTGTTCTGAGCTGCGTAATTAGTTGTTTCTACACAAAGGTAAACATGAGCTGGAGGAGGGCCCATCATTGCTCTGAAGAGGAGGCGTAGAGGAAGATTTATTATCATAATCGCTGTCCGCACCCTCTCGTTAGTGCTACAACCGTCCTATAGTTTATATTACTTCTATTGTGTATTAGCTGACTATACTGTACTGTAGTCTGTGTATAGGGACACCGTCAGTCAGCGTCAGCTAGGGTCTTTGTGTGCGCACTGCGCACTCTCTCGTTGGCGCTACACCGATCTCTGCTGTAGAGTACAACACCTGTCCGTCACCTCACACACCCACCACCACCAGTCCCACCCCATTAAAGTACCCCACTTGTCCCACCCGCCTTTACATACATAAGTTTTTTGTTTTTCATTTGTATAATATTAAAAATATACGATGTCTGGCACTGGCAGCCGCAGTTTGGGCAAGGGCAGCAAGGGCATCGCCAAGAGAGGAGGTCATGGGCGTGGCAGCCGCGCCGCCACCACCATGCGCAGTTCTGTGTCTGCACCAGTGGCTATTCCGCCATTAGCCACGGGCTGTGGACGGCTTGGCCGTCCAACAGCTGGGAGTCACGCTGCAGAGACACAGCAGCAGCAGCAGCGGGTGGCGCAGATGTTCCTCCCACCGCCAGGTCGTAGCCGTCCTATTGAGGAGAAGGACGCAGACGCTGTGGTGGAACTGATGGTGGATGAGCAGGCCACCATTAGCTCTGGAACTCAGTCCTCCACCCCCGCCACCACTCCTGTTCGCAAGAGCAGCAGCAGCCGACCAGCACTGCCTGGGGAGGAGGAGGAGTGCAGTTCTCCAGCCCCAGCGGGCGACACCAGCACCCTGTCACTCAGCACCTTCTTATCCCCAAGCACAGCGGGGTTATGGAGTGCTGTTGCGGCAGAATTGGAGGAGGAAGGAATGCTGATGGGCACTTTGGGGGATGATGCTTTGGACAGTCAGACAGTGGTGACTGTCCATCCGCCCATGCATGCAGAAGGGGAGTTTGGGGGATCCCAGCAGGACATGTTTGTGGAGGGGGAGGATGATGATGACAGGGTGAAGGACAGAGACTGGGTGCCAGGTCCTGGGAGTGGGGATGTCATCAGCTCTGAGGAGGAGGAGGAGGATGCGTCTGTGGGCCTTGCTAGAAGGATCAGCATCGCAGGCATGGGCAGGATCACAAGTGGGCAGGCCAGACAGCGTGCTGATCAGAAGACAAGTTCTGCACTTGAAACAAAAAGAAAAACCGAGAGCCCAATATAGTGCAGTAAGTCTAACAATTGTTGGCGAAATAATTAACAGATGTGGATATACTCACAAACACGGGTTACCACATAGGCAACCACTTGAAATGCAGGTGGGGAGCATTAGAACCTGACCCCACTCAGGTTTAAGAAGTCGCTCTCTGCATTGCCACTATTGGACCTTTTTGAGCTTGCACTCCTTGCCTGATGAAGTGGGTTATACCTGCGAAACGCGTTGCGGAGTGGCAAAATAAATTGTTATTTGCGATTCGAACAATCTCGATTGTCCATCATTTCAGGAGGTAAGTCCACCTGTACTCCTCCTTTTTAGTTGTTTTTAGATCATTTTAACCTGCCTGGCGCCTCTGTCCAAATTTGCACAGAAGACAAGTTCTGCCAGTGCCACCACCAGCCGCACCAAGAACCCCCCCCAACCACCACAGGGAGACCAGCGGCAGCAGCACCTTCCAGCCGAAAGGGCAACTTCACCTCCCCAATATGGAATTTTTTCACCCTGCCATATTTGGAGTGCAAGTATGCCACCTACAACCAGTGCCGCAAGCAGCTCAGCAGAGGGAAGGAGCCCTCTGCGTTTGGCACCACCTCTCTAGTCAACCATCTTGCAGGGAAACACTTTCCTGAGCATGAGGAGTTCGTGAAGTTGAAGGAAGCTGGCAGTGGCAGACCCGCCACCACTGCGAAGCCGTCGGCAGCAGCCACCCGCCCTCCTCCACCTCCTCCAGCAGCACCAGCAGGAGTTTTTCAGAGACGCACTGCTCCTCCTCCCTCTGCAACTCCTGCCGCCGACACTGAGGTCTGTTCTGGCAGCCAGTCCTCAGTGGCCTCCTCTGCTCCCTCCAGTGATTCCCGTGCCAGCAAAAGACGTCGCCAGACCCTGCTCAGCGACACCTTCCAGGGGGTGGTCAGGGTTCTGCCTCCCAGCAGCCGTCGCGTGCGTCAGCTGAACGGCTTGCTGGCACGGGCCATGTGCTCCCAACTCCTGCCTTATTCCCTTGTGCAGGAGGGGAGCGACATGAGTGTGCTCCTGATGTGCGCAGCCCCCGATTGGCCAATCCCCAGCCGACATTATTTTTCGCGCACGGCCATCCCTGCACTTCACCGCTCTGTGATGGCCAATGTCGGGAGAGGGATGGATCACGCGGTGGGTCAACGGGTCCACGTCACCATGGAGCAGCCGGTTTTGGACAGGCCGCTATCTGTCCTTCACCGCGCATTGGGTCAGCTTGGTGGAAGGGGGTGAGGAGGGGGTAGCAGCATCGGGCACTGTCAGAGCAGCAGCAGCAACAACGCAGTGGGTGGTGCCACCATGCAGGGTCAGTGGAATTGCAGCAGGTTCCTCTGTTCCGCTTCCATCCTCCGCCACACCAGCCCAAACCCCCCGCCTCAGCAGCAGCGTGAAGCCCCGCCACTGCCAAGCGCTGCTGGAATTGGTCAGCCTGGGGAAGACCAAACTGACGGCGAACCATGTCCTGGCCAAACTCCGAGAGCAGGAGAGGAGTTGGCTGGCCCCCAGAGGCCTCAATGGGGCAAACCTTGTTGCTGCCATCAACAAGGGAGACCTGACCCACATCCCCTGCCTAGCGCATGTCCTGAACCTGGTAGTCCAAAAGTTCCTGCGGACCTACCAGGGGATGGACCGACTCCTTGAGGCAGCAAGAAAGGTTGTGCGTCACTTCCGGCACTCGCCTGCAGCCGTAGCGAGCCTGGAAGAGGTGCAGAAGGAGCTGCACCTGCCACAGCACCGTCTCATGCTCGATGTTCCAACTCGCTGGAACTCCACCCTGGCGATGTTGGAGCGTCTGGTTGAACGAGCAACAGTTGCCTCCATCACTGCAACTGGGCGTGCTGCCACCAACCTCCCGTCCATCATCTCCATGGAGGACTGGGGGCACATGCAGCAGCTGTGCTCAGTGCTGGCAACCTTCCTGCAGGCCACCAACATGGTAAGCAGGGACCATGCAATGGTGTGCGAGTGGGTGCCCATGGTGTGTGTGCTGGACAGGGCCCTGTATGCACTGCTGGAAGAGGGAGCCTCAACCTTGGACCAGCAGGAGCTGCAGGCAGCTTCACAGGCCACCTCTGAGGAGGAGGGCTCGGAGTTGGTGTAGGTCCCTGACCTTGCTGCTGATGAGGGGGAGCAGCAGAGCGCAGCTGGACTGGTGTGGGGGTGGAGAGAGGATGAGGTGGAGGAGGCAGAGGAAGAGGACAGCACTGTCGGCTCTGGGGCTGCCGATGATGTGCCAGCAGACGTGGACAGACTCTTCCCAATGGCAGCGCACATGCTGAGGTGCCTGCGCAAGGACCCAAGGGTGATCCAGATGAAGAAGAGGGAGGACATCTGGATCTGCATGATGCTGGACCCACGTCTGAAGGGGAAGCTCAGCCAGTTCCTGCCTGCAGGAGGAGACTGTGCGCAACAAATGAGGGATTTGCAGCTGTCCCTTGTTGAGCACTTAGAGGAAGCCTTCCCTCAGCCATCCACCCCCACTGTCCAGCCAGCACAGAGGCAGCAGCAGGTGCCTGCATACACCAGCAGCAAGCGCACGCGCGCCACAGACCTGCTGTCTCTGACCCAAGACCTCTACATGAGTGTAGAGCTGCCAAGGACTAGAGAGGAGGTGCCTGCAGCAGCATCCTTCTCCAGTCACAGGCAGCGCTTGACCCGCATGGTGGCTGACTACATGGGGTCCTTCAGCGGGCTTGACAGCGTGGCCCCTGTTGATCCCATGGAGTATTGGGTCAAGCACCTGCCGATCTGGAGCGAGCTTGCGCAGTACGCCCTGGAAGTGCTCTCCTGCCCCCCTTCGAGCGTACTGTCAGAGCGTTGCTTCAGTGCAGCCGGTGGAGTTGTCACTGAGAAGCGATCTCGTCTGTCTCACAAGTCTGTGGACAGACTGACGTTTCTTAAAATGAACCAGGCTTGGGTGGAAGGCAAATTCATGGCCCCTGTTGTCGGCGAGAGGGGGACATGAAGTGACGACTGGCACACACACATACACCTGCTGCTGTTGTATTTCATCCTGCTGTCTGTGTCTCCACTGCCAGGGAACACATTACAAGGTGCTGCTGCCCATGCGCCACCAGCTATTACGCTCAACAATCGCTGCATTAATTTGAAAAAAAAAAAATTGTAATTATTTTAGAGGTGTCTGGGTTGAAAACTGTGCTGTCCCAATTGTGTATTGGACACAATGTGGGCTTCACAACCACTGTCTGGAACCTCATGCTGTTCATTTACGGCCCTGGAACCACCGCTAGGACCCAGGGCCTACTATTTCTCGCTGCCTGCCCTCCTGCCTGCTGCCAAATGCCAGTCTGCCACACACTTATCCTCCTCACGCTGCCTGCTGTTATATTTCTTCCTGCTGTCTGTGTCTCCTCTCCACTGCCAGGGAACACATTACAAGGTGCTGCTGCCCATGCGCCACCAGCTATTATGCTCAACAATAGCTGCATTAATTTGGAAAAAAAAAAATTGTAATTATTTAAAAGGTGTCCGGGTTGAAAACTGTGCTGTCCCAATTGTGTATTGGACACAATGTGGGCTTCACGACCACTGTCTGGAACCTCATGCTGTTCATTTACGGCCCTGGAACCACCGCTAGGACCCAGGGCCTACTATGTCTCGCTGCCTGCCCTCCTGCCTGCTGCCAAATGCCAGTCTGCCACACACTTATCCTCCTCACGCTGCCTGCTGTTATATTTCTTCCTGCTGTCTGTGTCTCCTCTCCACTGCCAGGGAACACATTACAAGGTGATGCTGCCCATGCGCCACCAGCTATTACGCTCAACAATAGCTGCATTAATTTGAAAAAAAAAATTGTAATTATTTAAGAGGTGTCCGGGTTGAAAACTGTGCTGTCCCAATTGTGTATTGGACACAATGTGGGCTTCACAACCGCTGTCTGGAACCTCATGCTGTTCATTTACGGCCCTGGAACCACCGCTAGGAACCAGGGCCTATTATGTCAGTCACATCACACTGCCTGACACACACTATTCCTCCTCCTGTAGCTGCATTGAGCTTCTGCTGTCTGTGTGCTGATAGTACCACTGCCAGGGAGAACAGAAGAAGAACTACTTTCTGCTGCCACCCACTCTCCTACCAGCTATTGCCACACTACAATAGCTGCAACTACTTCCTCCTCCTGCTGGTTTCTGTGTTTTACCACCGCCAGGGTACACAGAAAAAGGCGCTGTGGCTTGCAATGTGCCACTAGTACCTATTATGCCATCAACACAAATATAACTATGGTGTTATTAAAATAAAATATTTCCACAAATGAAGTAAAAAAAAAAAATTACAAAAGAAAGAAAAACCAAGACACATAATATAATGATGAAGAAGAAGAAGATATAGAAGAAGAAGAAGATATAGAAGAAGAAGATATAGAAGAAGAAGAAGAAGAAGATATAGAAGAAGAAGAAGATATAGAAGAAGAAGACGAAGAAGAAGTTATAGAAGAAGAAGAAGAAAACGAAGAAAAAGAACAAGATATAGAAGAAGAAAACGAAGAAGAAGAAGATATAGAAGAAGAAGAAGAAGATATAGAAGAAGAAGAAGATATAGAAGAAGAAAAAGATAATTGAAGAAGATACAAGAAGTAGAAGATGAAGAAGATTCGAGTAGAAGAAGATATAGAAGAAGAAGATGAAGACGACGTAAATGAAGACTTCCAACTTACAACCATTTTGGACACACCTTCTCATGCAAACACTTTTCATGAAGTTAATTTACTATTTTTGATACCTTTTTTTATTACTACTGCATCACCACATAATCACTTGATGTTTTTCTTCATAAAAAAGGTGGTTTCATGCATCATTGACCTAAAATACAAGTTTTAAAAGCTATTTAAGGCCATCTCGAATATTTTACTCGAATACAGAATCGGATAGTGACGTCGGATATCCGAGGTCGAATCGGATATTCGACTACCTCGAATATCAAACTTCGAGTGAATTCGGATAGTTTACTATCCGAATTCGACCAAACTCGAATAGGATAATGAGGTATCCGATCAGCACTAATCAATAGTAATAATAGAATCAAATATAGCTAATATACTGTAGGAGATAGTGAGAGGAAGCAGAGGCACATGACTGCTGCTTGCATATTGGAACAGAAGAGTGTAAACGGCTTTCATTGGTCAAGATTTTTTAGTTTGGGATCTGAAAAACACAGGAGACAGTAAAATCTTTAAAAGTGAACTTTAAACTTTCCGATACAAAATAGAAGTATGGTTTTGCTTGAGGTGCTGCAAAGGACCTATTCGAAAGTGTGTGTGTTTGTGGGGGGGGGGGGGGGGGGGAGGTTCATGACTTATCTCTTGGTAGGCAGTGTGACCACAATGGGAGTTAACAATATCTCTGAGCTGATTTAGATTATTTAGTATTTATATCGCACCAACATCTTCCGCAGCATTTTACAAAATATATATTCTTTTAACTAACTGTCCTTCAAAGTGGCACGCAGTCTAATCCTACCATACTTATATGCCCTTTGTATTTTCAGGCCAATATTAGGGGGAAGCAAATTCATTTATCTTTTTGCTTTTGGTATGTGGTAGGAAACGGGAGTGCCCGGAGGAAACCCACGCAGACACGGGGAGAACATATTAACTGCAGATAGTGCCCTGGCTGAGATTCCAACTGGGAACCCATTGCTGCAAGGTGAGAGTTGCTATCCACTATGCTACCGTTCTGCCTTATTGACATATGATGAGGACTTACTGCGGCTGCGGTAGTGTCCGACATCCCCAGGCTCCCTCTATCTTCTCCATACTGCGTCCCAACGTCCGCTCGCTTGTCCTCTCACAGGGACGGTGAAATTGAGGGTCAGCGGGCCTGTGTGTGTGGTCACTGGTCTCTCTGTGGCTTCCTATTGCAGCCACATGCTTTGCTGGTATTCGTTGCCCTATTTCTACTTCATTGGGCAGTGAATACCAGCAAAGCAAGTGGCTGCAAAAAGAAGCCGCAGATAGACCACAGGCGAGCTTCTGGGAGGGTGGCTGCCTCATCTATTTCACCGTCACTGTGAGAGAAGAGAAAGGACATGGCGAGCGGAAGTCAGGAGGGATTTAACATGGAGAGGTTAGAGGGACCCTGGGGGATATCAGTGACACTCGCACTGCAGCCCGCTGCACTTGTTTCGGGACTTGGCCAGACAGCTTTGGTCTGGCTGGCCAAAGTCAGTTCTTTAACCGGTTCAGCACCGCAGTGCCGAAAATCTCATGCGTCCGAGCAACGTTCCCCTCCCATTCATTCGCCTATAACTTTATTGCTACTTATCACAATGAATTGATCTATATCTTGTTTTTTCCGCCACTAATTAGGCTTTCTTTTGGGGGGTACATTTTGCTAAGAATTATTTTTTTCTAAATCCATTTTAACAGGAAGCTTAAGAAAGAAATGAAAAAAAATCATTATTTCTCAGTTTTTGGCCATTATAGTTTGAAATTAATATACGCTACCGTAATTAAAACTCATGTATTTTATTTGCCCATCTGTCCCGGTTATTACACCGTTTAAACGATGTCCCTATCACAATTTATGGTGCCGATATTTCATTTAGAAATAAAGGTGCATTTTTTAAATTTGCGTCCATCACTATTTATAAGCTTATAATTTTAAATAATATAATAACATACTCTCTTGATATGCATATTTAAAAAGTTCAGACCCTTGGGTAACTATTTGTGTTGTTTTTGTTTTTTTTTATTGTATTTTTTTTATTTATTTTTTTAATAAAAAATGTATGTGGGTAATTGTGGGTAATTGTAGTTTCAGGCCAATATCAGGGGGAAGCAAATTCATTTATCTGTATGCTTTTGGTATGTGGTAGGAAACGGGAGTGCCCGGAGGAAACCCACGCAGACACGAGGAAGCTCATCCAGATAGGCCAAACTGGTTAAAAACATTTCCTGCATTGGCCGCAGTAGCTGGCCAGTTTGGGTATTGGCTAGCCGTATCCCGAAATGGCCAGACCTTGGGTTCTGGCCGTAACATATATATACTTAAATTTAATAATTGTGTAATACTGTATACCGTGATACCATCATATGGTGGTATTTATTGAGATGGTTATCATACCATAAATATTTCATGCCATTGCAGCCCTAGATCTCGATGTGTTTCTATTGTTCCTTGATCTTTTGGCATGATAAGAATGTCGGCTAGGTAATGTATGACTCTTACCTTTCGGTCCCCCTAAATGTTCAATAACCACTAATGCTGGGAATACACGTTTCGTTTTTGCCTTCGTTTCAGCCTTCGTTTCGATTGTGCCTTTTGTCCTTTTCGTTCCCGAAATAATCGAACGTACGGTTAATATCACCACCCACGGTTTCGGTTTTTTTTTCGATTCTGATGGTTTCGTTTTTCCAATGATCGAAGGCTGCAAAGAAACGAAACGAAAATCCCTTTTTACAGGGACGGACTAACATAAACGAATATATAATCGATCTGAACAGCCATCAAGCCTACCAATGGCTCGATTAGATGGATAAAGAGAGATAATATCAAACATGTTCGATCACTAGTCGTTCGTTTTTGGGGTCTATTAATCGAAACTATAATGAGATTATGACTATTTTCACATACGTTTTCAACACTCGATTCGTTTACTGAACGAATCGAAGGCTAAAACGAAGGCAAAAACGAAACGTGTATTCCCAGCACAAGAACACCTTTGAAAAAGCCCTTGGTGAAGTAGCAGGACCAAAGGGAAGGCATGTAAATTGCAGGTGGAGGTCTGCCACAACAAAACGTAAAAAGCACTATAATGAAGGGTGTATGGGAATGTAAAAATAAGCGGTTTTTTTTTTTAGAAATATTGAGCAAAGCCAGTCATCTACTTTGCTAATAACACCAACTGTAACGTCTCCATCTTGAACATGGGAATTACAAAGTACGATTCAACATCTTTAAATCTAACACCGGTCCCCAATCTCCTGTCTTTTTTCTTGTTAGAAATATTGGGGAGTAGAACCCTGAAATTCTTTGATCCTTCATCAGTGTTTCTATATAATCTTGCAAAATTAACTGTGTTTAGAAGCAGGGCTTTCTGGCAGGGCTGTGGAGTTGGCGTCGGAGTCGAGGAGTCGGAGTCGGGGCAATATGGGCACCCTGAGTCGGAGTTGGAGTCGGAGTCGTTGATTTCATAAACTGAGGAGTTGGAGTCGTATAATTTTTGTACAAAATCCACAGCCCTGTTAAGTATTAGACTAAGGAGTCGGTGTCGAGGAGTCTGAGCAATTTTGGATACCCGGAGTCGTGGTTTCATAAACTGAGGACTCGGAGTTGGAGTCAGAAGATTTTTGTACCGACTCTACAGCCCTGCTTTCTGGCACCCTCTTCGAGCCGTGTAGCCCCGAAGCTTGGCATGGCTATAGCAGTATTGCTATAGTCCACGCCCCGCGCATAGTTAATTCAGGCATCCGGCGATTGCCAGACCCTAAATTACTTTTCCCTCTGAATTGTGACGTCTTGGAGAGGGAATAGTATTTAACATCCCTCCCACCCCCCAAATTTATGCGGCAGCAGGGCAAGTGCCAAAAAAATTCAGTGCCAGAATGCCATGTATGACCTTTGTTCGACAAAGTCAGGGTGGAGGAGGAACTTTGATGAACATCCACTGAAGACCCTGATATATTGTTCTTATAGCCCATGAATCTTGGAAGTTTGTCTTCCTAAACTGTGGTAAAATTCCTTAGGCAGGGCTCCATTTGGGTTAAAAATGTGTCAAAAGTCTTCTGATCTATCTCAGAAACAAAAGGACCCCTTGGGCTTGACGATCTTCAAAAACAATGCTGGAGTCCCCTTCCAATTTTTATTGAACTAATTGCCAGGTCTATAGGTTTTCGCATCTCTGAACCTTGGTGACAGCTGAGGCCTCAACTGTATAATTTTTTTCTAAGCTTTCTGCCTTCAGGTAGCACGCCTGACTTACCTGGTCTCCCAGGATGCTCTGGGGAGGGGGAAATTCCACATAGCTAACCAGCCTAGGCTAAGCATTACTGTGAGGGTGGGGCTACATACAAATATACAGCAATATATAGATATAGGTAGTGTTTCTGATGCTGAAACCAGGAAAATTACCATAAAAGTGGGTATCCAGAGTAATTGACTGTGTTCTACTATATGTCTCTACAGGATCAATCAGTAGAGCTCCTCTTTAAACCTTGAAAACGGTTGGCCGGTGTCTGCACTGTACACCAGCAGCTCAAGATGCACAGTATGAGCACAAAGGTGTAAAACAATCGTTTGCGTGGCTTTTGAACTGAAATCTTGTTTTTGGGATTGTTTATGGCAGTGATGACAGGCAATAAGGCCTCGTTCACATTGGGTGTGTTGAGAAACATGTTAAAGTGCGTGATAATAAACACATGCGTTGGTGCGTTTCAGTGAGTTGCGGTGTGCTTTTTTAAGCGGACCCATGCTTTTACATGCGCCTAAACGCCTTTTTTTAAGCATGTTTTGCTTATTGTAGCAGTTGTCAATAAAGATTTGTTTTAACCACTTCCCAACTGAGGGTTTTTACCCCTTGACCACCAGAGCAATTTTCACCTTTCAGCGCTCCTTCCATTCATTCGTCTATAACTTTATTATTACTTATCGCAATGAAATGAACTATATCTTGTTTTTTTCGCCACCAATTAGGCTTTCTTTAGGTGGGACATTATGCCAAGAATTATTTTATTCTAAATGTGTTTTAATGGGAAAATTAATTATTTTCGGCCTTTATAGTTTTTAAATAATGCATGCTACTGTAATTAAAACCCATGAAATGTATTTGCCCATTTGTCCCAGTTATAAAACTGTTTAAATTATGTCCCTATCACAATGTTTGGCGCCAATATTTTATTTGGAAATAAAGGTGCATTTTTTTCAATTTTGCGTCCATCCCTAATTACAAGCCCATAGTTTATAAAGTAACAGTGTTATACCCTCTTGACATAAATATTTAAAAAGTTCAGTCCCTAAGGTAACTATTTATGTATTTTTTTTTTAATTGTAATTTTTTTTTTTAATAACAAAAAAAAAATAACTGGGGAGTGTGGGAGGTAAGGAGTTAATTTTTTGTGTAAAACTAATTTATTTGTATGTGAAAAATGTTTTAGGGTGTAGTTTTACTATTTGGCCACACGATGGCAACAGTAACTTTTTGTTTAATGCGACCTGCAAGCGTCCTTCCGGACGCTTGCAGGAAGTACTAGGAGGCTGTGAAAGTTTTTTTTTTTCACAATGATCGCGCTGCTTATCGGAGAAGCATCGGATCATTGCGGGGCTTAGATCAATGAACGGGAATGGATTTTCCCGTTCAATGATCTCCGGGCGAGCGGCCGGCGGCGTGTTTATGAGCGGGAGTGTGCGCTAGAGCGAGCGGGAGCGCGGAAAGTACAGATTTTTCCGTCCATGGTGGTGAAAGGAATGGAAAAAGGGACGGAGAAATTCGTACGCATGGGGGTAAAGTGGTTAATTTGAAAATGTTTTTTTTTTCAATTGGGGTAAAAAATGCATGCGCTTCAGTGCACTTCTACCCATTCACTTGCATCGATGTGCACTTTACAGCTCAACACACAGAAATGCCTGCAACTCTACATTTCTGTAACGCAGCTCAGTGCAGCGCATAGATGTGAACCAGGCACTTTATATGGAAAAATCAATACCTTGTAGAACGCACAGCGCAATGCGCTGTGAAAAACGCACAAACACATCCCTGATGTAAACGAGGCCTAAGTCCCGTTGTGAGACTGCTACGCTCACTTTCCTGTAAGGTAATTCAGCTGTAAGTAAGTGCCGAACATCCAGCTTTCTCCCAGCTCCCTTATGTCTTTCTTTAGGCTCAGATAAACAGAATAATGCTTTCTCTGCCTCTGTACGCCCCATTAGATCACAACGATATTTTATTACAGAAACAAAGCAGCTTCCGCAGCAGGGAAAAGAAAAATATAAAAAAATGAGAGAAACTTTTGTCCCGCAGCTTGTGAAATTGTAACGTTTATAGCGCCGATGCACAATGACAAATATTGCGATTTGCTGCGGTGAACAATTGTTTTCGTGGGTGCTTCCTATATTTCTTAATATTCATCGAGATGGCTGATCAAAGGGAGAAGATGCTTTAAACTAAAACAAACGGCTTGTTTAGCATGCTGAGCATGAAACGCTCTTTGGTAAGTGAATTGTCTTGAAGCAAGCGTATAATTGACAGAAGTTCTCGTTTTTCAAAACCGCCATGTATCTGCATCCTGTCAGAAACGGAGGGCTTGTCACTTAAAACTGCCTTTTGTTTCAGCCGGGCTGCTACGGGGGAGAAAATATGCTGCTTTCGGGCATGATTAAACTAGAAAGGCTACATCTTCAATAATTTAATCCCTCTCAGTCATCTAGATTTAGACAAATTGATATTGGCCTTGGACCATCGCAATGTAAATAAACAGTTCTTGCAGGATGACAGGCAGCCAGCATATAACAAGATGCAGGAACTCCGCAACACTTTATTAACTTCCTCTCCCTTCAATCTGTTCATTTTAAGACATTTATTGCTGCATGCATTTATAGTTAATTATTTTAAAAGGCTTTTCCATAACTTTGCTGTAAGGGGGCACTTTTTTTTTAAATTGTTAATTTTAAAAAATAAATTCTAAACACAGCTGAAGATCATTTTGGATAATTTTTGTAGTTACTTTTATTTGTCATTTTTATTGAATACCTGCAAGGCTTTTTTGTTTTAAAATCTTAAAGAGGAGCTGTAGTGAAAAATAACATAATGAATACAATTACAATATTCATTTATAGATTGTTTAGTCAGTGTTTGCCCATTAGAAAATATTCCCTCACCCTGATATACAAATTGTTTGTTTGGCAGTTGGAAAAAGACGTTATTTGCCACAATGCAACAAGGTTTATAGACAGCAAACTGTCATGACCTAGGTCCTGACATCACACTGTGGGAGGGGTTTCAGCACAATATCAGCCAGACAGACCCCTCCAATAATCTATTTGAGAAAAGGTAAAGATTCCTTGTGGGAAAGGGGGTATCAGCTACTGATTGGAATGAAGTTCAATCCTTGGTTAAAATACCTATTTAAAGGCAGAAATTCAGTCAGAATGTTTATTTTATCTTTTGTTACAGCAATAAGGAGATAGAACCCCTATTATTATTGCTTCATAAAGTGTCAACATATTCTGTGGCGCTGTAAAAAATAAGAAACAAACATGGGTTATGCAATAATACAGACAACAGTATACATCAATTATAGACACAGGTACAAAATACAGATTTGGTAGACATAGTAATTACAATGACAAATGTAACATGGTGAATAACATGTATAACAAATTACAAGACACATAATGAATATCAAATTCCAAAACATAAAAGGCTGAGAGAGCCCTGCCCTTGGGAGCTTACAATCTAAAGGAATAGGGGGAAACAAGATGTGGGGTAGTATACAATATGCATACCTAGAGGCAGTGTTATCTCCAAGGAGATATACTACAAGGGGAAGACACTGAAGGGCAATGGCAAGCTTTTAAACTTATTCTCAACCAATATTGTAGTATGTATATCCCATATGGAAACAAAATGTCTAGGAATAAAAAAAGGCCTCTATGGATGAATAGAAAGGTTAGGGATAAAATAAGAGGAAAAGGAATGCCTAAAAGGTCCTAAAACAGGAGGGGACCGAGGCTGCACTAAGCAATTATAAGGAGTGCAATAAAAATTGTAAAAAAGAAATTAGGCTGGCAAAGATCGAAGCTGAAAATCATATCGCTAGGGATATCAAATCTAACCTAAAAAAGTTTTACAAGTACATCAACTCTAAAAAAAGAAAGGTTGACTGTATAGGACTCCTAAAGGATGAGGGTGAGAACTCAATGGTGGATGACCAAGGTAAGGCAGAGTTATTAAATGCTTTCTTTGCTTCTGTCTTCACAAAGGAAACAGCACTGTTGCAAATTACAGAGGTAGAAGAGTCTCAATCTTCTAACTGTAATATTAAATACTTAAAGGGACACTTAAGTCAAACAAAAAAAATGAGGTTTACTCACCTGGGGCTTCCAATAGCCCCCTGCAGCTGTCCGGTGCCCTCCGATCCTCCTGGGCACGCCGGCAGCCACTTCCTGTTTCGGTGACAGGAGCTGACAGGCTGGGGACGCGAGTGATTCTTTGCGTTCCTAGCCACAATAGCGCCATCTATGCTGCTATATCATATACCATATAGCAGCATAGAGGGTGCTAATGTGTCTGGGAACGCGAAGAATCACTCGCGTCTCCAGCCTGTCAGCTCCTGTCACCGAAACAGGAAGTGGCTGCCGGCGGGGCCAGGAGGATCGGAGGGAGACGGCGAGGGTACCGGACAGCTGCAGGGGGCTATTGGAAGCCCTAGGTGAGTAAATCTCATTTTTTTTTGTTTGACCTAAGTGTCCCTTTAACGCAGGAAGCAGTGAAGGCAAGACTAAATAAATTAAAATTAGACAAGGCACCTGGCCCGGATGGCATGCATCCTTGGGTCCTAAGGGAATTAAGTTCAGTTATAGATAAACCTGTTTATCTTATCTTTTGTGACTCTCTTTCAACTGGCAGAGTCCCAGTGGATTGGCGTACAGCCCACGTTTTCCCATTATTTAAGAAGGGAAAAAAAATCAGATCCAGGAAATTATAGACCTGTAAGCTTAACATCAGTTGTATGCAAACTATTTGAGGGGTTACTAAGAGATACTATACATGACTTCATAGTAGAAAAGAATCTTATTTCTCAGCATCAACATGGGTTTACTAAAGACAGGTCCTGTTTGACTAACACTCTCAGCTTTTATGAGGTAGTGAATGCTAATATGGATATTGGGAATGCTGTAGATGTGATATACTTGGACTTTGCAAAGGCCTTCGACACTGTTCCCCACAAAAGTCTGGTGCAAAAGTTGAGGATGCAAGGACTGGGGAAGAGTCTGCATGGATAGGGAACTGGCTAATGGACAGAAAACAAAGAGTTGTGGTCAATGGATCGTACTCAAAATGGGAGACTGTTAGCAGTGGGGTCCCACAGGGGTCTGTATTAGGTCCAGTGCTCTTCAATTTATTTATTAATGACCTAGTAGATGCAGTAGCGAGCAATGTTGCTATTTTTGCAGATGATACAAAATTGTGCAGAATCATCAACTCTCAAGAAGATAGTGACATATTGCAACAGGATCTGGATAGGATGGCTATATGGGCACATAAATGGCAGATGAAATTCAATGTTGAAAAATGTAAAGTCATGCATTTTGGTCGTACCAATGGTCTAGCACCATACAAAATAAATGGGATACAGTTGGGGACATCAAACTTGGAGAAGGACTTAGGAGTACTCATCGACAACAAGTTAAATAATCGTACTCAATGCCAAGCCGCTGCAGCTAAAGCTAACAAAATTTTGGGATGCATTAAAAGAGAAATAAAAACTCGATATGCTAGCATAATATTGCCCCTGTTTAACTCTCTAGTAAGGCCACATCTGGAATATGGAATTCAGTTCTGGGCACCACATTACAAAAAAGATATTGCAGTTTTAGAGCAGGTGCAGAGACGAGCAACAAAATTGATACGTGGGATGGAAGGTCTCGCTTACCAAGAAAGGTTAGATAAACTGGGTTTATTTAGTCTAGAGAAAAGACGCCTTAGAGGAGATCTAATTAACACATCAGAGGGCAATATAATAGCTTGGCGGATGAGCTTTTTGTCCCTAGGCCTTCTCAAAGGACTAGAGGACATGATCTGCGCATGGAGGAAAAACGTTTTAGCCATTTATTTAGGAAAGGGTTCTTTACAGTAAGAGTGATTAAGATGTGGAATGCATTGCCACAGGAAGTCGTTATGGCAAACTCTATACCTGCATTTAAAGGGGGCTTAGATGCTTTCCTTGCGTTGAAAGACATCCATCGCTACAATTACTAGGTAATGCCTAATGATGTTGATCCAGGGATTTTATCTGATTGCCATCTGGAGTTTTTTCGCCTTCCTCTGGATCAACAGGGATATGTGAGGGAGCAGGCTGGAGTTGTACTTTGTACTGGTTGAACTCGATGGACGTATGTCTTTTTTCAACCAAAATAACTATGTAACTATGAGATAATTTTCATCTTCTGTTTAAACAACTTTTCAGCATTTTACAATTGAAAAAGTACCTAAAAGTTGGTGAAAAAGTACTATCAAAATTATTTTGAGTATTTTCTTGCTTGCTGGTGCTTTAACCACTTAATGACATGCTGACTTATAAAAACGGCCTCTTAATGGCTCCAGGACGTTTTTATAAGTCAGACAGTGTTGCTGCTGCTGTGCACGTGCGCGCGTGCACGAGCGCGCTCCTGCGGGTGCACGTGCATCCCCGTGCACGTGCACGTGAAAATAGTGGGGAAAAAACACCCCCAAAAAATACACCTTTATTTCCAAATGATGTATTGTCACCATACTTTGTACTAGGGACATAATTAAAATGTTGTGATAACCAGGACAAATAGGCAGATAAAATGTGTGGGTTTTATGTACAGTAGCAGTGTTTATATTAAAACCATAGGGGGATTAAATTTGGGAAATAGTGTATTTTTTCATTTTTTCCCTGTATTTCCCTTTAAAATGCATAGAAAATAAAGTCATTACTGAAAACAAATATCAACCCCAAAAAGCCCAATTGGGCGTGAAAAAAACAAGATATAGATCATTTCATTATGATTAGCAGTGATTAAGCTATTGGCAAATGAAAGGGATGAGCACTGAAAGGTGAAAATCGCTCTGGTCCGTTAGGGTAAAAACCGCTTTGGGGTAAAGTGGTTAAAAGGCATTTAATGACAAGTTGTGAAAATATCACCATGGAGAAACCTCAGGAGAAAAAGTTAATTGCATATGGGCCAGTGTGTTTTTAGGTTATCTAGTAAGGAGTATGACTTGACCAGAGGTTGGAGGGGAATGCTCGTCAGAAAAAGTGAATTTTGAGGAAGCTCTTAAATATTTTAAAGGTTGGAGAGCGATGGATGTGTTTTGGAAGAAACTTATGGGCACAACTGTACATATGTCTGGAACCCATGGTCATTTTCTGCGCCCAAAAATGTATTTCAAAGGCAACATTAGAACTTACAGGCACCGCAAAGTGCTGCACTTTGCCTCTGTAGTCGGTTTGCTCACTTATCCTATCTCACATGACCTTTCTGATTGCATTGATTCTGTAAGAGAGGCAGAGATGTAGTAAAAACTGCAATTGATACTAATTGCACTTTCCGTCGTTTATATCATTATACAGGTCTCATTTATCTTGACTGGGAATTTGTTGTGTCCTGAACACATCTTCTGGACTCCAGTAACCTGCAGTAACACATCTTCTATTCTGAAGTAACCCAGACATTTATTTTTACTGCAGAGAGTATAGAGGCGCATACACACTCCGTCGCCGGATCAGTCAAAAACAGTCTTATCAGTCTGCCGACAGCTTGTACTCACGTGCAACTGTCATCAGAACGACCGCCCCGTGGGAGGGTCTGACGGACCCGTTGTTTGAAAAAGTACATCGTGTATGTGCCTTTAGAAGCTTACTTATCTGTTGCTAATCGGCAAATGTAATAATTGCCGTCAAGAATCTCTCTACCTGTGTCTTCATTCTGCCCCCTCCTTTTCTGCTGAAGTGACTCCGCTGTTGCCAGGACAACGTGTCTGTTCAGTAGAGGGAGGGAGCAGAATCAAGACAGAGGTAGAGAAATTCAGCCAGCAATGATTATATTTGCCGGTTAGCAAGCGATAAGCTGTCTTGTACTGCTTTCTGCAGTGAAAATAATGTTTTTAACCGCAGGGAATGCTTTCAAATGTACTTTTTCGTTGCTAAGGGCTCGTTCAGACGGGCATCCTGTGGCGCTAAACGACGGGCCATGGTGCTCATCGTTTAAGCCCTGTCTATTCAAGTGAACACTCAGTGGCGGTAAGATCAATTACTGCTGTTTATCATTATTTGCGCAAATGACTCTTTCCGATCCCAAATTTTCCCTTTGTTTCAGGCGATCCTAAAAGCCGCATGCTGCATTAACTTCTTGCCGACCGCTCCTTGCCAATTGGCGTGAATGCGGCAGCAGCCCCAGGACCACTCCACACAGATTGGCGTGAATGGCCAACTATGGGGCTAGCAGGAGAGCGCATCTCTGCTCCGCCTTCAATCTCCAGGCGGCGATCGCCGCTCGGAGACTGTTAGTCGGCAAAACCGCCGTCTAATATACCTGTACAGCGCTGCGATCTAAGGCAGCGCTGTACTGGGGACAGCCAGCTGTCCTCCTGGGGGACACAGAAACAATCGGCAGTGATAGGCTGAAGCTTATTACAGCCGATCGCTGTAAAAAAAATAATAAACATTGGGGGAGTGATCAGACCCTACCAACAGAGAGCTCTGTTGGTGGGGAGAAAGGGGGGGGGGGAATCACTTGTGTGCTGAGTTGTGCGGTCCTGCAGTGGGCCCTTAAAGCTGCAGTGGCCCAATTTATGAAAAATGGCCTGGTCTTTAGGGGCGGTTCAACACCGCAGTCCTCAAGTGGTTAAAGAGAACCCGAGGTGGGTTTGTAAAATCATATTAGGACACAGAGGCATGTTCTCTATACAATTACCTGCCTCTGTATCCTTGGACAACATCTAAAGAACTGCAGGCCTCACTTGCCTCAATTAAGGTCAGTGTTCACGACTCCACCATAAGAAAGTAACACAGCATTTCAGCAAAAGAACATCATACCAACAGTAAAATATGGTGGTGGTCGTGTGATGGTCTGGGGTTGTTTTGCTGCTTCAGGACCTGGAAGGCTTGCTGTGATAGATGGAACCATGAATTCTACTGTCTACCAAAAAATCCTGAAGGAGAATGTCCGGCCATCTGTTCGTCAACTCAAGCTGAAGCGATCTTGGGTGCTGCAGCAGGACAATGACCCAAAACACACCAGCAAATTCACCTCTGATTGGCTGAAGAAAAACAAAATGAAGACTTTGGGGTGGCCTAGTCAAAGTCCTGACCTGAATCCTATTGAGATGTTGTGGCATGACCTTAAAAAGGCGGTTCATGCTAGAAAACCCCCAAATAAAGCTGAATTACAACAATTCTGCAAAGATGAGTGGGCCAAAATTCCTCCAGAGCGCTGTAAAAGACTCCTTGCAAGGTATCGCAAACGCTTGATTGCAGTTATTGCTGCTAAGGGTGGCCCAACCAGTTATTAGGTTCAGGGGGCAATTTCTTTTTCACACAGGGCCATGTAGGTTTGGAGTTTTTTTTTCTCCCTATATAATAAAAACCATCATTTAAAACTGCATTTTGTGTTCAATTATGTTATATTTGACTAATAGTTAACGGTTTTTGATGAGCAGAAACATTTGTGTGACAAACATGCAAAAGAATAAGAAATCAGGAAGGGGGCAAATAGTTTTTCACACCACTGTAGCTGATGAGTGGTTTGAGACACCAGTACTGGTACATCATGTTCATATGGTAACTTACAGCAGAATAAGAAACACTAGGAGGAGGTCCCAGCCCTTGTGAGCGTACAGTCTGGAGGGGAGGGGGGTAGAGACACTAGGGGAGGAGTCTGGCCTTGTGAACTTAGAATGAAGAGGGGATGGGTGGAGACATTAGAGGAGGAGCCTGCCCTTTTGAACTTACAATCTAGAGGGTAGTAGGTTGGAGACACTAGGGGAGGAGTCTGGCTTTGTGAGCTTACAACCTGGAGGGGAGGGGTGGAGACATTAGGGGAGGAGTCTGGCTTTGTGAGCTTACAACCTGGAGGGGAGGGGGTGGAGACACTAGGGCAGGAGCCTGGCTGTGAGGAAACGCGGAAAAGCCGCCGCAAGGGCTCAGAGTGAGGCGGCTGTTTCCGCGTCTAACATGGCGGCACAACGCGAAGAAACCACCGCATGCCGCATGGGCAGAGCGGTGGAGTCCGCGTTGGATGCGGCGGATTGCACGCATGGCAAAGCAGCTGACATTGCGGCTGGACGTGGGGAAACCGCCGCTCGCTTGGAGAGCGGGGCGGCGGTTTCCGCGTTTGAATCAGTGGTCACATTACAAGACATGTCTGGTGTGGCTGGGACTGCTAGTCTATACAGGTTTAGAAGGACGCGCGCGCGCGCGCGCTGAGAGGCAGAGCTTATATGACAGCCAGAAAAGGGTCAGCTGACCAGGCGGGTCAGCTGACATTTTCACCACCTGCCATTGGTCCAGCACTTAGGGGAGGCGCTGGAGAGTGCTTTGCTATATATACTGGATGCTGGTCATTCTCTGGTTGTTTGCCGTTGCGATCACTACGTGGTAGCACTCAGACCTTGTCTGTATCTGTGTTCTAGCATAGTTTCCAAAGGTATTGATGATCAAGGAACTCACACCTTAGCATTAGGAATATTGAACTGTATTATTTGTTATGACCTTCTGCCTGTCTGACCATCCCTCTGAACTCTGATTCTGTACCTTGCTATTTCTGTTACCCTGTTGCCAATCTCTGCTCATTCCTGGACTCTGTATTTGCCTCCTGATTCTGTACTGTGCTATTCTGATACTCCGTTTCCAAACCCTGTCTGTTTATTGGATTCTGTATCTGCCTCCTGAATCTGTACCTTATCTGTCTGTGTGTTAACGACCTGGCTTGCCGACCTCGAGAACTGGCCTTACTGTTAGAGGCAGTTCCCAGACCTGTTAGTGACACCCTCCCTCTCGGGTGTCACTCACGCTCTGTCCTTCCTCCCCTCAGCCTAGCTCCTCCCTCCTGGAGAGTCTAGGCCAGAGGAAGGAACATACTTCTGGTGAAGTACTCAAAGTATACTGTTGCATCTAACACTCGCTTGTTCTATCTGGTGTCCAGAGGTTAGTGGATATATCTGATTATCGGTGATACTGCGGATCACCAATAATCGGGTATATTCTGTATTCCTGGTGAGACTGCAGTTCCTCTCTGTGTTACACCGATCGTTACACTGGCCTTTTGAGTTTACAATCTAGAGGGGAAGAGGTGGAGACACTATAAAAAATAAAAAAATTTTTTAAAAAAGGCGCACACAGTCTCAGAGGAAAGAGAAAATGACAGTCTCACAGTTTATAACCAATTGCTTTCTAAGCAGGGTCCAAAAGGTGATCCACTGTCTTCCCAGGTATGTCTCCTCAATCCAGGAATTTTACGTTACACATACAAAAAAAGACAGAAGCAAAAATAGTGTATAACTGCGTTAAGAGAGTCTCCGCTCTCCTCACCAGGTGTCAACACAACTCTCCATCACCTCAATGCTCACCAGTGCATGGACACTCCCCCAATGTGCCCGCACTCACCCCTAAAACCTCCTCAATATCCGGAGGCAAGATTAACAGCGTATGGGGGATGTGATTCCACTAGGCCGCTCCACAGCTCACAAGCTTGATCTCCAAGACACTTCAACTGAAAGCACCAATATAGTGTAGACTGTAAACTTATTAAAAGTTTCTAAAACAATGGTGCACTCACATTCCAGAAGCATAAACAGGCATTAAGCAAACAGCTCTCGGTCCCCCGGTCACCGTTCAGCACTTGCCGCCTCAGGTCCACGCTCGCTGTGCACTCCTCGCTACCCACTACCTCAACCAGTCATGTGCGCTGTAGCTCCGCCCTATGCATTTCGTCAGAACACTGACTCATCAGAGGCTGACAACTTAGACGGGACTGGCCATTAAGAACACAAAACCCCTCCTCCTTCCGTCACTAAAAAAACATTATTTCAAGCATTTAAAAATGAAATTAAAATGTTATAAAAAACGATCAGGACCCTCAGCAGGCCTTTGTCTGAGCGATCCCCTTACATTGCAAAGACCTACCCTAAAGGTGCATACACACATCAGACTATAGTGTTTGGAAAATGAAAGATCACAGACCAGTTTTACCCCCTTCCATGTAGTATGAGAGCCATACCTACACAGTCTTTTCTATGGAGCTGAACTCCCCATCAGAAAAAAAATCTGAATCTTTGCAAGATGCTGCACACAAACATGCTGCACACACCCAAAAGATCTGTAGCTGCAAAAGATCTGTTCCTGCCAAAAATCCATTCCTGCAAATTGCAATGATAGTCTATGAGATCTACAGATCATCATACACACATGATTTAACTGACATTCATCTGCAGATCAGATCCACCAGGATGGATTTTCAGATCTGCGGATGATTGCTTGATCTGCAGATGAATGTCAGTTAAATCATGTGTGTATGATGATCTGCAGATCTCATAGACTATCATTGCAATTTGCAGGAATGGATTTTTGTCAGGAACAGATCTTTTGCAGATACTGATCTTTTGTGTCTGTACAGCATCTGTGTGTGCAGCATCTTTCAAAGATTTTTTTCTAATGTGGAGTTCAGCTCCATAGAAAAGACTGTGTAGAGCAGGGGTCTCAAACTCGCGGCCCGCGGGCCATTTGCGGCCCTCGATACAATATGTTGTGGCCCGCGCCAGGCAAAAGCAAAAGAGACACGGAAGGGAACTATTTTTTGCCTATTTTACCTTATAGTTCGTTTCAGTGCTCCCAAGTAATCCGCCGCATCTCCGCCGCTAAACGAGGGCTGCAGAGGCCCCAAATCCCCCGGGCAAACATCCACGACTGCGCTGAGGGGCAGAGCTTCCAGCTGTAGCTCTGCCTCTCCTGACGTCAATCGCCGCACGGATCGCCGCCTCTCCCCGCCCCTCTCTGTGAAGGAAGAGTGAGAGGGGCGGGCAGAGGCGGCGATCCACCGCGATTGACGTCAGGAGGGGCAGAGCTAAAGCTGAAAGCTCTGCCCCTTCCAGGAAATGCCGGCGGATTGCCCCCCCCCCCCCCGGGCGATTTGGGGGCTCTGCAGCCCTCGTTTTGCGGCGGGGACATGGCAGATTACTTGTAATGGGAGCACTGAAGCGAACTATAAGGTAAAATAGGCAAAATAGTTCGCTTCAGGGTAAATTTGATTTTGAATCGAAATAAAAATCAATGCAAGGGGCGGGGCGGGAGCTGCTGATTGCGGAAATGACATGCCATCATAACAGTTACATGGGAAGACGTTCTGTGTGCACATGAGGACTTTTTTTGTGAAATCCCTTATGCGGCCCAGCCTCATCCTGACTTTGCCTCCTGCGGCCCCCAGGTAAATTGAGTTTGAGACCCCTGGTGTAGAGTATGGCTCTCATACTACATGAAGGGTGGTAAGCTTGATCTGTGATCTTTCATTTTCCAAAGACTATAGTCTGATGTGTGTATGCACCTTTATACATTATCACACTCCTATGCTAACCATTATAACCCCATACACCATGCGATGTCCCCCCATATCCCTAACTGTACATAATTATAAAATTATCATTTCAGGCAGATAATCATATGAAAAAGACTTTATCGTTGAGACAGTAATCCATTATCATTACACCCCAGTTATGCATTATTTCAAAAAACAATTAATGTCCAATTCTACATTTAACCCTTTAGGTACCGATGACTATAAATTATAAATCCATCTTGTCTCTTTTTTAGAGATCTCACGTAACTTGTTAGATCCCCTCCAGGCTGGAACAAGCTATTCCACACCACAAAAGAACATCCCTGCAGGGTTACGATGAGGGGTGGCTGAATGAGGTACAGCAGGAAGTGACAAATTGTGAAAGGGACAGTTTGGTGTATTCCACGAGGAGATGAGGTAAGTCCTTTTGTTTTTCTTTCAGACTTTTCTGCCCAATATAAACAAACAGAGAAGATTATATATAAACATTGGGATATCTTACAGGGGGATCATGTCTTGAGGGAAGTTTTGCCCCCCAATCCCTCGTTCATATATAGAAAAGCCTCTAACCTGAAGAATAAACTTCCCCCAAGTTGTGTGGCGCCTCCTAGGCAGCCAAAACTGGCAGGATGGCAATCGGAAGGTTTCTTTCCCTTCAAGGGATGCAAATGCTGTAGGGTAGCAAAAGGGGTTAAACGAACTGATATACGTTCCACTGTGAATGGGGAATCGTTTAAGATTCGGAATTCTATTACATGTTCCACTGCATACGTATTGTATGTAATCTGGTGTGAGTGCGGCCTACAGTATGTGGGCCGCACCACAAGGACTCTTAAGGAAAGAATTGGTCAACACATTAATAATATTAGAAAAGTGTAACGATCGGTGTAACACAGAGAGGATCTGATTACCGGTGATCTGCAGTATCACTGGGAATACAGATATATACCAGATTATTGATGATCTGCAGTATCACCGATAATCAGATATATTTGCTAACCTCTGGACACCTGAGCAGAGTAAGAGTGTTTGGTGCAACAGTAATTTAGAGGACTAAGCCTCAGGAAGAAGTACAGAGCAGTAAGGAGTACTGCACAATTTCCTTCTGAAGACCCGGACTCTCCCGGGGGAGGAGTCAGGCTGGGAGTAGGAAGGACAAGAATGAGAGTGACACCCAAGAGGGAGTGTCACTACCAGGACTGGGAACCGCCTCCAACAATAAGGTCGGTTCTCGAGGTCGGACAAGCCAGGTCGTTACCACACAGACAGACAAAGTACAGATTCAAGAGACAGATGCGGAGTCTAAATAAACAAGCAGGGTTCGGCAACAAGGAATCAGAAATATCGAGGTACAGAATCAGGAGGCAGATGCAGAGTCTAAGGGCGAGCCGGTTTTCGGCAACAGAGTATCAGAATAGCAAGGTACAGGATCAGAGATCAGAAGAATAGTCAGGCAAGCAGAAGGTCATAACAGATAATCACAATCAAAATAGCACTTTAGACTATCAATAGAATCTAGCTAAGTGTAGGATTACAGCTCCTGCTGGTCCCAGCACACTTTGGGATCTGACTCAGGTTTAAGTGCTACCACGTAGTGATCGCAACGCCAGACAACCAGCAACTGAACAGCCAGCAGTATATATACTAAAACACTCTCCGGCCGCTCCCTAAGTGCTGGACCAATGAGAAGAAGCAGAGTTGTCAGCTGACCAGTTTGGTCAGCTGACCCCTTTTCTGGCTGCCATATAGGTTCTGCCTCTCCGCGCGCACGTGCGTCATTCTGAACCTTGGTGGACTATCAGTCCCAGCCACACCAGTACTGTCTTGCAAAGTTTCTGCTGACCCATGCGCGCTAACCGCCGCGTCAGACGTGGCGGTTTCCCCGCATTCCGCCATGCCCCTCGAAACAGCCGCCTCACGCTGAGTAGAGGCGGCTGCTTTTCCGCGATTCCTCACAAAAAGGTTTTGAGTTGCATAGTGTATGACTGCATTTTAAAAAGAAATACAATTCTGACCCTGCAGGGATATTCTTTTGTGGTGTGGAATAGCTTGTTCCAGCCTGGAGGAACTCAAACAAGCTAACGTGAGATCTCTAAAAAAGAGATAAAATGGATTTATAATTTAGAATCATCAGTACCTAAAGGGTTAAATGTAGAATTGGACATTAATTGTTTTATAAATAATGCATAACTGGGGTGCAATGATAATGGATTACTGTCTGGGCGATAAAGTCTTTTTCATATGATAATCTGCCTGAGATGTTAATAATTTTAGAATTATGTAGTTAGGGATATGTACAATGGGCGGGGGGACATCGCATGGTGTATGGGGTTATAATGGTTAGCATAGGAGGGAGAATAATGTATTAGGGTAGGTCTTTGCAATGTAAGGGGATCACTCAGACAAAGGCCTGCTGAGGGTTCTGATCGTTTTTTTTTTAACATTTCATTTTTAAATGCTTGAAATGATGTTTTTTTTTAGTGACGGAAGGAGGAGGGGTTTTGTGTTCTTAAAGAGAACCAGAGATGAGGCACCCTCTTGTATTTTACCTTATAAATCAGTGGGAACATGACAGTAAACACCTAATCTGCTCTTTGTTTCATTGTTCTCTGTTTAATCTGACTGTTATCACCTCTGATAAGAATCCCCGACTGAGCATACAGTCTAGCTTTGCTACAGAAAGATTATAGCTGAGTCTGTCTTCTCCGGTGTCTTTTCAAGCCCAAGCCTGCCTACCTTGTGGCTCTGCTATAATGACTCAGCTATAATCATTCCCTGCAAAGCCAGACTGAATGCTCAGTCCGGGATTCTTATCACAGCGGATAAACAGACACTTTTAGCAGTGAGGATGAAACAGAGAGCATGGTAAGTGTTTTCTCTAATGTACTTACTGATATATATGGTAAAATACACAAGGGTGCTTCGTCTCTGGTTCCCTTTAATGGCCAGTCCTGTCTAAGCTGTCAGCCCCTGATGAGTCAGTGTTCTGACAAAATGCATAGGGCGGAGCTACAGTGCACATGACTGGTTGAGGAAGTGGGTAGCGAGGAGTGCACAGCGAGCGTGGACCTGAGGCGGCAAGTGCTGAGCGGTGACCGGGGGACCGAGAGCGGTTTGCTTATTGCCTGTTTATGCTGCTGGAATGTGAGTGTACCATTGTTTTAGAAACTTTTAATAGATTTACAGTCTACACTATATTGGTGCTTTCAGTTGAAGTGTCTTGGAGATCAAGCTTGTGAGCTGTGGAGCGGCCTAGTGGAATCGCATCCCCCATACGCTGTTAATCTTGCCTCCAGAGATTGAGGAGGTTTTAGGGGTGAGTTCGGGCACATTGGGGGAGTGTCCATGCACTGGTGAGCATTGAGGTGACAAAGAGTTGTGTTGACACCTGGTGAGGAGAGCGGAGACTCTCTTAACGCAGTTATACACTATAGTTCGCTTCTGTCTTTTTTTGCATGTGTAACGTAAAAGTCCTGGATTGAGGAGACATACCTAGGAAGACAGTGGATCACCTTTTGGACCCTGCTTAGAAAGCAATTGGTTATAAACTGCGAGACTGTCATTTTCTCTTTCCTCTGAGACTGTGTGCGCGTTTTTCTGAATTTTTTGTTTTTTTTTAGCTTACAATCTAGATGGGAAGGGGAGGAGACATTAGGGTAGGAGCCTGGCCTTGTGAGCTTACCATCTAGAGGAGAGTGGGGTGGAGTCATTAGGGAAGGAGAGACAAGGGTTAGTGGACAATAAAGTGACCGTCCAATGCTACATACAGCAAATTAAAGGTTAAGATGATGAATTGGTGAGTTTAAGAGACAGAAAACAATATATACAGCTGTCCTTTTACCTCTGATATGTTCTATTTGTACAATGCACAAGAACAAGGTTGCACAGAGGAAGTAAATACCAGAAGGTTACCATTCACATTACCCTTGCACAGATTTGCTAGGTATGGAACAATAGACCCATACCGGTTTTGGAATGAAATTAGAATCAGTACTTGTACATTGTACGGTACACTGTATGGCTTTTAGGATTGGTTCATATAAGGCATCATCCTAGGTAATGTTTTCTATGACAGAAGTTTGAGCCGTGTTATTTTTTTATGAACACACTGTGAAAACTTCATGTCTTGCTACAAGCAGGGGTCATTAAACTACGCTATGGGCCAGAAGAGAGAGGCTTTCCTTTCATGGCTTGTCAGCCGCCGGCGTCACTGGATCCCAGACTGACAGCTGAATAAAGCCGTTCTGATCTGCGGAGCGGAGCCGCATCGTAGGTAACTGGTGTTCACAAAGAGATATCAAGCTGTTACAGCGCATGGAAGTCCAATGCCAGAATATCAGCATTAACAATAATCTTTATTACTTGGGATTCCATCGTCACTAAATGACACAAAATATCGCCTGACAGGAATCAGTGCGGCATCAACTGCTAATATTTACCACCAAAACACCCCTTTCACACGCAATATATAAAACCTCCAAAAAACAAGAACAACCTACACTTTTATTTTTTTCCCCACTACTTTACGCACGCTCGTCTGCCTGCCATGAAGGAGGAGGAGCCACGGCTGAAGGAGGGGAGATGGGACCTTACACCAAGAGAGCCGCAAACACCACCGCTGGAGCTGGAGGGAGGTAAGTGATCTCCTATACTATACTGGGCAGCGCCAGTTTAAGACTTTTTGCCGCCTGAGGCAAACCTGTAAGGATGCCACCCCACCCCCCCCCCAACTCCGGTATAGTTAGTATAATTGCCCCTAGTGTAGTTAGCCTGGAGGGGGAGCAGACAGAGCAGGGCAGCAGCGGGGAGAGGGGTCAGACCCCCCTCTCCCTCAGCCCAAGTGCTTCCGAAGCCTACCAGAAGCGGAAGAGAGTAGACTACGACCCATGCGCTGTAGACTGCTAACAGGGCAGCCTGCGAGGGAACGTGGGGACTGTGAGGAGACCGGGAAGGCTCTATAGAACCCAGAGCCTTCCCTCATCTTAGGTGCATTTTTTTATTGTTATTTTCACTTCAGATTCTCTTTATCCCTTCTCCTACTAGTTCCAGGGACCGAAAGTGGCGGAACTTCAGAGTACTGTTGGCATGACTACTAAGTATAGTACAGTTGTACAGCAGTACAGTTTGAGCTGACAGTTAGCTATGAAAATTGTTATTTGGCTGCAAATTGAAAAATCATTTTTTAATAATAAATAGCTTTGCACAGTTCCCATCCATGATTATTAGAAGTTTATAAAAAAAAGTGGCATTTAGGGCCCATTCACACTAGAAGCGCTTTTCATAGCATTTTGCGATTGATTAGCATGTTTTTAAATCACTCCCATTCACTTTCATTAAAATTGAGGGGAAAATCGCCACGATTTTCGCATATGCGATTGCGAAATCACTGATTTTTACGCGATTTTTTACTACGAATTTAATGAAAGTGAATCGGAGCGTTTTTAAAAACCGCTAATTAATCACAAAACGCTCAGAAAAGTGCTTCTAGTGTGAATGGGCCCTTAAAGTACCACCTTCCTCTCCCTTTAGCGCCCTCATTATCTAAAAAAAAAAAAAGAAACGGAAGCACTGTACAGTTTACTGTGCAATGCTTCCAAGCACACGCCCTGGGAATCGCTGCACACAGCGATATGGCGTTTTTAAAGCACTTTCTAGTGAGTTCTAGGCCTTAGATATACAGTATATACTGTACATTAAGGTAGCCATACACCATTCAACCAAAACATATCTATCTTTTTCGATTTTCGAAAAATTGATTAAAATTTTCCAGAATTTTGAATCTTTTGTCTTCTCTATCAGCAGTGGTAAAAAAAATCAGATTTTTTTGTTTTTTTTGTTTAGAAAAAGATAGTGTATGGTAGATTGGGTTGCTTTTTCAAACAATACAATCAAACATGAAAACCAATTTTAACTACTTTAGCCTTTAGTCGTTTTTCACCTTATGCATCCGAGCAATTTTCACCTCCCATTCATTCGCTAATAACTTTATCACTAATTATCACAATGAATTGATCTATATGTTTTCCGCCACCAATTAGGCTTTCTTTGGGTGGTATATTTTGCTAAGAATTATTTTTTTCTAAATGAATTTTAACAGGAAAATTAAGAAAAAATTCATTATTTCTCAGTTTTCGGCCATTATAGTTTTAAAATAGTACATGCTACCATAATTAAAACCTATGTATTTTATTTGTCCATTTGTCCCGGTTATTACACCATTTAAATCACAATGTATGGTGCCAATATTTTATTTGGAAATAAAGGTGCATTTCTTTAGTTTTGCGTCCATCACTAATTACAAGCTTATAATTTAAAAAATATTAGTTGTATACCCTCTTCACATGCATATTAAAAAAAGTTCAGACCCTTAGGTAACTATTTATGTTTTTGGTTTTTTTTATAATTGTAATTTTTTTTTATTTTTTTTTAGTTAAAAATGTTATTTGGGTATTTTTTGGGTGTGGGAGGTAAACAGTTAATTTTAAATGTAATTTAATGTGTCTTTTTGTAATAAAAATTTATGTGCATGTAGTTTTACTATTTGGCCACAAGATGACCACAGTGAGATTTTCTTTTTGTCTTTCTATCCTGTGAGCGAGCACGCTCGCTCACAGGAACTACAAGAAGGACCTGATTTTTTTTTTTCAGAAAGACTCTGAAAAGAAGCTGTTGGTTTTCTACCGGGGACTTGTTGAACAATGTTCCCATTCATTGATCTCCGGGCTACACCGGGCGCGTATGCACGCGTGCGGGAGCGCGCAGCACCGCAGCAGCAGCCTTTTGGACGTGAAAGTCATGTCCAAAAGGCTAAAATGGTTAAAGATCTAAAGTAAGAAAAAAAAGAAGAAGAAACAATTGTATGGTGTATGTTGTATGGTTACCTTTAGTGGTTTTATTAGAATCAATTTTATTCGCAAAGCACGACAGGTATCGGACCCGGAATAGTTTGTGGTTCACACGGCATCAGTCATATTGCAAATAACAACATAGGTCAAAGTGCCGAGTAACAACAGTGAATAGCAAACAATGGACACACACATTTAAGGTACCCATAGACCTGACGATTATGGGCAGATTTGACAAAGAGACAAATTTATCTTTAATCAAATCTGATTAGAGATAAATTTCAGCATGAAATCTTAAGGGAATCGGCTGAGTCCGCACCGCTGCTGCCTCCAATGTATAATGTGCCCCGTGTGTGCATTATACATGACCTGTCCTGTAGCAGCCTCCGGGCGGTGTCCGTTATCCTCCGGGCGGCTCTCCGTACACGCCACTAGCACATAGCGTCTGACGTCAGACACTATGCGCCGACGTCAGACAATATGCACCAGTAGCGTGTACGGAGAGCCGCCCGGGGGATTACGGACAGCACATGGAGGCTGCTACAGGACAGGTAACATATAAATGCACACCGGGCACATTCATCTGAGGGAACACACAGACTGCTAGGGGATGGAAGAAGCCCCAGGGAAGTATGGATTAACATTTCCTTTTCAGCTTGCATATTCTTTAGGCTGGTTGCACACCTAATATTAGCGGTGCGATGCGGAGCAAGCACTGCAGAATTCAGCCTTCATGGTGCGGCAACAGAGTCATATGCATGGCACCGCCCTCGGCTAGTGACATACTCCCTGCTAGGCAGAAAAGTACATGACTGGGATTCCTGTAGGTCCGTGCATGTGCACTACGTCTAGATTGCAACTACCTGATGAGCGCTGTAAAACTGCGCCGGAGATTTGGGCACAGCCGGCACCACCATAGACTAATAGGAATTACGGCTATAGCAGCACACTGTGAGTAACTTTGGCGCTGTCAGAGGATGGAGCTGAAGTTACTTTTTAAAACACTGTAATTCGGCCGCCAGCAATAGCTGGAAGCCGAATTACATCTTTCCCCACCATCCACGTGGACCTGTAGGGGGGAATAGTAATTAACGCGGTGATTTTCATATGTATGCTTACCGGATCCGGCCAGCCCCACATATCAGGTAGCATGTTTTGTTTTTTTTAGAAATATTCCCTTTAAGCTACATAGACACATGCGATAATTGTCAGTTAAAGGGCCTGATTCACAAAGCGGTGCAAAGTGTTAGCACGCTGGTGAAAAGCCCTTTATCACGCCTAAACTCAGTTTAGGCATGATAAGAAGAAACTCGTACGAATTTTCCGCGCGCAAAACTTTAAGCCCTATGGGACTTTGCGTGCGCCTTTGCAAGCTCGGGACTTTGCGTGCGATAATCAGCACAAAGCGGTGCTAACTCAGCGGTGCAAAGGTTATCACGCCTAAAGTCTTTTAGGCGGGATAACTGAGTTATCACCGCTTTGTGAATCAGGCCCAAAATGATCGGTGACAACCGTTTCAGCTGACAATCGTTCTGTGTGTACGGTGGCCACTAACCGATTCTGCTCGGGTGTCTAGGGTCGTTAAGGATCTGTGTAACCGGATCCTTAACAACACTCGAGCAGGACCAATCAAATATTTTTTTCTGCTCTCCCCACCCGCAGGAATTCGCTCCAGTTATCATCCCTCTGCTGCCCGCCATAGCGACAGAATACATCTGTACATCATCGGTCCCCATAATTGTTGCCTGAGGGCACTGGTGTAACAATAGGGCCTGCAGCCCCTGCCCCCACGGGGGGCCCGGGCCCCCACCTGTGGCCCGCTCGGGGCCGTTTTGGGGGGCTGGAGGGGTCGCAGCATGAGGGGAAAGCCATGCTGCACTTCGGCGGGGAGGGGGGACGGTCCTCCCCCCTCCCTCACCTCTGGCTCTCCCCTCCAGCATCAATAGGATTGTGTGTGCAGCGGCGGGCAGATACATACCTTCCGTGCGCTCCAGCGTGGACGTTTCTCCCTCTAGTGTCGGACGCGACTTCCTGTTTATACAGGAAGTCACGTTAGAGGCACGTCAGAGGCTAGAGAGAGAGGAACATCCCCCCTCCCCGCCGAAGTACAGCATGGCTTTCCCCTCATGCTACGACCCCTCCAGCCCCCCAAAACGGCCCCGAGCAGTCCCCGGGGGGGGGGCTCAGAATTTCTGCAGGAGGGCCCGCTGGAACCTAGTTACGCTCCTGCCTGAGGGATGGTTTCCGGATCCTCATCAAGCAACAATTATTGCATGTGTGTACTTTATTTGCACCTGAGCTCTCAGATTATCAAACCTGAGTTTGAGGCACGTCAATGATGATGCTCAGCCTGTTTTATTGGGATGTTCTCTCTTTCATTACTTCTAGAATAGGTCATTCTTGTGGGAATCTGAGCTCAGGAGCCAAATCCAGACTAGACCTCCAGCTACTTCTCATAGACTCATCTAAGACTTGCAATATTCAGTGCATGTCGTGCGATCTCCATATTGCTGCCTATGAGGGATTGCATTGTGTCACTGTCTTGCTTTTGTCTCTTTTCTCTCTAGCAATGAATACAAAATCATATAGATTTCCGACATCTGATAACTCATAGCAAAGACAGAAGAGTTCTGTACATACGGAGTAACTGTCAGGCAATCGACCACAACAGGCAGGTGTAAGGCTCGGGTCACACTACCGGCGGATACACAACAGTGTGTTCACAGCACATTTTGAGCAGATACATCCAGTGTCAGCATCTGGCAAGTAATTCGCACTACTCACTGTTTTGCTTCCGGCCCGCCGCTGCCATTGTCGTAGGTGCCATTTAGGTCCTCCATACATACTGACTGCTGCTGGGCTCGGAAACAAGCACTAAGCGCAGAGCCCCGACACAAGTATAGGGCTACCAATGAACAGATCAGACTCCTGCTTCCCATAGTACCACTTACCTGGGGCCACTAGGTCCCTCGCCGCAGCTCTTCTGGCTCCGTTCTCCGAAGACCTCGGCGGCGAGGCGAGGGACCTGGTGACTGCCAGGGGCTGGAGGAAGCCCCGGGTAAGTAGTACAATGGGTAGCAGGAGTTGCTTGACTAATCCTTTGAGAAATTATTGATATTTGCCATGTAATTCATCCTTGCTGTTTTTTTGATCCACAATGAGCCTGCACAGGTCATCATCTGTACTGCTGGCACACATGGAAAGAAACAGCACAAACTGCATGTCTATAACCACACCTACTAACAATGTGACATGCTAAGAGTGTATATACAGTATATATATATATAACAGAGATACTGCTAGCCTGGCAGTTAGAAACAGACATTATTTCTCACAATGCATCAAACTTCACAGACAGAGCCCTAACATCACACTGTGGGAGGGATTTCACCACAATATCACAGGGCTGTGGAGTCGGTACAAAAATCCACCGACTCCGACTCCTCTGGTTAGGATTCTATCGATTCCGACTCCACTAATTTGCATATTAAAATGTTGATTGAAAGTATGTAACATGAAATGCATCTCTTAACTGCCAACACTTAGGAATTTTAAACTACAACTAAAGTGAGAGGGATATGAAGGCTGCCATATTTATTCCCTTTTAAACAATACCAGTTACCTGGCTAGCCGGCTGATCTTCTGCCTCTAATACTAGACTAAAACTAGTCCTTGGTAAGAGTACTTGTAGAAGACAGGAACACAGAACCTCTATCAGGCCCTAGGCAATGTGGGTACATGTAAGCGTGATGTGCAGGTACTCTGCAGGGGAATGAGGGGATTCTTCCTCTATTACTCATTCTTCATGCACAATCTGAATCAGATTTATGGGTAATAGACAACACCTCTGTGTTCAATGTGCACAACATTCTCAGTGGATTCCCTGCAGCTCTGTGGGGAGTGCATATGTAGAGTATAGTACTACTGTACACAGCAAAGTAAACCGGAGACAGATGAAATTAAAGTTTTATACATACATGGGGCTTCCTCCAGCCCCCTTCAGGCTCATCAGTCCCTCGCTGTCCTCCTCCGCCACCTGGATCTTCTGCTATGGGTCCAGGTACTCGAGCCAGTTGGGCATAGTGCGCATGCACACACTTTGCCGCTGGGAGCATACTACACCTGCACAGCACTATTACGCAGGTGCAGAATGTTCCTGGCTGTGGGAGCGGCATGTGGCCGGACTGCGCTGACTGGTTGAATTACCAGGACTCATAGCAGAAGATCCAGGTGGCGGAGGAGGACAGCGAGGGACTGAATGGCCTGAAGGGGTCTGGAGGAAGCCACAGGTATGTATAAAACTTTTCTTTTCATTCGCCCCAGGTACCCTTTAATTCGTAGTCACCAAACCAAATTTTAACAACATATCAAATTATTTGATTGCATGAGCAAAGAGAGTGCATACATTTGCATAAACCAGCATCAACGCAGAATTATTTTCATCTCATTGACCATCTTTTAGTGACATGGCTACACATCAGGCTTTATTCTTACAGCATATATGTTATTTAGATGTAATTTAGTATATATAAGAGATTCCTGTGTACACATCATATATACAGCCACAATCAGATATGTATATATGACTATAAAAATACGGGGGCTGCTTTATTGAAGCAGCACAAGTAACTATTTTCTGATTGGTTTATTTCATTTTGTGGGCTAAGCAGAGCTATTACTTTATATATAAATTATTTAGGATGACTATTGTCTGAAAAATAGAACATTGTATCATATTTTCTGTTTTAATTAGAGTTTAGGAGTAGGAGTCAGTGCATTTTCTCCCGACTCCGACTCCAGGTACCCAAAAATTGTTCCGACTCCAACTCCTCGACTCCGACTCCACAGCCCTACAATATCAGCCATACGGGCACCCATCATGATTTATTCCAGAAAAGGTAAAGGTTTCTTGCAGGAAAGGGGTTGAGGGCTACTGATTGGGATGAAGTTTAATCCTGGGTTAAAGTTACGCTTTAACCCTTTCTAGTCCTATGTAGGACTATATCTGACATTGGCATTTTCCAGCATAGGTCCAATGCCCCACATAGTCAGACATAGGAAAACCGGCTGCCACTAGGTGGCGCTGTTGCTGGATAAATTCCCCTTTAGATCAAAGTGTCTGTGCGGATCCTTGCCACATATGCCAGTACAGTAAAACCTTGGATTGAGAGTAACTTGGTTTAAGAGCGCTTTGCAATACAAGCAAATTTTTTAATAACATTTTGTCTGAATATACAAGCAACGTCTTGATATACAAGCAAAAAAAAGTATACGTGTGTCACCTCATCACAACTGAGCCGATAGTTATTTTCTCTTTGACACTGCAGGATTGTACTTAAAGAGAGTCTGAAGCCTTATAAATTACCGTATATACTCGCAAGCAAGCCGAATTTTTGACCCCCCAAAAGTGGGGCAAAAGTTGGGGGGTCGGCTTGCTTGCGAGTCTCGGTGGTCGTAGGCCGCAACCCTACCCCCCCCCCCCCCCCCCGTGCGGCCGCCGCTGCTGCTATTAGCTTACCCTGCGGCTGCCGGCTTCCAATAGTCCCCTCTCCATCTCCCGGGCATGTAAATAGATCGCAGCAGCTCGCCCCACGGCGGCTGCTGTGTGATGGCAGGATTGGAAGCTATAGGCAGAGCGGTTTCCATAGTAACGGCGATACACATCGCCGTTACAGGAAGCCGCTCTCCCTACAGCTTCCTGTCATCACACAGCAACCGCCGTGGAGCGAGCTGCTGTGAACTATTTACATGCCCGGGAGACGGAGAGGGGAATAGAGGAATCCGGCAGCCGCAGGGTAAGCTAATAGCAGCAGCGGCCGCATGGGGACGGGGGTTGCTTGAGGCGGGGGACACTATACTAGCTATGGGGGGCACTATACTAGCTATAATGGGGCACTATACTAGCTATGTGGGGCACTATACTAGCTATACTGGGCACTATACTAGCTATGGGGGGCACTAAACTAGCTATAATGGGGCACTATACTAGCTATACTGGGCAATATACTAGCTATGGGAGGCACTATACTAGCTATACTGGGCAATATACTAGCTATACTGAGCACTATACTAGCTATACTGGGCAATATACTAGCTATACTGGGGCACTATAATAGCTATACAGGGCACTATACTAGCTATACTGGGCAATATACTAGCTATACTGGGGCACTATACTAGCTATACTGGGGCACTATACTAGCTATACTGGGGCACTATACTAGCTATACTGAGCACTATACTAGCTATACTGGGCAATATACTAGCTATACTGGGGCACTATAATAGCTATACAGGGCACTATACTAGCTATACTGGGCAATATACTAGCTATACTGGGGCACTATACTAGCTATACTGGGCACTATACTAGCTATACTGGGGCACTATACTAGCTATACTGGGGCACTATACTAGCTATACTGGGGCACTATACTAGCTATACTGGGCACTATACTAGCTATACTGGGCACTATACTAGCTATACTGGGGCACTATACTGAGCACTATACTGGCTATACTGAGCACTATACTGGGCAATATACTAGCTATACTGGGCACTATATTAGCTATACTGGGCACTTCACTAGCTATACTGGGCACTACCTACCTGTACTGTTCACTATACTAACTATACTGGGACACACTGGGGGGGGGGTCACACGGCCAGCATTTCCTACCCCCGGCTTATATGAGGGTCAATCATTTTTTCCTGTTTTTTCAGGAAAAAGTTGGGGGTCGGCTTATATGCGGGTCAGCTTGCTTGCGAGTATATACGGTAGCTAATTTTCTTTAAGAATGCTCTTTAGCCTTAACAGCAAAGATGATTCTCTGCATCCCTGCTGCCGTACAAGGGCTTTATCCCCCCCCCCCCCAAATACCTGGGGCAATATTCTGAGACTTTCAAAGTTGTAGATTTTGCTGCATGGGGGGGCAGAGCTTTGGGCTGTAGTTCTGCCTCCAGTCCATTCAATCGCTGCTGATCGCCGCCTCTCTCTGTCTTCTTTCAATGAGAGGGGCAGGGAGAGGCAGAGATTGACTGGACTGGAGGCAGAGCTATAGTGATAAGCTCTGCCTCCTCCAGGAAGTAACGGGGGATTCTGCCCGGGGGATTTCGGGGGGGAGGGGGGGGGTTGTAAAGTCCTCATATGGCCGCGGGGATGCGGCAATTCATCTTAGCTCTTTCTGCTGAAGAGGATTCTGAAAGAAAAACAGGTAATTTATAAGGCTTCAGACTCTGTTTAATTATATTTAGTCTGAGTGCAGATACTGTGCAAAGTCACATTTCCATGCAATCCTCAAAAGTAACTGTCGTTGGATAAGTTCCTTGTTAAAGCCTGTTGCAAAAAAGATTCTGTTATAGTAACATTATTGTTTACATTTTTATTTTATACTATTGTTACTAACTTTTTTTGATTGTGGAACAAATCAACTGGGTTTCCATTAATTCCTATGGGAAAATTCACTTTGATATAAGAGTGCTTTGGATTGCAAGCGTGTTTCCTGAACGAATTATGCTCGCAAGCCAAGGTTCCACTGAGAAGCACATACTTGGACAGTGCTCCCTCAAGAAGCATACTCAACAAGCCCTTGCCAACGTTAGAGGGACACAGTGCTGGAACGGTGGAATGTGAGTTAGGGAAGCCTCTGGACTGAGGTAAGTATACATGTTTAGAATCAGCCTTCTCTTCAGCTATGCTTGAAAGTGAGTTTTCAATCATTCTCTACTGCATTGAGCAGCACAAAACATTTAGGCTGTAGACACACTATGAGCTCTTTCTGAGTGCCTTACTGACCATCAGAGCTTTCTGAGCTTAACTGCTGCAATTTTATGGCGATTTTAATGCAAGTCAGTGGGAGTGTTTTTTAAAAAATGCTCAGAAAAGCTCTAAGGGTCAGAAAAGCATTTATATGGCCAGTGCACACCAAAAAGCGCCAGCGTAAAAGCAAGCGCTCAGCGCTTTTTGGAGCGATTTTTGAAGGCGACTCTAGGCATGTGCCTAGCGATTTTACAAGCATGCATTGGAGAGTTTTTGTGTAGCATTTTTTATTTTTTGTTACAGTAGAGCTGTAACTGAACAGCTTTTGTAACAAAAACGCTTGGAAAATTGCTCTGATCTAGCGCTTTTCAAAGCGATTTTCAACGTTCCTATACTTAACATTGAGGCTAAATCGCCTCAGAAATCAGCAAAAATGCTGCAGGACCCGCGTTTGCGTTTGGTAAAAAAGCACACCGCTCTGGTGTGCTCTATCCCATTCAAATGCATTAGCCAAGCACTTTTTGAAGCGCAAGCGTTTTAAAAAGCGCTCAGAAGTGCTCTTGATGTACACCAGCCCAAAGTATCTCTACAGCCAGACTCTGTCTGAGCAGCATCTAGATTGCACTGCTCTCATAGCTAAAAGACGGTTTTATTGATTGCTCGCAGACAGAACCGTGCGTGGCCACACCATTACCGCCACGAAGACCTGACTTTCCTCGTCTGGCCATCCTATTCTGAATCTGACCCATTCACACCAGAGGTATTTAGTGACTCAATTAAATATGTTCTCTCCAAGGGACGTACTTCTCTACAGAAATCGGAAAAAACACCTAGTCTAATGTTGCAATGATTATGCAAATAATTAATCAGAATGCATTGACAAATGTGTCCTTTAAAAAAAAGAAAAGAAAAAAGAAGCATTAATGAGATTTTCCTAATTACAAATCCCCTGTAGCTGTATAGGCCTCTTTAACTGAAACGGGTAAATATGCCCGCAAGGCGGACTCTAAATCTGTCTGCGCCGCTTTTATTGCCTGTTGTCAAAACAGGACTGCAGATTGCGAGGTGTCCTTACCTAGACCCACCGTCTCATCGCCGGAAATTGTGCACTCGCAGCTATCACACCTCTGCAGTTGATTTTATGCTTGATAAATTTTATTACGTGGGATTAAATCACATTTATGATGTGACATGACGACCGTGGACTTAACATTGTGTTTACCGAGTTTCCTGAGCAACCGGCACTATTTCGCCCGTTCCTTTTTTTGTATTCATAGAGCAAAGAAAAAGGCAGCTGTTGCCCATAGCAACTAGAGAAGGTTAGAAAATGAGAACTGACCGTTGACTATTTTTAATTAATTAAATTGGATGGAAAGGATCAATCTCTACCAAATAGAAAATACTGGGGCTGATTCGCAAAGACGGGAGAACACTGGTGGACATGAGGTTTAGTTTAAAGAGAGTCTGAAGCCAAATAAATTACCTCTTTTTATTGCACAGATATGTTAAGCATTAAGATCAAAGCTGATTCGCCGCATCCCGCGGCAGAACAAGAAATGTATCCCCCCAAAATCATGGGGCAAAATTCCAGTACTTTCCAGGTCATGGATTTTGCTGCCCCGGGGGAGGCAGAGCTTTGCGCTGTAGCTCTGCCTCCAGTCCAGTCAGTCTCCGATGATCTCCAACTCTCCCCGTCCCTCTCATTGAAAGAAGACTGAGAGGGGCGGGGAGAGGCGGAGATTGACTGGACTGGAGGCAGAGCTACAGCGCAAAGCTCTGCCTCTACCAGGAAGCGGTATGAGAAATTTCCCCCAGGGATTTCGGGGGATAATACCTGGCGAGAATCAGCTTTGATCTCAATGCTTAACATAACTGCAATAAAAAGAGGTAATTTATTTGGCTTCAGACTCTCTTTAACCTCCTTAGCGGTAATCCCGAGTCAGGCTCAGGACGAAAAGCCCCACAGGAAACCTGAGCCTAAGCTCAGGTTCCAAAACACATACTTACCTGAGAAGAAGGAAGCCTCTTGATCTTCCGCTTCCCCCAGCATCCTCTGGTCCTCCACCGCTGCCAGGGACCCTCCTGCACATCAAGGCCACGCTCCAATCAGATTATCAACAAGCCCTCATCAGAATACTTTGTAAGCTCTGAGAGTGGCAACAGGGGTCCAGAGGCCACTGTGGGAAGCCTCATTAGCATCCAGAGGCTTCCCTCGCTGAACTGCCCGGGGTGGCGTCATACTTCAGACCTCAGAACAGTGGTGACCTACAGACAGTGAAGAGACAGGAGAGTGGTGCCGCTAGTAACGGTGAGTATACAGAGAGTAAGCAGTGATGTCACTTCCTGTATATGCGCCGCTACTAGGGGCTCTCCTATCTGTTCACTGCAGGTTACCGCTGATCTGAGGTCTGAAGTATGCTGTCACGCCAAGCAGTGTAGCAAGGGGGATCCAGTCTCTGTGGAGGTGGGGGCCACCTTAGGCAGGTGAACTAGCGTCGGTCAGTGGGTGGAGGAAAGGGGTACTTATATGGGGGGGCAGCCTGGCTACCTATACTGGGGGCACTTACACTGTGTCCCAAATTATTATGCATATTATATTTTTCTCTGATTTTCCTAAATACTGGATGCAAGTGGCTTTCAGCAAACTGTTTAAGTCATCAACCATTAGAGTATGATTCAAGGGGGTTGATTCATTAAAGGAGTTATCAGGGAAAATTGAATGAAATAAGTGCTACTTACCGGGGGCTTCCTCCAGCCCCAAGCTCCAAGTATGTCCCTCGCTGCAGCTCTCCCCGCAGCCGTTCGCCGCAGCTCGCTCCCGGTCCCTGGCGATGACGCCAGGCCGACCTCCAGGTCGGCCTGTACTGCGCCTGCGCGAGTGGCGCTGTCAATCACTGCCACATGGGCCGGAGCAGACTGCGCAGGGGAACTCGTTTATGTACCTACATTTATGTACAAGCTGCATACGTCATTAGGGTTTACCCCCTAAAATAAAGTCAAATATAAGGATGACCACTCAATGAAGGGAGCCTCAATATGATTAAATGTTCTTAAAGGGAACCACAATATCCAAATGCTGCCATCTGCAGACATAGCAAGAGGCCACTAAATATGACAATAGAGGAGAGGAAATGTCTACTAAGCATATAATGGACAATCTGAGGCCCCATACGTGTGCGGGAGTTGACAAAATCCGCCAATCATGAAAGTCCAACCCTTACTGCGATGCCGAATCAGACCTGGGAATAAGTAAAAAAGAAAGAAAGTGAAAAAAAACAAAAACAATCTATCTGTAGCAATCAATTACAGTAACATAGACATATAGTCAATTATTGAGGTCTATACTACAAATTCATCCCTTTTGGACTCATGGTCTGTAAAAATCTAATCCAATATGCTTCTCAATGAAGTAGCAAAGTTTCTCTATCACCTCCTCTCCTAAGGGGGGCAATGATGTCCAAGACACAAAATCTTAACTGGTTGGCAGTATGTCCCATCTCTATGAAATGCTGAGTGACAGGGGAATCTATTTCTGTCTTTCTTAGACCCTTGCAAATAGCTACCGTGATTTTAGACCTGTGTTCACCTATACGCTTCTTCACTGGTCGTGTTATTTCCCCCACGTACATCTTACCACATGGACAGTTTAGGCCATATACCACATGAGCTGTATCACAAGTGGCAAAATGCTTGAATTTAATAGGGAAACCCTTCATGGGGTGGTTAATACTCCTCCCCTTTAATACCAATTGGCAACATGTACAATGTAAACAGGGAAAGGTGCCATTCTGTCTAGGGGCCAGCTGTCTTTGGGGATTTCTCCCAGTAGAGCCAATATCGGATCTAATGAGATGATCCTTAATAGACTGTGCTCTTTTGTAAGCCATCATAGGAATGGATTTAAAAGATGGAATATCTGCACTAATGGATCTCAAAATGGGCCAGTGTCTTCTGATCATAGATGCAACTCGAGATGATAACGTATTGTGGGATGTTGCCAAAATCATCCGGTCCTTATTTTTGTCAGTGCTTCTCTAAGAGTCCAACAGCTCACACCTGTCGCACTCCATGACTTGTTTTTTGGTCCGTTCATACTTGGATGCCATGCCTGACATGCGTCTTTCACTCTGTTGTTCACTACTTACAATGCGACAGACTCGCATAAATTGAGATTTAGGGAGTGACTCTCTTAGGGGCTTGGGGTGGAAGCTGTTAAAGTTGAGGAGCGTATTACGATCTGTCATTTTGGTGTAAAAATCAAAAGACAATAGACGGCCTTTCTTCTGTACGTCCACATCAAGGAATGCAATCATATTACTCTGGATGTTGAACGTAAATTTTAATGAGGTTGAGGCAATTTGCAATTGTTCATAAAAAAGGCCAAAGGAGGACTCAGGGCCAGACCACACCAAGAAGATGTTGTCGCTATAACGACGCCATACGTAGGCAAACTGCTTGAATAAAGCAATGTGGTAAACCCTGTCCTCCTCGAACCTGTCAATTAACAAATTTGCATATACCGGAGCCACATTTGAGCCCACTGAGGATCCCCTCAACTGCAAGTATAATGTGTCCGGGAAAAGAAAAAAAAAATTCCTCTCCAAAACCAACTCTAGTAGGGACATAATAAACTCGGTCTGCACACCGGACACCGCCTCATCATTAAGCAGTGACTGGCGGACAGCCTCTTTGCCCTCTGTGTGTGAAATACACGTATATAGTGACTTAATGTCTAATGTAATCAAAAGGCAATCATCGTGAGGTAGAATTAATTTACTCATCTGTTTAATAAAATCTGATGTGTCTCTCAAGTAGGATTTTTGATTCAACATGTACTGTCTCAATATTTTATCCAAGAAAATTGCAGTGTGGCTGAGAATTGAGTCACAGCCTGCCACTATAGGCCCACCTGGTGGTTTTTCAAGTCGCTTGTGGATCTTTGGCAAACAATAAATAACGGGGGTGACTGGTTTTTCAACAAAGAGGTAATCAAACAATTTTTGATCAATCAAATTACAACTAAATGCACCCTGCAAAATTATCTTTAATTATCCTTAAAATTATCTTTAATTCTCCCGAAAATTTAAATGTAGGGTTAACATCTAGTTTCTTATATATTCTCTTGTCCTCCCTCCTGGCACATTTCAAATCTATATATGGGCCCAATAGTTGTCCATTTTGGACCCTGGGTTACATATTCTACTGTTTCTTCTTTTATATAAATATTTTTTTTCCTTATTCTTTCTGTCCTCCAGGTGGCATCTCCACTGTGTGCTCTCTGCGGGGGCTCTCCTACTCTATTGGAAGTGTCTTTCAAAGAATATTTATGTAGAACCCAGAATTTTAATATGTGTTTTTTGTCTGTTTTACTTTTTAGAAATATCTTTGTATATATGGTGGCCTGATGAAGGGTTTCAAAGAAAGCCCAAAACCAACATGTGTCGTAGCCTATACCTATACTCCCTCCTTCCCCTGTATGTGTTTGTCAGCATGCACACAGCTTATGCTGGTGTATGTGCATGGTGCACATGGATACATTACGTTAGCTCCCTTGTGCGATTGGTAAGATGCACTATCTGTCCCAGGAGAGGACGTCAGGATGTGTGCTCCTTACCCATTGATAGGTTTGATGCAATGAATGTGTTTGCATGTCTGCACTATACATGTTACAGGGCCAGAGTTAGGACACCTATGTTTACCTGGGTACTTCTGCGCAGTATAGGTGACTAAGCATAAGAATGCATTCTTCTGTGAACTAAAACCCCGGCTTTTAACTTAGCTGTAGGGATAACAGTTGTGCCTGGATGAGTGGATCTGTGAATGCATTTGTTTGAACATTTGCATGTGAGAGTGCGAAGGGTTAATAGATTTTTACTGTTTTCTAGCCACACCCCCTTCAGCACCTCCCTTTCCTTAACTTATTTAATGTCCTAACTAGATGCGATGTGCCTGGATATATGTATTTTATACTCAATGTTAAGCCCATTGTATTGATTGTGCTATATGTCAAGCCAGACCATATCACTTTTAGTGATGTCGCAAACCTCAGAAGGTTCAGTTCACGGAAAAGTTTGTGAACCGCAATAGACTTCAATGGGGAGGCGCACTTTGAAAAATAGAAAAAATTATGCTGGCCACAAAAGTGATGGAAAACATGTTTCAAGGGGTCTAACACCTGGAGGGGGGCATGGCGGAGTGGGATACATGCCAAAAGTCCCGGGGAAAAATCTGGATTTCACGCAAAGCAGCGTTTTAAGGGCAAAAATCACATTGAATGCTAAATTGCAGGCCTAAAGTGCTTTCAAACATCTTGCATGTGTATACATCAATCAGGGAGTGTAATTAGATTACTGCTTCACACTGACACACCAAACCCACTGTGTTACGCACCACAAACAGCTGTTTGCGTAGTGACGGCCTTGCTGGACTGGTGCGCAACATGGCCAAAGTGTAGGCCGTGGCGGTCTTCCAGCCCATATGGTCGCCGGGCTGTGGTAGCTCAATGATAGAACAACAGTGACTGTCCAGCTGATCAAATTTGGTCTGACCACAATGAAGCAACAACCTTATTATCTTTTGTGTGCCACCCCCACCCGAGACACTCATGTAGCCGGCGGTCATTGCTTCATTGTGATACGCAAGCCCCTTCACCGCGGCAAGGTAATGATCACGAAGGGGAATGGGCACATGTACATGCCTTTTGTTTTTTTGTTGCAGCCGCCCACAGTGCAGGCAGAAAAATTAGGCAGGCATGTACACGCACCAGAAAAATTAGTATAGCGGCCTTAAAAATTCAGGAATCCGCCTAGAGTCCTGGGCCCTGTTGGTGGTGGCGGAGAAGGCAAGCGGCCTGCAGGCAGAGATGCTGTGTATGGAGACTGACTTAGTCTTCGGTCGTGCAGTAGCCCTCTGGGATCCATGCCTCATTCATTTTGATAAAGGTCAGGTACTGAACACTGTCGTGGCTTAGGCGACTTCTCTTCTCAGTGACAATGCCTCCAGCTGCACTGAAGGTCCTTTCTGACAGGACGCTTGCGGCAGGGCAAGAGAGAAGTTGGATGGCAAATTGGGACAATTTTGGCCACAGGTCAAGCCTGCGCAACCAGTAGTTCAAGGGTTCATTGTCGCTGCTCGCAGTGTCTACATCCACACTCAAGGCCAGGTAGTCGGCTACCTGCCGGTCCAGGCGTTGGTGGAGGGTGGATCTGGAAGGGCTATGGCGAGGCGTTGGACTAAAGAATGTCCGACATCACCCTGAGATCGCTGGAGTGTCCTGTCCTTGCCTGCGTGGACTTGGGAGGAGGAGGATTACTGCCAGTGGTACCTTGATTGCGTTGTGCTGTCACATCACCCTTAAACGCATTGTAAAGCATCATTGCCAGCTTGTTCTGCAAGTGCTGCATCCTTTCTGTTGAGTTGGTAACAGGTCTGCCACTTTGTGCCTGTACCGAGGGTCTAGTAGCGTGGCCACCCAGTACAGGTCATTCCCCTTGAGTTTTTTGATACGGGGGTCCCTCAACAGTCTGGACAACATGAAAGAGGCCATCTGCACAAAGCTGGATGCAGACATACTCTCCATCTCCTCTTGCTCTTCCTCAGTGATGGCACGCAACTCCTCTTCCTCCCCCCAGCCACGAACAATACCACGGGAACGTGGAGCAGCAGAAGCCCCCTGTGACGGCTGCTGCGGTTGCTCTTCTTCTGCCGTCTCTTCCTCCTCCACAGAAACACTTTCCTCATCATCATCATCCGAGTCTGACTCCTCTCCTTCCCCAAACGACTCCTCTTCTTCCTCCTCCTCCCCCCCTGTGCTGCCGCAGGTGTTGAGCAAACATCTGGTTCGGAGGAAAATTGCTCCCACGACTCCTCCTGCCGTAACTGTTCTCGTTCACGCTCCTCCACAGCTTTATCCACCACTCTACGCACGGCACGCTCCAGGAAGTAGGCGTAGGGGATCAAGTCGCTGATGATGCCCTCAGCGCGACTCACCAGTTTGGTCACCTCCTCAAAAGGCTGCATGATCCTGCATGCATTTCGCATCAGTGTCCAGTTGTTGGGCCACAACATCCCCATCTTCCCAGATTGTGTCCTTCTACTGTAATTGTACATGTACTGGGTGACGGCTTTCTCCTGGTCTAGCAGGCGAGAGAACATGAGCAGGGTGGAATTCCAGCGAGTCGGGCTATCACAAATGAGGCGTCTCACCGGCAAGTTGTTTCTCCGCTGAATGTCTGCAAAGCGTGCTATGGCCGTGTAATACCGCCTAAATGCCCACACAACTTCCTGGCCTGCTTCAGGACGTCCTCTAAACCTGGGTACTTGGACAAAAATCTTTGCACGACCAGATTCAGCACATGCGCCATGCAGGGTACATGTGTCAGTTTTCCCAAATTCAACGCGGAAATGAGATTGCTGCCGTTGTCGCACACCACGTTGCCGATCTCCAGCTGGTGCGGGGTCAGCCATTGCTCCACCTGTTTGTTAAGAGCAGCCAGGAGAGCTGCTCCAGTATGACTCTCCGATTTGAGGCAAGACATGTCTAAGATGGCGTGATACCGTTGTACCTGACATGCAGCATAGGCCCTGGGGTGCGGGGGCTGTGTAGCTGGGGAGGAGATCGTGGCACAAGCCAAGGAGGAGGAGGAGGATGACGACAGCGAAGAGGATGTAGCCAGGGCCGTGCCGACACAGAGGCTGGCGAGGCTCCAGCCTCGGGGCGCAGGTCACTGACGTCATAGGGGGCGCAGGAACGGTTTTCACCTGCCTGCTGTCGGTGTGCTGTAGAGCAGATTGTCTCTGTACTCGTCTCCCAGCTCCGAGTGCTGTGCCCGTGGCCATGGTGATGATGCCGGCGACGCCCACTCTCTAACCAGGCAAGCTATACAGATCGTACTGTGGCTGATGCTGGTTGGAGGAAGCGCCCGCACAAGTCCTGCCCCCTTCTTCTGATGCAAGCTAGTGTCTCCCTGCGTGAGTCCAATCCCCTTCCTTGATGTCCCTCTGAGCGTCTGCTGCTGGCACACAGTGTGAGTCAGTGAAGAGTCAGGACTCACCAGGCGCCCACAGCAATATTTAAAAATCAGTTAGTAAGGTCAGTTCTGTATGTGAGTCTTTCCCAGGGGTGCTGAAGCTGCCCTCTCAGTCACGTGTGTCCCAATTCTAGTGCAGGTCTAGTCCTGCTTTGCATTGTGTCTAGATGCAGGCTGCCTGTGTGCAGTTCACAAGCGAGTTTCTCCCCCTCCAAAGTGTTTTACAGTGAGAGGCAAGGGGGAGAAGATCAATAGAAGTAGAAGTCAGGCTAGCCCCACCTCCCCGCGTAGTAGAGCTAGCTTTTGGACACAGAAGAGAGATAATGATGCCGTGCCTTGTGTGCACCAGACCAGAGAAGGCAGGGAACGTGAGTGCATTCTTTCAGCCCACACTGTTTGCCATCCCTTCCCTCTGCCTGTCCTTCCCTGCATCCTCCACTTGTAGCTAATCACTGCTTGCCTTGCTGTATGTCTCTGTTCCCCACTAGTACCCTCAATGTGCCCTTACTTTCTCCTCCCCTGCACCCCACTCTGCTGACCAGCAATCTTTGTTTCCAAGCAACCTCACTTTGCTCTCCAACACCCTCATTCTGCTCCGCAGGACCCTCACTCTGCTCCCCAACACCCTCATTCTGCTCCGCAGCACCCTCAGTCTGCTCCCCAACACTCTCATTCTGCTCCACAGCACCCTCAGTCTGCTCCCCAACCCTCATTCTGCTCCGCAGCACCCTCGGTCTGCTCCTCAACCCTCATTCTGCTCCACAGCACCCTCAGTCTGCTCCCCAACCCTCATTCTGCTCCACAGCACCCTCATTCTGCTCCACAGCACCCTCATTGTGCTCCCCAACACCCTCATTGTGCTCCCCAACACCCTCATTGTGCTCCCCAACACCCTCATTGTGCTCCCCAACACCCTCAGTCTGCTCCCCAACACTCTTATTCTGCTCCGCAGCGCCCTCAGTCTGCTCCCTAACACTCATCCTGCTCCGCAGCACCCTCAGTCTGCTCCCCAACCCTCAGTCTGCTCCCCAACACCCTCAGTCTGCTCCCCAACACCCTCAGTCTGCTCCGCAGCACCCTTAGTCTGCTCCCCAGTCCCCAAAACTCTAATTCTGCTTTGCAGCACCCTCAGTCTGCTCCCCGACACTCTCATTCTGCTCAGCAGTAGGGATAATGCCTAAAGCTGAGCATTGCCTGCTTAACTGGGATGCTGTTTAACCAGAGGAGGAAAGCGGGCCTGAAATCAGAACTTCCTCTCTGCTCTAAAAGATAAACCACAGCATAACAACCTTTACAGAAAAACATTTCTTTGTTACAGCTGATACAAATCCTACAATAAATCTGCAGTGTATCTACTTCCTGCTTTGATGGAAGCAGACATATTGTTCACATTCTGTGCTTTTAAATGAGCGTATCTGCCTTGGCAGTCAGGTGATACAGGGGAGAGATCAAATTACAACTTGTGATAAGATAAGGGGGAATTAGGCAGGCTAAATTCTATAAATACAAACAGGATTCATTTCACTATGTTTTCCTTTTGTCCTATGCAGGAGTTCAGGTCCACTTTAATATGGTGATTGTAATGCATCTTCTTGGGCCATACTTGATGCGTAATACAGTGACCGTGCACATGTGTAATTTGTTTTTGTCAAGGGATGCCTTGAATCAATTACAGGGTCACTAAGGGTGCCTTGACCTGGAAAAGTTTGAGAACCACTGACATAGACTATAAGTGGTTGCTATAGAAATATCTATCGGCAGCAGAATCTGCCTTGTGTGTTTTAGGGGCACAATGAGTATAATATTTATAGGTGCAGACTGAGTATGTTTGGGTTCATGTGACCAAATGAGGGTCATATGCATTCACCAATCTGGCCCTTATAGGCTGTATTCTTTATGGGTACTGTACCGTGTCTTGGCAATATCATGCATAAGGCGCCATAAATGCTCTTGAAATAATGGTTTGTGATCATGTCAAGCAAAATGTAGTTTCAGTATATATTTTTCCTGCTGTCTAATGACTATTAGAATTGGAATTGAAAATCGAGACGCCAAGTTCATGCCCAGTCGACGATACAGACAATTTTAAGCCAAGCATGTCACTCAGACATGCTGCAAGATCTCAGGCCATTGTGGTCGATTGGGTGTGTGGCAGTAACGCCGAGCGATATCGGGAGGGGGGGGGGGGGCGCACTTGGGCAGCTCAGCCTCTGTTGGTGGTGGACCTTGTCCCGGCCCTGGATGTAGCAGGCGGAGAGGAGGTGGCAGGAGGCCTGCCTGCAAGCCGTGGAGGTGTCACAAGTTGTTCTGCTGCACAGCCACGTACTCCCTACTTGCTGCCATCGGTCACCAGGTTGACCCAATGGGCTGTGTACGTAATATAGCGGCCCTGCCCATGCTTGGCAGACCAGGCATCCATGGTCAGGTGGACCCTTGACCCAACGTTCTTCGCAATAGATGACACCACTTGCCTCTCAACTGCACGGTACAGTTTGGGTATGGCCTTTTGTGAAAAATAATTTCGGCCTGGTATCTTCCACTGCGGTGTCCCAATGGCCACAAATTTACGGAAAGCCTCTGACTCCACCAGCTTGTATGGTAATAGCTGGCGAGCTAATAGTTCCGCCACGCCAGCTGTCAGACGCCAGGCAAGAGGGTGACTGGCAGACATTTGCTTCTTATGCTCAAATCCTCCTCCTTCACGGACAGCTGGCTACTGCTGTGGGCAAAGGAGAAGGAACCGCTCAAGGGCAGAGTCGGTGTGGAGGAGGGTGGCTGTGAAGGTGCAAGGGAGACAGCAGCTGAAGAAGATGATGCACCTGAAGGAGGAAGAGAAGAAGCAGGGTGGCTTGTCTTTTGGGTGCTGCTTTTTCTCAGGTGTTCTTGCCATAGCTGTTTGTGCCTTTTCTCCAGGTGCCTTCGTAAGGCACTTGTCCCTACGTGAGAGTTGGCCTTTCCACGGCTCAATTTTTGCTGGCAGAGACAGAAAAAATTTCCAAACCGCTGAGCCCCCCTGGGGTGATGGTGGCATCAGCAGCTGACGTTGAAGGGCATGTTGGCTGGCTGTCCATAGCTGGCGATACATGGCGCCGGACACTGCCCTCAGCTTTTTCTGAGGACGAGCTCCCTCTGCTTCTTTCATGGACTCGTCTCCTTCTACTCCTCTCTGACTCCCCCTCTGAACTGTCCCCCTGGTCATCTCCTCTATTGGGAACATACGTCGCATCCGTATAATCGTCATCATAATCCTCCTGCCCAGCTTTGCTTTCCTCAGACACCTCCACAACTGCACCAACATCAGGTGGTTCATCATCCCCCTCCTCACACGTTACGTCCATGTACCTGCGCCTTCTTCTTGTTGTTGCAGTAGTGGCTGTGAATCAGTGATTTCACCACCACCAAATAACTCCTGCGAAGTGTCAAATGCAGCGGATGTGGTGCTTGTACTAGCGCTGGTGGCACTGGCTGCGGGAGATGAGGTGTTCTGTGTTAAATTCTGAACCACGTCCTCACAATTTTGGGAAGTGATGGCACGTGCCCTCTTCTGAGCACTGTACTTTGGGCCAGGTCCGCACGAAATCACAGCAACACCACCTCGCACAGACCTGCCGGTGCCAGGTGGCCTTCCTCTGGGTCTGTCTCTACCTCTTCCTCTACCATCTTTTGTCCATTTTGTCCATCTCGGGGGGATGCTAGGTATATGCAGTGAGGTGAGTTCACTCAACACAAAGGTAGTTATATGCAGTGAGGTGGGTTCACTGAACAGTAAAGGTAGTTATATGCAGTGAGCTGGGTTCACTGAACAGTAAAGGTAGTTATATCCAGTGAGGTGGGTTCACTGAACAGTGAAGGTAGCTATATGCAGTGAGCTGGGTTCACTCAACAGTAAAGGTAGTTATATGCAGTGAGCTGGGTTCACTCAACACAAAAGGTAGTTAGATGCAGTGAGGTGGGTTCACTCAACACAAAAGGTAGTTATATGCAGTGAGGTGGGTTCACTCAACAGTAAAGGTAGTTAAATGCAGTGAGGTGGGTTCACGCAACACAAAATGTAGTTAGATGCAGTGAGGTGGGTTCACTGAACAGTAAAGGTAATTATATGCAGTGAGCTGGGTTCATTTAACAGTAAAGGTAGTTATATGCAGTGAGCTGGGTTCACTCAACACAAAAGGTAGTTAGATGCAGTGAGGTGGGTTCACTCAACACAAAGGTAGGTATATGCAGTGATGAGGTGGGTTAAGTAAACACAACAGGTACTAGTAGTTATATGCAGTACTGGGGGTAGTACAATGTGCAGCTCCCTGTCACACACACAGGTAGTCACCTGTGCTGGGCTGCTGGCAGTGGCACACACAGTATGAATTAGCAAGGCTGTGTATGCAACAAAAGTGTCAGTTTGACACACAGAAAAACAAAACAAAGAACAGGATTAGCTCTGAAAAGAGCTGTTGATGGGTGTTATTAAAGCAATAATAATCAGCCAGGAGCAAGCTAAGAAGCCAAGAACCTAACTAATCTTTCCCTAGGAGACTAATCTGCAGCAGCTCGCCCTAGTCTGTCTAATAGCAGGCAGACGAGTGAGTGTAATGGCCGGCGAGCCTGCCTTATATAAGGGGGGGTGGGGCTCCAGGGCTTAGTGTAGCCTGATTGGCTACAATGTGCCTGCTGACTGTGATGCAGAGGATCAAAGTTGACCCTCATAGTGCATTATGGGGCGAATCCAACTTCCGCAAAAGTTCGCCTTCTCTTGGCGAACGCGAACCACCGAAGTTCTCCTGGAACCGTTTGCCGGCGAACCGTTCGCTACATCTCTAATCACTTTTTGGCTTCATGAAGACTTTCTTCTGTCTACTAGCTCATGAGGACACGAAAGAGAAAAAAGTTTTTTAATATTTTTGTATTGTGCCAATAACGTTTTCTATTGATTCTGTACTGCAAGATTGTGTCCAAGTACATTCCTTAAAGGGAAACTAAAGAGAGAGGTATATGGAGGCTGCCATGTTTATTTCCTTTTAAGCAATACCAGTTGCCTGGCAGCCCTGCTGATCCTCTGCCTCTAATACTATTTGCCATAGCCCCTGAACAAGCATGCAGCAGATCAGGTGTTTCAGACTTTAAAGTCAGATCTGACAAGACTAGCTGCATGCTTGTTTCTGGTGTTATTCAGATACTACTGCAGAGAAATAGACCAGCAGAGCTGCCAGGCAATTGGTATTGATTAAAACGAATTAAATATGGCAGCCTCCGTATACCTCTTACTTCAGTTCCCCATTAAAGGACAAAAGTTCTCCCTTATTGAATAATTGTCGATTGACAAGTGGGTGTGGTGGACCGCCCGTTAGAGGATTTCCCCCCTTTTTTTGCCTTTTTGATTGTTTTTTGAAAAAGGTTTTCCCAAATATATATTACCTGCCACCTCTTGGGACCCTGGTGGTAAGGTTATAAAATTATGGTGGAGCGTCCTGAGGCCGCTCCTTAAAGTGGGAGTGTCACCATAAAAATCAAATTTTAACAGCAACTGGTCTGAGTGTATTAACCACTTCAGCCCTCAGTCGTTTTTACTTTATGCATCCGAGCAGTGTTCACCTCCCATTCTTTAGCCTATAACTTTATCACTACTTATCACAATGAACTGATCTATATCTTGTTTTTTCCGCCACCAATTAGACTTTCTTTGAGTGGTAAATTTTGCTTAGAGCTACCTTACTGTAAATGCATTTTAACAGTAAAAATAAGAAAAAAACTGAAAAAAATCGTTAATTCTCAGTTTTCGGCCATTATAGTTTTAAAATAATGCATGCCTCCATAATTAAAACCCACGTATGGTATTTGGCCATTTGTCCCCGTTATTACACCATTTAAATTATGTCCCTATCACAATGTATGGCGACAATATTTTATTTGGAAATAAAAGTGCATTTTTTCTGTTTTGCATCCATCACTATTTACAAGCTTATAATAAAAAAAAAATAGAAATGTTTCATCTTTACATAGATATTTAAAAAGTTTAGATTATTTTAGATTAGAATATTTTATTTGGGTATTTTTGGGAGGGTGGGATGTAAATAGTAATTTTTTTAATGTAAATATATGTTTGTTTTTTTTTTTTTAATGTAGATGTAGTTTTACTTTTTGGCCACAAGATGGCAACCTTAGGTTTGTTTACATGACGTCACTCTAAGCATAACATGTACGCTTAGAGGGACGTAGGGGGATGTAGGAGGCAGAAAAAGCAAGGCTTCCGAGAAGGTGTCGCTTTTTCTGCGGGGGAGAGGAATCAGTGATCGGGCACCATGGCTCAATTCATTGATTCCTGGGCTAACGATCCGCGTGATCGGCCGCGGGAGCGCACATGGCTGAGCGCACATGATTTGGAGTTATCACATACTTAGATAAAACCTGAACTGAAAATTAAAAGTCAAAATAAACATTCACAAGTCATACTTACCTCCTGTGTAGTCTACTCTTCAATCTATTTTTCCTCTCCTGCGTCCTGTTTGTCCACTGTGATCAATGGAATTCTCCGTCCTCCAGTTTAAAATTACCACATAACAGCTTCCTGGTCAGCACACAGTTAAACTGTAACATTGCCCACTTGAGCCATAGGGAAGCATGTACACATCACTTCTCCTCTCAGCTGTAACTGGCAGCAACTGATATATTACTGACAGCAACTGATATATTACTGACAGCAACTGATATATTTCAGTTCTGACAAAATGTTGTCAGAACGGGAAGGGATCACTGTAAGAAGAAAATGGTGAGCTTCTGAGAGGAACTGATGGCAAGGTAACTATGTAATGTTCATTTGAAGTTACCTCATGTGTTTATTTTAAATAATTTTACTCAGTACAGGTTCTCTTTAAGGAGCACTGACCTTTTGGTAGTCAGTGCCAAACAGTTGCATGCTGGGGGTTCTTTTTATCTATAATACAGGAATGTATTCCTTTATTTCCCTTCATATTTGCTTATCTGAAACCAGATCCACTGCCCACTTTTGTTTACAAGCAAGGCTGAGGTGACTCAGTGATTGGAGGAGAAAATAAAAAAAGTTAGGAGAAGAATGACATCAGTATTTAGCCTCAGCTGTGGGCAAAGGACATAGCCCCCACCAGGAACAAAATTCTCTTCATTTACTGTATAAAATTCACTGAAATCAAAATGTGGACAGTACAATACATGTGTTATGTAACTAGATCAAGTATTTATCTACTTGTATATGTATTTTTCCCCTGGCATAGTATGGCTAATCCTCCTGCTTTAAGGGGGGGATATGTCAGGAACCTTGTGTTGCTGCTTTCTGCCTGCTGGTGGCGACATGGAGCAGGACTGTCATGGACTTCTATTATTCCACCAGCAGATGGCTCTGAGGACTTTGCATTGTCCTGAAACTTCACCATCCACCAGCAGGGGGCCTGTTAATATTATTGTAAGGACTTGCAGTTCTTTGTCTGGCCTGTAGAGGCCTCTAATGGAACTCTCACCACTAGCTGCATCCTGTGTTTTCTATCACATGGATTATTTAACCTCCTCCGCGTTCAGTTTCTGCTGGATTTCTGTGCAAAAAGTGATCCAATTAATTTTCATAACCTTTTTTCCTGTGGCTTAACAAAATGTGTAAAGCAAGGGTCTAGTAAACATTTTGAGTCCAATAAAAGCTTGAAACACAAAATCTAAACTAAATTTCAAAATTACTCCCCAAAACCTCTGATCGTTTATACTTCCACGCTGCAGCTGCTCAACCTGCACTATTACAATAGAGATAATGGACAAATTCGACCAAGAGACAGATCTTTATCTAATCAAATCTGATTAGAGAGAGATCGGTCTGGTGCCCATACTCCACAGGCTGATTCCCTAAAAATTTCAACATGAAATCGCTTGGGAATCGGCCGCGCCCGTTGCCTCATCACTGCCCCCCCAATGTAAAAATGTACTCCGTGTGTGCATTTATACATTACCTGTCCTGTGCCACCCACCGTGTTGTGCCCATCTGTCTCTCCCCCGCAGATTATTGTAGGTAGGTAGCCAGGTCTAGGTGCCCCCAGTATAGGCTAGGTAAGTGCAAGTGTCCCCAGGATAGGCTAGTTAGCTGCAGGTGTCCCCCAGTATAGGATAGCTAGGTGCCCCCACAGTATAGGATAGCTAGGTGCCCCCCAGTACAGGCTAGCTAGGTCCCCCCCAGTATAGGATAGCTAGGTGCTTCCACAGTATAAGATAGCTAGGTGCCCCCAGTATAGGATAGCTAGGTGCCCCCCAGTACAGGCTAGATAGGTGCCCCCCCCAGTATAGGATAGCTAGGTGCTTCCACAGTATAAGATAGCTAGGTGCCCCCCAGTATAGGATAGCTAGGTGCCCCCACAGTATAGGATAGCTAGGTGCCCCCCAGTACAGGCTAGATAGGTGCCCCCCCAGTATAGGATAGCTAGGTGCCCCCCAGTACAGGCTAGATAGGTGCCCCCCCCAGTATAGTATAGCTAGGTGCCCCCCAGTACAGGCTAGCTAGGTCCCCCCCAGTATAGGATAGCTAGGTGCTTCCACAGTATAAGATAGATAGGTGCCCCCAGTATAGGATAGCTAGGTGCCCTCCAGTACAGGCTAGATAGGTGCCCCCCCAGTATAGGATAGCTAGGTGCCCCCCAGTATAGGATAGCTAAGTGCCCCTCAGTACAGGCTAGATAGGTGCCCCCCAGTATAGGATAGCTAGGTGCCCCCCAATATAGGATAGCTAGGTGCCCCCAGTATAGGATAGCTAGGTGCCCCCCAGTATAGGATAGCTAGGTGCCCCCCCAGTATAGGATAGCTAGGTGCCCCCAGTATAGGATAGCTAGGTGCCCCCCCAGTATAGGATAGCTAGGTGCCCCCCCCAGTATAGGATAGCTAGGTGCCCCCCAGTATAGGATAGCTAGGTGCCCCCCCAGTATAGGATAGCTAGGTGCCCCCAGTATAGGATAGCTAGGTGCCCCCCCAGTATAGGATAGCTAGGTGCCCCCCCAGTATAGGATAGCTAGGTGTCCCCAGTATAGGATAGCTAGGTGCCCTCCCAGTATAGGATAGCTAGGTGCCCCAACAGTATAGGATAGCTAGGTGCCCCCACAGTATTGGATAGCTAGGTGCCCCCACAGTATAGGATAGCTAGGTGCCCCCCCCCCCAGTACAGGATAGCTAGGTGCCCCCCCCAGTATAGGATAGATAGGTGCCCCCCCAGTATAGGATAGATAAGTGCCCCCCCAGTATAGGATATATAGGTGCCCCCCCAGTATAGGATAGATAGGTGCCTCCCAGTATAGGATAGCTAGGTACAGGAGCCCCACTGTAGACGTTTGCTTGGTGAAGGGGCTCCTGTACACTATCTGACTTCAGTACACATCCTCCGCATACCGTAAGATAAGCGGAGCTGTGCAGACCGGCTGGGGCGCTCGCTGGAACGAGGCTCGGTATGTATCCCGCAGTGCAGCGGCTGCATGGGGGGCATTCGGGGGGTGGGGGGGGCACTATGGCTTACATGTGTCATGCGGCAGATAGTGTACAGGAGCCCCTGCACTTAGTTAACGTCTACAGTGGGGCTCCTGTAGCTAGGGAAACCCCCTGAGCGGCATGCTCGACACAGTGTCGGGCATACCGCTTTTAGCAAGTTTTCCTTGCCCGACACAGTGTCGGGCATACCGCTTTTAGCAAGTTTTCCTTGCCCGACACAGTGTCCGGCATTCCGCTCAGGAGGTTGACTACCTCTTCCCCCTGCTAATTGCCAGAACTTTGAGCACCCAGGTCTGAGTTTCTGGACATCCTGGTACCTGATCCTTGCCCTGATCTCTGTTATGCCTTCCTGTTGACGAACCCTGTTATTTCTGTCTGAGACCTTGATTTTGCCTTATCCCTGGTGCTGTACTTATCTGATTACCTGTTACTGACCTTGCTCTCCTGTTTGACTCTGAGGCCTGGAATCCACTACAAAACAATATCGCTAATAGCAATCGCTAGCGTTTTGTATGACCAGTTTGTAAGTGATTTCCTTAGCGTTTTAGGGAGCAATTTTTAAAAAGTGTATCAATTTGCCAGCGGTTGTGTAGCGATTAGCGATTAGCGTTTTAAAGCCTGATTGGTCCTTTCTGTTAATTTTAATTTTGTTACAGTGTGCAGTAACTTCAAAACGCTAGCAAAATCGCTCAGTGTAAGTTTTGTTGAGGGATTAAGCCAGCGATTATATACTTTAGATTGAAGTGCAAACGCTAACAAAATGCTGCATGTCCTGCGTTTGCGATTTTGCTGATTACAATCGCTTCTGTGTGTAACATCAGTGGATTGAGACTGCAATATTTATACCCACCACACGATGGCAACCTCACCCCTCTTGCAGAGTTAAAGGAAGTGGACAGAGGGGGGTGATGGGGGGAGGACAGGAGAAAGGAGGAAGTGAGAGGACAAAGGGGAGAACAAAGGACAAAAGCATAGAGGCTGGAGGGGCATGTGGATCTCTCTGTCCCAGCCTCTGCGTAAGCCATTTTCATGTGGTTCAGAGGAACGGACCAGGGCAGAAAGAGGAGTACAATCAGGCTCCAATTGATGCGATTAAACAAGGATAGCAGGAGTTGGACGCGAAACAAGCCACCAGCGACCAGACAGGAGGAATCGTCTCACCTAGCCCAGAGGACAAGCCATTCCTGAGTGTTGCTTGCTGCAGCGACGAGACTGGTGAGGGGCCTGTGGCCACAGTACTTTGGGTTTAACTGTTCCTTCACCTGGCGAGCGAGAAGGGGCCCCTGCCCCTCTCAGCTCAGAGTCCTTTGGAGAGCTGGTCGTGCCATGTGGATTACAAATACCTTCTCTTGAAGGTCTGAGCGCTCCAACATTAACTTGAATGGGCCCCATCGCTAGCAGACTTTATAGCAGTTCACCACTGGCCAGTGGTTAGTCAGGGTTTGAAATGTTTTAGCTAAGTGCAGTAGCTAGTTGCACCTCCTCTGCTATTTGTGTGAATTGCATATAACTGTTTGTCTGTTTGATTGTAAAGAATTGTACAGCAGTCTGTCTCTCTCTCACCCAGTGCATTAAGGGGCAGAGTCTCTTCACGGGTGGACAGGGGAACAAACTATTTATGACTGTTGCACTATTGAACTGCTGTTTCTGCTTCACTAACCCATTGTCACTAAGCTGTTGCTTTTATTTGATGCCATTGTACCCCTATACCATTGTGAATCCTGTTTGCCCACACCCTTCTCACAGGGCATCTTGTCTGCCCCTAATAAAACCCCCTTATAGTTATTGGTGTGTCGGAGTATTAAAGGGTCCTTTCACAGGACGGGTCATCACTGGGGACAGTAGGAGAACCCAACTCTTACAGCAGCTCCTGTGGGAGTCAGTGCTACACGTGGGGGCTCGTCTTCTGGGATTCTAACCTAGCCCCTAGAGTGATGACTGCCCTAGGAACAACGAGCCAGGCCAGCAAAATGGACCCGCTGGTGTGAAGAAGAAAATGGTAGACTACAGTTCAGTGTGGTGATGGATATACCTGCTGATGGATGGACAGAGAATCAAATAGATAAAGCTATCACAGCCCTAGCACTTGATCGTCGGGTGTTCGTCTTAGACACACGGACTGATCCGGAGATCTCTCACACATATGCCCTGCTAGAAGTGAAAAAAGGCCTTCCCACTTGCTTCCAGAACACAATCTTACAGCTAACGGATGACATCAAAGTTCAGTTGATCCGACCAAGTCCCTCAACCAACCACTCAGACAGTTCCAGTGAAAGGCCACCAAGTAAAAGAGAGGTCTGCTCAGCCTCTGTTGACTCCATGCCCACCACCCCAGGATATCCACCCGCCTCCTTCTACACTGATATGGGAAAACTGATGGAAAATTTAGTGACAAATTCATTCCAACCTATCAGTTATGGGTACAGAAAACTGAGGGTTTGTTCTGGGCAGATACCTGTCCCATCCGGGGAAGATGACTTTGAGACCTGGATAGACCAGGCTGCACAGGCCTTAGATGAGTGGGAGGTCTCAGATACAGTCAAGCGACAGAGGATTGTAGAGAGTCTACGTGCCCCTGCTTCAGATGTTGTCCGGAATCTTAAAAGAGACCAGCCGGGTTGCACTGCCACAGAGTGTCTGGATGCCCTTCGTGAAGTTTTTGGGCAAATAGAAAGTTGTGCTGACTTGATACATCGGTTTGGACATACCTACCAAGAGGAAGGGGAACGCCTATCCACCTTTGTCACTCGCCTGGACAAGATCCTACACCAAGTAATCCAAAAGAAAGGAATGGCACAAGACAATGCAAGTGAGGCTTTATTGACTCAGATCCTAAAAGGTGCACAACCTTTAGACCCTATCATGCTGAAAATTCAAATGAGAGACCGAAGTGACCTTTTCACCTACTCAAAACTGATTAAGGCCATTCGAGAGGAAGAGACACTGTTGTCCGCTAAGTCCCAGAAGATGACCACCTCTGCTGGTTCTGGGCGAAGTAGTGGTAGTGCATCTGTGTACTTAGCACAAACCCCCTTGGAAGCTCCGGGAGAGATGGACAGTAAGACCCCGTCTACTGCTGAGGCCCTCACTCAGGCGATAACCCAGATGGTGCAGTCAAATTCCACTTTACAACAAGCTTTTACTGAGATTCAGAGATCGATGATGCAAGTGATAGAGACTCAGGCAGGGATGCAACAGTCCATGGCTGATCTGCAGAGAGCTATTGCACACCCTACCCCAGAGGGCTCACAGCTATCCAGAGGAATAAAGAGTAGAAGATATTCAGCCGGAGTAGAGTGCTTTAATTGTGGGCAAACTGGACATTACCGAGCCCAATGCCCTAAACCCCGGCACTCTCGGACCTTAACAGAGGAAGTGCGCCAGGCCCTACAGGATCTTGTACCTGCCAAGCCGGCGGAAAACTTCAGAGGGCCCCGGTGAAGGAGCAAGCCGGGAGCCCAATTGCTTCAGACAGCTCCAGCCCGCATCTAAAGGATGACTGGGCAAACGTACAGGAACCCTTGAGTAGGACATTGCACCGGATTCCTAAGAGACAGTCAAATACGCCTCCCTCAGCAATGGGCCCCAGTGTACAGGGGAGAAATACACATCAATGTGAGAAAGGCCACCAGGAGCATCGCTTAGAGCGTAACAGGAGGCCAAAAGGAGTGCAAGCTCAACCAGCCAGGCCTACAAGTACACCTCCTTCTGGGCAAATCCCTGCTAACTTAGTGGGCCCCTCTCCAGTGGTGCCTGTTCAAATAGAGGGCATCTTCACAAGAGCGTTACTTGACTCGGGTGCACAAGTGACTTTATTATATCGAGACTTCTATGATAAGTATCTGCAGCACCTGCCCCTGCGAGAATTAAAAGACCTAGAGATCTGGGGAATTGGAACCGAGCAGCTCCCCTATGATGGGTATCTGCAGATCAAGTTGACCTTTGACCCACTGGTTGTTGGGCAACCGGGAATCTTTGACACCTTGGCCATTGTATGTTCTCGACCCCCAGGTTCAGTGAGAAGTTCTTTAATTGTGGGGACTAATACAGACCTGATAAGACGAATCTTGTCCCCCATAGCCTCCTGCTATGATCTACCACCAGAAGGTGTGCACCCCATGCTTCATCCAGTCTACCAACGTTTAGTCCAAGAACAGAGGGCTCCAGCCGAGGGAGTGGGAAGATTGTGGCGATTGGGGAAGAAGGAGAAACTGTTGCAACCAGGGGAAGTGGCATGCCTTCAGGCTTCAGTAAGACTGAGCTGGGATCTGCCGGGACCGCATGTCCTGCTAGAAACCATCCCTGGAGAGAAGACAGCCCCCGGGATAGAGTTGATCCCTGAAGTGATCCCAACAAAGGCACTACAGAAGGCTCAAGGAAAGATCTCCGTCAGTGTTTGTAACACCACTGACTCCCCAGTGAGGATCAAAGCCCGGATGCTTCTTGGACAGGTGGGCTCAGTCACCCCAATTTCGCCATCCCTTTCAGTGGGGGGAACTGAAGATGGAATCCCTGTAGACAGCTTCTACCCAGCAGACTCCCCGATATCTCCAGAATGGAAGAGCAGGATTCAAGCCCTGCTTCTGAAACGGCAAGAGTTATTCTCCAAGAGTGAATTTGATGTTGGGTGTGCGAAAAGTACTCAACATCGCATACGCCTACAGGAAGACAAGCCTTTCAGAGAGAGATCTCGTCGGATTCCATTTGGGGATTTGGAAGATTTGAGGGAACAGATTGCAGAGTTGAAGAGAGCTGGAGTGATCCGTGAATCCCGAAGTCCCTATGCCTCCCCCATAGTGGTGGTTCGGAAGAAGGATGGGTCCATCCGAATGTGCATAGACTATCGCACTCTTAACCGTCGTACCACCCCAGATCAGTACACAACCCCACGAATAGAAGATGCCCTACATTGCCTAACAGGAGCTAAGTGGTTCAGTGTACTGGATTTGCGCAGTGGGTATTACCAAATTCCAATGCACCCCGATGACAAAGAGAAGACCGCTTTTATCTGCCCTTTGGGGTTCTACGAATTTGAAAGAATGCCTCAAGGTCTTTCAGGAGCGCCTGCAACCTTCCAGAGGCTGATGGAGCGCACAGTGGGAGACATGCATCTGCTAGAAGTCTTGGTGTATCTGGATGACGTGATTGTCTTTGGAAGAACACTGGAAGAGCATGAGCAAAGGCTGGAGAAAGTACTGAGTCGACTTCAGGAAGAAGGACTGAAACTGTCCCTTGAGAAGTGCCAGTTTTGCCAACCGTCTGTCACCTATCTGGGGCATGTAGTCTCAGCTGAAGGCGTGGCCACAGACCCCAAGAAGCTGGAAGCTGTGGTCAATTGGCCTAGACCGCAAGATGTAGCGGGATTGAGATCATTCCTGGGGTTTTGCTCCTATTACCGAAGATTTGTGGAGGGATTTGCCAAGATGGCCCAACCCCTTACTGAGCTCTTAACGAATGAAGGTGACGAAAGTGACTCGAAACTTTCAGACAAGGCTCAATCAGCTAAAGGGCCCAGAAGACCTCGAGAGTCAATACAGGAAGAGTGGTCCGATCGTTGTGAGGAAGCATTTCAGCAGCTGAAGTGGAGTCTAACCCATGCCCCAGTCCTAGCCTATGCTGATCCTACTCTTCCTTATGAACTGCATGTGGATGCTAGTAGAGAAGGGCTCGGTGGAGTGCTGTACCAAGAGCATGAACGGCATCTAAGACCTGTTGCTTATGTAAGTCGAAGTCTCTCCCCATCTGAGAAGAACTATCCTACCCACAAGCTGGAGTTCCTGGCTCCTAAATGGGCAGTAGTAGACAAGCTTAGGGACTACCTGTATGGGGCTGAGTTTGTAGTCAAGACAGACAACAACCCACTCACCTACATCCTCACTACCGCTAAGTTAGATGCTACAGGACACAGATGGCTAGCTGCACTGGCTGAGTTCCGCTTCAGCTTGAAGTATCGACCAGGAGTGGGGAACAGAGATGCTGATGCCCTGTCCAGAAGGCCTCATAACACTGGAGCTTCGGAAAGAGACTGGACTCAGCTGACCCCAGAAGGGATACAAGCCTTGTGCCAGGGGGCAGAACATTGGGTCAGAGGAGTGACAGGGGCTGAAGTTGTTGGAGTCAGTACAAAAGGGGTCCCCAAACTCTACTGCAACCTGACCCAATTGAAGGATGGGAGCTTGCCCATCCTTAGAAAAAAGGATCTGAAGCAGGACCAGTCAGAAGATCCCCTCTGCCGACTGATCCTGGAGGCCCTAGAAAGCCAACGACCAGAGCTCCTGCAAACTGAATCTGTTGAGAAGGCCAAGATGGTTTACAGAGAATGGAATCGGCTACAGATCCGAGATGGACTGGTCTACCGTAGAGCTCCTGTTGATGATCTGGAAGAAAAGTGGCAGTTATTCCTTCCTGAAAAACACAGAGAGACAATACTAGTGGCCTTGCATGATGACCATGGTCATTTGGGAGCAGAGAGGACTCTCGGCCTAGTCAAAGATAGATTCTACTGGCCCTGTATGAGAGCTGAAATAGAAAGCTACTGTCACTCATGTCTGCGGTGTATACAGCGAAAGACCTTGCCCACTAGATCTGCCCCAATGGGTCACCTACAGAGCCAAGGCCCCATGGAGTTGGTATGCATGGATTTCCTGTGCCTGGAACCAGATATGAGTGGACAAGGAAGTATCTTAGTGGTGACTGATCACTTCACCCGATACGCCCAAGCTTTCCCCACAAGGGACCAAAAAAGCTTCCACAGTAGCAAAAGTCCTAGTAGAGAAGTTCTTTGTCCATTATGGTCTACCGCAGCAGCTTCATTCAGACCAAGGTCGAGACTTTGAGAGTAAACTCATCAGAGAGTTATTGCAAGTGCTGGGGGTGCAAAAGTCACGGACTACTCCTTACCACCCCCAGGGCGATCCACAACCCGAGCGGTTCAATCGCACACTTTTGAATATGTTAGGGACACTTACCTCTGAAGAGAAGCAGCACTGGAGTAAATATGTCTCAGCAGTGGTCCATGCATACAACAGCACAAAGCATGATACAACAGGATATTCACCTTACATGCTAATGTTTGGGAGAGAAGCTCGACTACCAGTGGATCTTGCCTTTGGCACCTCCACTGATGGGACTTCAGCTGCATCTCATAAAGGCTATGTTGACCGACTTCGGAGGAACCTGAAAACTGCCTATGAAAAGGCCCAAAGTGCTTCCAATATTCGGGAACAGCAAAACAAGAGAAGATATGATCTGAGGGTTCGGGTCCATGACTTACAACCGGGTGACCGGGTGTTATTGAGGAACCTGGGCCTTCATGGGAAGCAGAAGTTAGCTGACCGGTGGAGCTCACAGCCATACATTGTTTGTGCACGGTTGCCCGGCCTTCCAGTGTATCAGCTCCGTCCAGAGGGGAAGACAGGGCCCTTGAAGACTTGGCACCGCAATCACCTTCTACCACTGAATGAAACAGTGCGGGTGCCCCCTCCACGTGAACCATCCCTGCCTAAACGAACCCCAGTAACTCGGTCACAATTGCCTTCTACTGCAGTGGAAGAAGAGGATGACGAGGAAGAGGACCTGGAGATGGAATGGCTGTGGCGGTTTGACCCCATTGCTTCCACACCGCCTATAGAGGACAACTACTCTAGGCCATTAAGAGCTGATGCACAAGAATTCATACCACGGGCCCAGGTTGAGGAGGGGCCAGAACAGGTACCCACTGAGCCTGAAGAGGAAGGAGAGCCCCAAACTATGGCTGAGACCCCATCAATGCCACCTCGGGAGATTGTAACAGAATCCCCCGCGAGAGAGGTTGTAACTGAATTCCCTGCCAGAGAACCCCTAGAGCCTATGGAGCAGAGAACCAAGCGACAGATCAAACCTCCCCTGAGGTTGACATATGACTCCAGAGGAAACAGTTCTGAAGAAGCCATCACCACCGTCTGCAGATCTACTAAGACACAAGTCCATCAGACCACTGTACCAGTGTGTGATACCTCCTGCCCCGTATCTGACACACCATGGTGGGAAGTCCCACTGCCCACAACCCAGGATAGCTTCAGTTACCTAGTTACATGTAGGTATTAAGTTAGATAATTGGTAGTTAAAACTTTGTTCTTTGGGGGCCAAAGACTTTCAGTGGGGGGAGAGTGTAACATCAGTGGATTGAGACTGCAATATTTATACCCACCACACGATGGCAACCTCACCCCTCTTGCAGAGTTAAAGGAAGTGGACAGAGGGGGGTGATGGGGGGAGGACAGGAGAAAGGAGGAAGTGAGAGGACAAAGGGGAGAACAAAGGACAAAAGCATAGAGGCTGGAGGGGCATGTGGATCTCTCTGTCCCAGCCTCTGCGTAAGCCATTTTCATGTGGTTCAGAGGAACGGACCAGGGCAGAAAGAGGAGTACAATCAGGCTCCAATTGATGCGATTAAACAAGGATAGCAGGAGTTGGACGCGAAACAAGCCACCAGCGACCAGACAGGAGGAATCGTCTCACCTAGCCCAGAGGACAAGCCATTCCTGAGTGTTGCTTGCTGCAGCGACGAGACTGGTGAGGGGCCTGTGGCCACAGTACTTTGGGTTTAACTGTTCCTTCACCTGGCGAGCGAGAAGGGGCCCCTGCCCCTCTCAGCTCAGAGTCCTTTGGAGAGCTGGTCGTGCCATGTGGATTACAAATACCTTCTCTTGAAGGTCTGAGCGCTCCAACATTAACTTGAATGGGCCCCATCGCTAGCAGACTTTATAGCAGTTTCACCACTGGCCAGTGGTTAGTCAGGGTTTGAAATGTTTTAGCTAAGTGCAGTAGCTAGTTGCACCTCCTCTGCTATTTGTGTGAATTGCATATAACTGTTTGTCTGTTTGATTGTAAAGAATTGTACAGCAGTCTGTCTCTCTCTCACCCAGTGCATTAAGGGGCAGAGTCTCTTCACGGGTGGACAGGGGAACAAACTATTTATGACTGTTGCACTATTGAACTGCTGTTTCTGCTTCACTAACCCATTGTCACTAAGCTGTTGCTTTTATTTGATGCCATTGTACCCCTATACCATTGTGAATCCTGTTTGCCCACACCCTTCTCACAGGGCATCTTGTCTGCCCCTAATAAAACCCCCTTATAGTTATTAGTGTGTCAGAGTATTAAAGGGTCCTTTCACAGGACGGGTCATCACTGGGGACAGTAGGAGAACCCAACTCTTACAGCAGCTCCTGTGGGAGTCAGTGCTACATGTGGAATTTGCATCATCCATTTACATTGGCAGAGAGTTTAGGGAAATCGCTAGCGATTTCTCACGCTCTCTAAACGCTCAAAAAATTGCTCTAGTGGGTTCCAGCCCTGATGCTCTGCCTGTTTCCTTTTTACCGCATATGATTGTATATATTTGTATGCTGCTACTTTATGTATATGTTACGAATAAAGTTAAGTATGTTAAGAATAAAGTTAAATTAAAACCAAGCACACCATTGTTTTTCTTGTGAAATTCCCAATAAGTTTGATGTATCACATGACCCTCTGTCACAAGCCTGCATTAAGGAACTGGGTGTTGACCACTGTTTGCAGTATACAGAAACTGAACCAAGGAATATAGTGCAAATATGACGTTTTATTGCCAAGCAATAATGCAAGCATACATACAACCGTAAAAGCAAATATCATGCAAACATATGCACAGAACACAATATATACAAATAACCTGGGAATCAGTGACAAATATTTACAACACCTGACTATCTATCTAAGTGCACAATAATATATATGTTACGGCCAGAACCCGAAGTTTGGCCACTTCTAGTTCTGGCCGGCCACTTCGGGTTCTGGCCGGCCAATGTGCGAAGTGGCCGCTGCGGCCAATGTGAGGAATGGAATGATTCATGTAACATGAATGTATCTTCTGGCCGCAGCGCAGCGGCCAAATGTATCGCAACCTAGTTCATTTAATGACATTAAGCCGGTGGCAATGAAACAGATGAAGCCGCCGGCTTTTGCTCCGCCTCTCTCTCCCCCCCCCCCGGCTGCCCATAAGAAAAGGAGAGAGGCGGGGGGGGGGTTAGAGAGAGGCAGAGCAAAAGCCGGCGGCTTCATCTGTTTCATTGCCGCCGGCTTAATGTCATTAAATGAACTAGGTTGCGATACATTTGCCCGCTGCGCTGCGGCCAGAAGATACATTCATGTTACATGAATCATTCCATTCCTCACATTGGCCGCAGCGCAGCGGCCACTTCGCACATTGGCCGGCCAGAACCCAAAGTGGCCGGCCAGAACTAGAAGAGGCCAAACTTCGGGGTTCTGGCCGTAACATATATATTATTGTGCACTTAGATAGATAGTCAGGTGTTGTAAATATTTGTCACTGATTCCCAGGTTATTTGTATATATTGTGTGCTGTGCATATGTTTGCATGATATTTGCTTTTACGGTTGTATGTATGCTTGCATTATTGCTTGGCAATAAAACGTCATATTTGCACTATATTCCTTGGTTCAGTTTCTGTATACTGCAAACAGTGGTCAACACCCAGTTCCTTAATGCAGGCTTGTGACAGAGGGTCATGTGATACATCAAACTTATTGGGAATTTCACAAGAAAAACAATGGTGTGCTTGGTTTTAATTTAACTTTATTCTTTCATGAGTTATTTACAAGTTTCTGACCACTTATAAAATGTGTTCAATGTGCTGCCCATTGTGTTGGATTGTCAATGCAACCCTCTTCTCCCACTCTTCACACACTGATAGCAACACCACAGGAGAAATGATAGCACAGGCTTCCAGTATCCGTAGTTTCAGGTGCTGCACATCTTGTATCTTCACAGCATAGACAATTGCCTTCAGATGACCCCAAAGATAAAAGTCTAAGGGGGTCAGATCGGGAGACCTTGGGGGCCATTCAACTGGCCCACAACGACTAATCCACTTTCCATGAAACTTTTCATCTAGGAATGCTCGGACCTGACACCCATAATGTGGTGGTGCTCCATCTTGCTGGAAAAACTCAGGGAACATGCCAGTTTCAGTGCATAAAGAGGAAAACACATCATCATGTAGCAATTTCGCATATCCAGTGGCCTTGAGGTGTCCATTGATGAAGAATGGCCCCACTATCTTTGTACCCCATATACCACACCATACCATCAATTTTTTTGTTCCAACAGTCTTGGAGGGATCTATCCAATGTGGTTTAGTGTCAGACTAATAGCAGTGGTTTTGTTTGTTAACTTCACCATTCACATAAAAGTTTGCCTCATCACTGAACAAAATCTTCTGCGTAAACTGAGGGTCCTGTTCCAATTTTTGTTTTGCCCATTCTGCAAATTCAGTGCGCCGATCTGGGTCATCCTCGTTGAGATGCTGCAGTAGCTGGAGTTTTCAAGGATGCCATTTGTGAGTAGCTAATATGCGTCGAAGGGATGTTCGACTAATGCCACTCTCCATTGACATGCGGCGAGTGCTACGCTGTGGGCTCTTATTGAATGAAGCCAGGACAGCCACTGATGTTTCTTCATTAGTGACAGATTTCATGCATCCACATCTTGGCAAATTCAACACTGAACCAGTTTCACGAAACTTAGCAAGCAGTTTGCTAACTGTAGCATGGGAGATGGGTCGTCTCGTAGGGTGTCTTGCAATGAAATCTGCTGCAATGACCCGGTTACTGCGTTCACCAGACATCAACACAATTTCTATCCGCTCCTCACATGTCAATCTCGGCGACATGTCAATGGCTGTAAACAAAGAGAAACTTGTAAATAACTCATGAAAGAATAAAGTTACGTTAAAACCAAGCACATCATTGTTTTTCTTGTGAAATTCCCAATAAGTTTGATGTGTCACATGACCCTCTTCCTATTGAAAAAACAAAAGTTGGATTCAAAATGGCTGACTTCAAAATTCCCGCCATAGTCACCACCCATCTTGAAAAGTTTCCCCCCTCACATATACTAATGTGCCACAAACAGGAAGTTAATATCACCAACCATTCCCATGTTATTAAGGTTTATCCATATAAATGGCCCACCCTGTACATACATACAACTGTTTACCTCCTACACTCCAAAAATACCCAAATTAAATTTTTAACTAAAAAAAAATAACTAAGAAAATTACAATAAAAAAAACAAAAACAAAAAAAAACATAAATAGTTACCTAAGGGTCTGAAATGTTTTAATATGCATGTCAAGAGGGTATATTACTAATATTTTTTTAAATTATAAGCTTGTAAATAGTGATGGACACAAAACTGAAAAAATGCACCTTTATTTCCAAATAAAATATTGGTGCTATACATTGTTATAGGGACATAATTTAAATGGTGTAATAACCAGAACAAACGGGCAAATAAAATATGTAGGTTTTAATTATGGTAGCATGTACTATTTTAAAGCTATAATGGCCGAAAAAAAAAATTTCTTAATACTTCAGTTTAAATGCATTTAGAAAAAAATAATTCTTAGCAAAATGTACCGCCCAAAGAAAACCTAATTAGTAGTGGTGGAAAAAACAAGATATAGATCAATTAATTATGATAAGTAGTGATAAAAGTTATTGGCGAATGAATGGGAGGTGAAAATTGCTCGGATGCATAAGGTGAAAAATGAATGAAAGCTGAAGTGGTTAAACAAGATTTATACATGTCTGGGGCTTCCTGCAGCCCCATCTGCATGGATCGCTCCCACGCCGACGTCCTCAGCCTTCTCGGTCTTCTACACCGGGTCCCGTCCCAGCCTAATGAGAAGAGTGTGAGTTATGCGCACGCTACGCACGGTACTGCAGCGTAGTGTGCGCTGCTAACTAACTCACCCTCCTTAGTAACGGCTGCTCTATTGAATCTGCCCTGATCCCTGGCGGGTCCAGTGGCTTTAATGAACATGATCCCCACACTTTGATTGACCCAACAGGATGCCTGTCACTTGTGAGATTTTTGGATAGTTTCTGCTTGAATTTCTGTGAAAGATGTCAGAATAGCCTTCCAGAGCTGCTGTGTTTGGATGTAATCTGCCTGACACCCTCATAGATCTTTTGCTTTAGGATTCCCCAAAGGTTCTCAGTAGGACTGAGGTCGGGGCAAAGGCAAGCCAATGATGCAGAGGTATTCCTTGCAGCATTAGATGGTGCATTGTTATGCATGAAGATGATTTTATCTCAGAAATCACAGTTGGAAAGTGGTCAGTGAGAAACTCCACATACTTTTCATAGGTCATTTTTTCACCTTCAGGAACCCTAAAGGGGCCGAACAGATCTCTTCCTATGATTCCAGCCCAAAACATTACTAATCCACCTCTTTGCTGACATCACAGCCTTGTTAGGACATGGTGACCATCCACCACTCCATCATTTTGGACCATCCAGGGTTGCATGGCACACAACAGTGAATAAGACTTTTTAAAAAATTGTTGTCATATAGTTCTGGCTGCACCATTTCTGCTTGTGAGCATTGGTTAGTGGTGGTTGAATAGAAGGTTCATGCATAACTTCAATGCTCTGGAGGATCCTTCACCCAAATGCTTGTGTGACTCCAGAGGCACCAGCAGCTTCAAATACCTGTTTTCTGCTTTGTAATGGCATTTTAGCAGCTGCTCTCTTAATCCAATGTATTTCTCTAGCAGACACCTTACTCATTTAGCCTTTATCTGCACAAACGTGTGTGTCCTCTGAGTCAGCCACAAATCTTTTAACAGTATGATCACGCTTAAAGAGACACTGAAGCGAAAAAAAAATATGATATAGTGAATTGGTTGTGTACTATGAATAATTACTAGAAGATTAGCAGCAAAGAAAATATTCTCAGATTTTTATTTTCAGGTATATAGTGTTTTTTCTAACATTGCATCATTCTCTAATATGTGCAGATTACACAACACTCAGCATTCAAAATGATTCTTTCAGAGCAGTCTGTGAACTAATGACCTCTCCTCTGGCAGAGAAAAAGTAAATAGTTCAATAACAGTTGAGATAATAAAAGTCAGATAACAGCCCTCTCCACGACTTTGAAAGTCGTAGAGCTTAATGGCTTGTTTGCATAGAGATAACAACTGGAGTTTCTTAACTCTTCCTGTACTGGAAACAACTAGACTGATGTATCTGATCTTAATGTTTTATTTCTTAGTTGTACTACACATACAAATCAAAATATCATAATTTTTTTTTCGCTTCAGTGTCTCTAAGTTTTTATGACATTTTTGAGATTTTCATACCTTGTTGTCCAAGGCATTCAACAATTTCACAGTTTTTGGCAATGGAGAGATAATTTTGTTTCTCATATTGCTTAAAATTGGTGGTCTGCTTAATAACGCGGAACACCCTTTTTTAGTAGATTGTCCTTTAATCATGCTCACCTGGCAAACTAGTTATCAGTGGTGTCCGGGATTGAATTCAGTGATCAATAGAGCCATGAGACACAATACCATCCATGAGTTTAATTGAAAATCAAAATATTTAATCTTTATGACACTTAAATACAATTTGCACAAGAATTTGGAACACAGTCCACCTTGCTACCTATAGTATACCTGACTACCTATACAGGAGGCACCTATGTTTGGTACCCTATACTGGTAGCACCTATACCTGGCTACCCATACTGGGGGAACCTATACCTGGCTACCTATACTGGGGGCACCTATACTTGGCTACCTATACTGGGTGAACCTATACTTGGCTACCTATACTGGGGGCACTTATACTTGGCTACCTATACTTGGGGGGACCTATACTTGGCTACCTATACTGGGAGCATCTATACCTAGCTACCTATACTGGGGGCACATATACCTGGCTACCTATACTGGGGGCACCTATACCTGGCTACCTATACTGGGGGCACCTATACTTGGTGTCTTATACTGGGGCACCTATACCTGGCTACCTATACTGGGGGCACCTATACCTGGCTACCTATACTGGGGGCTCCTATACCTGGCTACCTATACTGGGGGCACCTATACCTGGCTACCTATACTGGGGGCTCCTATACTTGGTGTCATATACTGGGGGCACCTATACCTGGCTACCTATACAGGGAGCACCTATACCTGGCTACCTATACTGTGGGCATCTATACCTGACTTTCAATACTGAGGGCACCTATACCTGGCTACCTTTACTGGGGGCACCTATACCTGGCTACCTATACTGGGGACACCTATGCCTGGCTTCCTATACAGGGGGAACCTATACCTGGCTACCTACCTACCTACACTGAGGGTGTTTTTTTGGTCACACCGCAGCTATAACACGTGGTACAAATTTTCGGGTGCTGTGCAATCATTCCAAATGGGAAGGGGGCGGCACGCATCATCAAAAGTTTGTAAAAGTGAAAAGTAAAGTGAAGTTTGGGTGCCCACTATGATGTATATTTTATAGCGGGAAGCCTCTGCAGACGTGATTTTATTGGATGCCCAATCTTGACTTCACTGCCGTTAATCGCGGCTCTGCAGCAGCGGGAGGTTGAGGCTTAGGCACCATGAGGGAAGGGGGGGGGGGGGGGCTGGTTAGTGTTAGGCGCCACCAGGTGGGCATTGTTAAGGGCTGAGAGTAAAGTTGGGCGCAGGGAGGAGCATGATAAAAGAGCGGGTGCAGTCTTCCCACAGCGCCCGGCATATAAAGCTGCAATTTGCATAGCGAGAAGACTCGGCGTCAGCTATTTAATTGGGTACTCCATGTGCCCAACTTTACTCTCATTGTCGCAAATAGCGGCTCTGTGGTGGCCGGGGAGAGGAAGAAGAACTGCCACTTCCTCCCTGCCCAAAATCGGCTATCTGCTCAGTCAAAGATTGCGACTAAGCAGAGGGGTGGTGGGGTACAAGGGGCACTGGAGGGTGAGGATGTTACTTTAAGATTCGTGGATACTTGTAATGGCTTCCACTCATAGCAATCGGATGCGATCGCTAGCGTGATAGTTCAGGGAACCAACGCTGTATAGATGAATAGCTATGCTGTTGCCTAGCAATGTAACTGTACAGCACTGGGGTCCCTAAACTGCATGTTCCAGCGGTCGCACCCAATCACTACAGATGCAGACACTGTCGATAATGGTGTGCTACATGCCCAGTGAGGAAATATGGCATATGTGGTATCATTTTAACGTGTAACGAGCCAAATAATATGTTTTATAACTGTGGCACTAGACATGTGAAAATTAGGAAGCGGAAAACATGAAAAAAAGTCTAATTTTTGCATTTATGTCTATCCCCCCCCCCCCCCCCGTAGAATGCCTATAAATGAAAGGAAAACTTAATTGTAAAAAAAAAAAAATTACCTGCTGCTTACCTGGGGCTTCTCCCAGCCCCCTGAAGTCCTCCTGTTCCATTGCTGTCATTCCACATTGTGCTGTTCCTCCCCTGTCACCGTATAGGAAAGCCAGCCAAATAGGCCGGTCACCAGCTACTGTGCATGCAGGATTTCCTACAGTACAAGGCTAACCTGCTGCATTTCCACACTGCCCTTGTTGATACGAAGCAGGAATATTTCACCAAGCCTTGCTTAACCCCCGTCCACCCTCCGTTTCCTTCCTCTCTGCCACTGATTAGCTACCAATATTCAGCCTTTAATCCTCATCTACCACCTCCCTCCCATCCAGCTCCTCCACCACCCTTTCCTCCCATCACCTTCTTCACTCCTACTTCCACAGGAAGTCAACCACCTACTGCAGACTTCACATACCACTACCTCCCCCCTTGACCCTGTCTGACTTAATCCATCCTTAGTTCCTGGCCTTGGCCCCAGTCCTCACTGCCCTGTTTAACCTCTCCTTATCCATGAGCACCTTCCCCTCAGACTTCAAGTAGGCCACTGTACTACCCCTGTTCAAGAAACCCACCGTCGACCCCTCACTACTCTCCATTTACCGCCCTATCACCCTCCCCCCCTTTGCCTCAAAACTCTTTGAGCGTCTTCTTCACAATTGTCTGACCCAGTACCTCAATGCCATCTCCCTACTGGACCCACTGAAATCTGGATTTCGGCCTGCCCACTCAACCAAAACAGCTCTCACCAAAGTGGTCAATGATCTTGCCTTAGATAAAGCTGAAGGCAAATACTCCATTCTCCTCCTCCTTGACCCTTCAGCAGCTTTTGACACAGTGGACCATCCCCTACTCCTCCAGTCCATGGGCATTTATGACTTCGCCCTGGCCTGGCTCTCATCCTACCTCTGCAACCACTCCTTCATGAACCCCTTCAGTGAGTCCTCATCCACCCCCAACCACCTCTCGGTGGGAGTCACCCTCATGCTCCTGTAGTCGGAAGCGTTCTGCGCATGTGCAAAAGAGCAGAATGCTCCCGACCATGAGACCATGATGGAAGAGGCACACTGCACAGGGCCATGCAAGAGGCGAACTGAGGTGATCAGTGGCTATATGGAGCAGCCCGGAAGAGCGGTGAGGGACCACAAGGACTTCAGGAGGCTGGAAGAAGCCCCCGGTAAGTAAGTAACTGACCAATTTTGTTTTTAAAGTATAGGTTTCCTCCAAAAATCACCCAAAGATAGCCTAGATTGCCCCCCCCCCCCCCTCCAAAAAAAAAACAATATATGTGTCACTTTTATGGCATAATTTATGGCAAACAATATTCACCGTTATTGCTGTAAGGGGTCAGGAGGGGAGCAAGGGGGCACGTCACTCCCCCCCCCCCCACACACACACACACCAAACACTTTATGCCGAGCAGCAGCGCAGTGTGCACACTTCAAAGGAACCTGAGGGGTGAGAACTATGGAGGCTGCCATATTGGCAGTCCTATTGATCATTCTGGTCAGTACTGTCTAAATCACACTCCTGTAACAACCATGCTTGTTCAGGGTCTGTAGCTTAAAGTGTTAGAGGCAGAGGGTAAGCAGGGCAACCAAGCAATGTGCAGTGTTTTAAAGGAAATAAACTTGTCAGCCTCCATATCCCTTTAACCTCAGGTTCTCTTTTAAACTGAAAGTGAGAAAAATATGGAGGCTGCCAGATTTATTTCCTTTTAAACAGTACCAGTTGCCTGGCAGTCCAGCTGATCTATTTGGCTGCAGTAATATCTGAATCATACAAGGAACAAGCATGCAGCTAATCTTGTCAGATCTGATGATAATGCCAGAAACACCTGATCTACTGCATGCTTGTTCAGGGTCTATGGCTAGTATTAGAGGTAGAGGATCCGCAGGACAGCCAGGCAACTGGTATTGGATAAAAGGAAGTAAATATGGCAGCCTCCATATCCCTCTCACTTCAGTTGCCTTTTAAGTCGCTGCAGCTCCATAGCTCCCAACTGTCCCTCTTTTGGAGGGACAGTTCCTCTTTGAAAACTCTGTCCCTCTTTTTTTCCTCATTTGTTCCTCTTTCTGGACTCAGGTACAGATCTATGCCAATATATGTATTTTTGACTGAAAAAAATGTCTTTAACCACTTCACCCCAAAGCTTTTTTTACCCTAACGGTCAAGAGCGGTTTTAACCTTTCAGTGCTCATCCCTTTCATTTGCCAATAGCTTAAAGGAATGGTCCAAGCTACAAAAAAAAAGTCCACTTACCTGGAGCTTCCTCCAGCCCAGGGCAGCCGTTCTGTGCCCTCGCTGCAGCTCCGGTGGCTCCTGGTCGCCAGGTCAGGTTCGGGGTCGGCTTCTTCTGCGCTCCACTGCACGGGTCACGTGGTTCCTCCGACGTCATCAGGATGGTACTGCGCAGGCGCAGAACTACTGCGCCCGTGCAGTACCGTCCTGATGATGTCGGAGGGACCACGTGACCCACACGGTGGAGAGCAGAAGAAGCCGACCCGGAACCCGATCTGGCGAGGTCGGCTGTGCCAGCGGAGAAGACCTGGAGCCACCGGAGCTGCGGCGAGGGCACAGGACTGCCACGGGCTGGAGGAAGCCCCAGGTAAGTGGATCTTTTTTTTTTTTTTTTTTTTGTAGCTTGGATGTTTCCTTTAATCACTACTAATCACAATGAAATGATCTATATCTTGTTTATTTCACCACAAATTAGACATTTTGGGGGTGATATTTGTTTTCAGCAATTACTTTATTTTCTATGCGTTTTAAAGGGAAAAACAAGGAAAAAAAAGAAAAAATACACTATTTCTCCAATTTCATCCTCTATAGTTTTAATATAAACTGCTACTGTACATAAAACCCACGCATTTTATCTGCCTATTTGTCCTGGTTATTACAAGATTTGAATTATGTCCCTAGTACAAAGTATGGTGAAAATATATTATTTGGAAAAAAAAGTGTATTTTTTCTGTTGTGTGTTTTTTTTTTTTACTGTTCGCACGTGAATGCACGGGAGCACGCACGTGCACAGCAGCAGCAGTCTGCTTGACGTATAAAAACGTCCTGGATTCATTAAGAGGCTCCAGCAGGACGTTTTAATTCGCCTGCTTGTATTTAAGTCGTTAATATACTCTAAAGGTTATTTATATCCTTTACAGTGATATATTTCTTATTTTCAAACGATAATATGAAGGAAAATTAACCAGGATAGAAAGGACCAGTATGGTTTGAATTTTCAATCAACATATTTTTCCTATGAAATCCTTATAATATGCACGACTAGGGGTGTGATCAAGGGTGTGGCCTTAGTGTCCCTCTTTCTTATCTCAAAATGTTGGGAGGTATGCAGCTCTGATCTCTCCTCTTCCCTCTGCGGAAGCATGTACCAGCGTTCATCCATAAGACCCAGATGCATGTCATGTGACATGGGGGCCCTACGGAGGAACGCCGGTGCAGAGTGAAGAGAAAGGAGCGACCCCGTGGTGATGTAAAATGGAGACGTGCGAGCAGGTTTTTTTTTCCATCATGGGGCCTCATGAAGATTTGTCAAGAGGGCCCCATGCATCCTTGTTGCGCGCCTTCAGGTTAGACAGCTATGACCACCCTCTCTTTTGTGGTTTCCTTTCATTTTGAGTCCATGTTACCCTCCTTTTATTGTATAACTTATAATTAAGCACTGAAACAATTGTTTCACCCTCCAGACAAGGGAACCTTTAAACCTGCAGCCTGACTTCCCAATTCATTTAGAGACAGTTAAAACAGGAATCCTGGACAGAACGGCCTTTGATGGAAATCAGTGCAGACAGCACATAATAACATGGCTTGGTGTTTTGCAGGCATAATAGTGAAGGCACCAACAATACACGCCAGAGACAGACCTGGGGGCTTCAGTGTTCAGGTCTCTGCAAATCACAGAATCAGACTGAATGACTCCTCAGGCGCCTCTACCAGGTAAAAAAAAAAAGTTATTTTTATGGTCGGAACACCAGAGGGCAGCATTTCACAAAAATTGACAAGTTGTCTGAGGATAACTTTATCAAGGATTTTTTTTTTCCTTCGGAATTTGTCATTCTTTAAACAATACATCTGTTTTTTCCATGCTTGGAAGGATATGACTGCTAGTTAACAAATGCCTGGCACTGACAAACTCACTATGAAAATGATTGTATAGTGTACTGTAACGCTATTCATACAGCTTTGCTTTTGGTGTATATGCCGAGCTTCTGTTTGGGTTCAAGGTGCGTTTGCAGTTTCTGGGGTGGCTCAGCGCACCTCTGATTGGAGGCCATTCGGAGGCGGCCTGGTGATGCACTGATCCACCATTTGCGCTATTCATACAGAGCAGACTTTCTCAAGGTTATTATAACATTTACAGCTTTACAAAATATGGTGTTTGCCAAATACCCTATCAAGCCACGTGTGTTCACCCTGACCCCCCCCCCCCCCCCCCCCCATTTCTAGGAATATACACATCATCCTGTTCATCTATTGTGTGTTTATCCCCTCCCATAGATTCTAAGCCTGTTTGGCAGGGAACTCTTCCCCCATGTTCCCACTCAGCCACCAAATAATGATGATCGTAATCTTCTGAATACGATGACGTGAAATTTCACTTAAATTACCACTATACGTAATAACAATTTGTATTTGATTTTGTGTAACCCATTTGTAATTCAGCATAATTTTTCCGGTTAATAGCACAACCCCCTACATGCCATCATCATCAAAACTGCTACGTCAAGAGGAAGGTTGGGAGCAAGTTAAAAAATAATTTTTCAGAAATACATTAGGCTTGATTCACAAAGCTTTTTCACCTCTTTTCCTCTGTTTTCAGCTAATCTATGTTACATTTTTAAGCGCCCAAAAGAGCAAAAATATTGAAAAAATTAAGGTAAGAAAAGTAATATTTAAATTAAGTTTATCAGGAACAACTTACTTTGAGGGCTCATTCACACCAATGCGCTTCTGTCCGCTTCTGTGCGCTTTTTTTTTCAGCAACATGTATCTGTTAACATTATGTGCTGAAAAAAAGCGGACAGAAGCGCACAAAGTGCAAATGAGACCTGAGTGATTATTTTGCATGTAAATGTGCTATAAGCTTATTTTTATCACTTAGGTGATAAAGCCATTTATGAGAGGTTTTGTGAATTCTTTGTAGTTTTTTGAGAAAATCGATTTTAAAAAAGCAAAGGAAAAATGAGTTTTAAACTCAGAAAAATGACAGTATAAAAACCATTTTTTCCTTAGCACTTTTAAAGGGACCCTGAGCAGACATTAAAGAATACCTGAAGTAACATGTGACATGATGAGATAGACATGGGTATGTACAGTGCCTAGCACACAAATAACTATGCTGTGTTCCTTTTTTCTTTCTCTGTCTGAAAGAGTTAAATATCAGGTATGTAAGTGGCTAACTCAGTCCTCCTGACTCAGACAGGAAGTGACTACAGTGTGACCCTCACTGATAAATACACAGTATAGCACTATTTCAGAATCAGGGCTTTTGGGGGGAAACAAGGTATGGATGCAAAGTGGTTAAAATAGATTTTCTCAAAAACTACAAGGACTATTTGAAAAATTATTTTACCTTGTTCCCAACCTTTCCCTTAAAGGACACCCGAGGTGAAAATAAACAAATGAAATAAACAATTGTATCTATATTCCTTCGCCTAAAAATGACTTTTTAAGATATTCCACAGTTTTATTTTATACTTAAATCTACTTTTTAAGTTTTTACTGTTTTATTGTTGCTAAATGACACATTCAGTGAAGTATGCCAGAGCTAAAATCTATGAATTATTGACCCTTTTTATCTCTGTCCTGCTCTTAGAAGCCATTTCTTCTAGGAAAGGGTTTTATAGTTGTAGTTACTTATCAGTGAGGGTCAAACTGTAGTCTGACCCGGTTCTGACTCAGACAGGCACTGCCACTTACATACCTGATGTTTAACTCTTTCAGGCAGAGAAAGAAAAAAAGGAACAGTGCATAGTCATTAGTGTGCCTGGCACTGTACATACCCATGTCTATCTCATGATGTCACATGTCACCTCGGGTATCCTTTAACCTACATAGCAAGTTTGTGGAGGATAGCATGTACAGCGGCTTTGCTATTAACCACTAAAGTCTGCACAAAATTATGGTTCCTAATTGATGTTTACAAACAAAATGAAATACAATTTTACTCGAACTTTTACATATCCATTTCGCCTCATTATTGCGAATTAAGATACAAAATTACGAATACCGTATATACTCGAATATAAGCCGACCCGCATATAAGCCGACCCCCCAACTTTTACCTGAAAAACCTGGGAAAAATGATTGACCCCCATATAAGCCGGGGGTAGGAAATTCTGGCCGCCTTATTCCCCTAGTGTGTCCCAGTATAACTAGTAAAGTGCCCAGTATGGGTAGGTAGTGCCCGAGTATAGCTAGTATAGTGCCCAGTATAGCTAGTATAGTGCTCAGTATAGCTAGTAAAGTGCCCCAGTTTAGCTAGTATAGTGCTCAGTATAGCTAGTATAGTGCTCAGTATAGCTAGTAAAGTGCCAGGTATAGCTAGTCTAGTGCCCCAGTTTAGCTAGTATAGTGCTCAGTATAGCTAGTATAGTGCTCAGTATAGCTTGTAAAGTGTCCCAGTTTAGCTAGTATAGTGCTCAGTATAGCTAGTATAGTGCTCAGTATAGCTAGTATTGTGCCCAGTATAGCTAGTATAGTGCCCCAGTATAGCTAGTATAGTGCTCAGTATAGCTAGTATAGTGCCCCAGTTTAGCTAGTATAGTGCCCCAGTTTAGCTAGTATAGTGCTCAGTATAGCTAGTAAAGTGCCCCAGTTTAGCTAGTATAGTGCTCAGTATAGCTAGTATAGTGCTCAGTATAGCTAGTATTGTGCCCAGTATAGCTAGTATAGTGCCCCAGTATAGCTAGTATAGTGCCCCAGTATAGCTAGTATAGTGCTCAGTAAAGCTAGTATAGTGCCCCAGTTTAGCTAGTATAGTGCCCCAGTTTAGCTAGTATAGTGCTCAGTATAGCTAGTAAAGTGCCCCAGTTTAGCTAGTATAGTCCCCGCTCTGCCCATGGCCGCCGCCGCCGCTGCTATTACCTGCCGGCATCTTCTATTCCCCTCTCCGTGCTTGTAAACATTCACAGCAGTGCGCCCGGCGCTGCTACTGTGACGAGCCAGAAAAGAGCGGTTCCCATAGTAACAGGAAGCCGTACTCTTTCCTGCCTCCTGCCTCCTCACAGTAGCAGCGCCGGGCGCGCTGCTGTGAATATTTACAAGCACGGAGAGGGGAATAGAAGATGCGGGCAGGTAATAGCAGCAGCGGCGGCCATGGGGGGAGCGTGGGACCCACGGACCAGCTGAGGGGGGGACCCGCGGACCAACATGACTCGCATACAAGCCGACCCCCAACTTTTGGCCCCCTTCTTGGGGGTCAAAAATTCGGCTTGTATGCGAGTATATACGGTATGCAAAATTTGTGCTCATCACTACCACCGTAGTGCTAATTCTGATAGTAAAATATTGGTAAATGTTGCCAATATTTTACTATAGCTAAACCTAACTCTACTCTCACACAGTCCTTTCTCTACCTAACCCTAACCACTACCCTGCCAATCCCTAACTGCAACCATTTCCCTGCCGATAACTAACCTTGACAACTGCCCCCTGCCGATGCCTAACCCTAACCACCCTCTGCCAATGAATAACCCTGAAAACTGCCCCTGCTGATGCCTATGCCTAACCCTAACAACTGATCCTGCTGTTGCCTAACCCTAACAATTGCTCCTGCAGATGCCTAACCCTGACAACTGCCCCCCTGCCGATGCCCAACCTTAACCCCTGCCGATGCCTAACTCTAACCACCCCCTTGCCATTATCTAACTTTGACAATTGCCCCTGCTGATGCCTAACCCTAACAACTGCCCCTGCTGATGCCTAGCCCTAACAAATGCCCCTGTTGATGCCTAACTCTGACAACTGCCCCCCTGCCGATACCTAACTCTAACCACCCCCTGCTGATGCCTAAACCTGACAACTGCCCCTTGCTGATTCCTAACCCCAACCACCCCCTGATGATCCCTAACCCTAACTACCGCCCAGCCAATGCCTAACCTTAACCACCCCCCTGCTGATGCCTAACTCTAACCACCCCCTGCCAATCCCTAACGCTAACCACCCCCCTGCCAATAACTAACCCTGACAACTGCCCCTGCTGATGCCTAACCCTAACAAATGCCCCTGTTGATGCCAAAGCCTGACAACCACCCTTGCCGATGCCTAATCCTGACAACAGCCCCTGCTAATGCCTAAGTCTAACCACCCCCCTGCTAATGCCTAATTGTGACACCTGCCCCTGCTGATGTCTAACCCACCTTTCCCCAGTGATGCCAAACCCACTGATATATGCACCTCATTCGCTACACAAAAACGAAAAATATCGGGTGCCACGGAAGTTTGAGTACCACGAATGGCCCCCATACAAATTACAGCTATAATGGGAAATTTGGATGCTGGATAGAATAGCGGGCACCCAAATTGGGCTGCTACAGTATATTTCTCCATACAGCCATAATTTGTATGGGCGCCTAAGGCGGCACCCCAACGTCTGTGGCACCTTGTGAGCCTACCTTCCCTGAAAACCAGGCCCAACACTGCTTCCTGCACCACGTTTTACAAAATAACAGCTATCCTGGAGTTGTGTTTATACTGCAGATGAGATTTCCTTTCAAAGGTAGAAGACTGGATTACCCTGGAGTCCTACTTTTTTTTTGGATCACAAAACTCAGTTTATTGAGGTCACGGTACATACAAGAGTAGTAGAAATCTTGACAGTAATATGAATAAACAATTTATAATAACAAAACTGGAGTCCTAGTTTAAGTGAGAGTTTTGCAGTGACATTAAATACTACGCAAAGGAAGTAGGGTTCCTAAATGCCTGGTTCCTAATGGACTCATAAAGCTCTATAGTTATACAACCCCAACAATGATGGCATACATAATGTGTAATTAAATCAATATGCATAACTCGAGCTGCTCCTCTAAGACAACATAAAGCTTACATGTAACTTGCCTGTGTTTTGCTTTTAATAATGCAGAAAGTTGCGGTACTGGATAAAGCTTTTCTATGAAGCCTCTGGGAAGCAGCAGGATATGTGAGAGAGAGATCTCTCTGGTGCGGATTGCTGATAGCAGCCATGATGGCGTGACTTGGGGGCCTTGTTAGATTCCTGCAGAGATAACGGCTTCAGAGGATCAACCCATTATCGCTAGCTTGTGATTCTTTTCCCCGGCTCTTTCAAACACCCTTGTAACTTCAGTTTAATATTCTGTAACATCTGCCTGCCGCACATTGAACCCGTACCGTCTCCCACAAGATATGTGGATGTTTCGAGGGCCCTATTCAATTGTTTTGCACTTTAGAACCTTGTAGTACCTTAAAGACACATTCTATCTGCACATTCTTTCCTCGGCATCTTACTGCTCATTTACTCTTGGAAAACCTAGCTTTATGGGGAAGAAATAGGCACATTCAAGTATCACAGATTCATTGGACCTGGTGTTATGTAAAATGGTGAAAGCATGAACAGGGGGTTCTTTATATATTAATACTGTAGTGACAATAATGTTATTATGACGTCTGCAGACTTGAGGGCCTCAAGGAGCTCGGAGCCCTGGACTACTGCCCATTTTTCCTCTATGAACACCCTGGCCCTGCCTGGACACTAGCATCAGCTAATGTGTATGTGACTGAGGGAGTATAGGTGGACACTTGTAAAGGGTTACTCCACTTTTAGGAAACTTGCTGGAATCCTGATTGGGAGGACGGCTGGTTAACATAGTCACACCTCTCCTAGCAGGCATTGTTGTTGAACACTTGAATACACAACACGGGTGATAAGGAAGCTGTCTGCACTCCCCCCCCCCCCCCCCCTGATTGTGGGGGAGGCACCCTCGACTAATGACAAGCGCTCCCTGCTCTCCTTCCCTTTCCTGGTATCGTCACTCCCCTTTTATTCACTGTAATGACCTGATAGTGTCACTCCCAAGTCACGTCATGTGCATAAATTTGCAGAAAGAGGGAGAGATTATTTCCTTGTTGGGGAGTGTTTGTGGGCAACGCTGGCCACGCCCGGGGGTGGGTCTGCATCTCTCTGCCCTTCCCCCTTATGGGGTGCGGTTGAGGTGCTTCTAGGCACTGCTTGTGCTGCCCCTTTCCTAGGGGAAGAAGGAGGCCTAAATGTTGTGCCTTTAAATTTGCCGAGAGTGCAGCCATTATAAGTCAGGTGCTGCTTGATTATGAGCACACGTCATGCCACTCTTCTGAAGCAAAATAAGTATTCATTTAAGATCAACATTTTTCTCAATAAATATATTTTTAATGGCTATTGGCATGAATTTTAGCACAGATGCCGCTAACAACCCTGTAGAGCAACTCCCCTCCTATTCCATGTGATTCCCACTTTTTTTATGTAGCATCCCCGTACAGCAATTCTCCTCCCATTCCATCTGATTCCCACTTTTTTATGTAGCATCCCCGTACAGCAACTCTCCTCCCATTCCATGTGATTCCCACTTTTTTATGTAGCATCCCCGTACAGCAACTCTCCTCCCATTCCATGTGATTCCCACTTTTTTTATGTAGCTTCCCCGTACAGCAACTCTCCTCCGATTCCTTGTGCAATGTTTGGCTCCCGATTTCCATATTTCACAGCAACCCACCTTCCATGTCCATTAAGCCACCTTGGGCAGCAGCCACCCTAGGCCTGGACTTCTGTGGCTTTTCCAGAATCCTGGCCCTAGCTAATGCAATTGTCACATCATTTTATACAGTCATTAAAAATCAAGATGAACTGCAGTACTGCAATTATACTGCAATAGGTTGCCAATTATCCCAATCTTACACACATTTTGGTAGGATCCCGCCTTCTACTCACTAATCCAGGGGGTAACAGTGTGGGCGGGGCACATTATGTCCCCGGTCTCACCATTTTTTATAGTTCTGTGGGAAGAGGATTTTATTGTTTCACTTCATCTTTCAGAATTTGTTACATGAAAATGTAAATGAAAATATTCCATAGATGATGAGGTGTTCATTGGAGACAAGAGTAAAAGCTCTGTACATTATATATTAATTGCATTGATAGAATCGTCTCATCTACATGTCATTATAGCTTTGCTCAGTTTCATGAATATGGAAACATTTATAAATAATAATGTGATTATGACCAAGACATACTTAAAGGGGAACTGAAGTAAGAGGTATATGGAGGCTGCCATATTTATTTCCTTTTAATCAATACTAGTTGCCTGGCAGCCCTGCTGGTCTATTTCTCTGCAGTAGTATCTGAATAACACCAGAAACAAGCATGCAGCTAGTCTTGTCAGATCTGACTTTAAAGTCTGAAACACCTGATCTGCTGCATGCTTGTTCAGGGGCTATGGCTAATAGTATTAGAGGCAGAGGATCAGCAGGGCTGCCAGGCAACTGGTATTGCTTAAAAGGAAATAAATATGGCAGCCTCCATATACCTCTCTCTTCAGTTCCCCTTTAAAGGGAATCTGAAGTGAAAATAAACTTCTAATATCATGAATTGTATGTGTAGTACAGCTAAGAAATAGAACATTAGCAGCACAGATATGATATTGTTTCCAGTACAGGAAGAGTTAAGAAACAGTTGTTATCTATGCAAAAGAGCTTCTCTGAGCTATTTGACTAATTTAACACTTACACATCAGAGAAACAATGAAAGACAACTTCAGATAAGATTTTACTGCATAGAAGCTCAAAGGGTCATTAGCTCTGCTCTATTTCATACAGTAGTTTAAAATGCAGAGTGTAGTTTGTAAACTGCAAATACTGTATATTCCGGCATATAAGATGACTGGGCGTATGAGACGACACCCAACTTTTCCAGTTAAAATATACATTTTGGGATATACTCGCCGTACCCCTACCACCATAAATGTCCAAGAGTCAAGACTACCCATCTTGACTCTTGGACATTTGTATACTGTACTATATGTACTTGTGTTATACTGTATAAACAGGTACAGATACTGGTGCTGCTTGTACCTAGTATACAACAACCAACCAATCACGACAAGTGATGTACCTTACTGGTGATTGGCTGGTTGTTGTACACAAAGCCTGCTTGGATTGGTCAGCTATCCTTGTCTCCAAGACTATCAGAGCAGGAGCGCAAAGATGCCTCTTTCACCCGTCTGGTCAGCCCTTGTATCCCATTACCATACAGCCTTCTCTGCCTCTCTTCTCTGCCTACCGTTCTTGCTGCTTTCAGACAGTCGCTGCATACAGCGGGGATGCTGCCACGGACGTTTTTGAGCTCCCCTACCATATGCCGCAACCGTAGATTCTCCAGTCCGGCTCAGAAGTTTCAGCACCTGCCCTATAAGATGACACCCGGGTAGAGATGGCCCGAACGGTTCGCCGACGAACTTGTTTGCGAGAATTTCCGCTGTTCTCGTTCGCAGCGAACTGCAAACGCATAGCGAGTTCAACCCGCCCCCTATACCTCATCATTGGGATAAACTTTGATCCTCTACATCACAGCAGACACATGACAGCCAATCAAGCTGCACTCCCTCCTGGACCCCTGCCCCCTCTTATAAAAGGCAGCAGCGTCGGCCATGTTCTCATGTCTGCTGCATGCTGCTAGTAAGAGAAGGGAGAGACATTGGAGAGATAGGAAAAGCATTAGTTAGGCTCTTGTTAGCTTGCTCCTTGCTGATATTTGTTGCTGAAAGCACCCCAAAACAGTTCTTTTGAGAGCTAATGTTCTTGTGATTTTTTTTTTATTTTTTTTTTTTGTGTGCCATAGTGACTGACACTTCATAAGTACAGCCCTGACTGTCACAGCTGGCCCTAGCTGTACTGTGCCAGGCCCAGCACACTGTATTATACCGGTCACTGCATACCTTTCACTGCATCTGTGCGACTGCACACTGTATTATACCAGTCACTGCATACCTTTCACTGCATCTGTGTGACTGCACACTGTATTATGCCAGTAACTGCATACCTTTCACTGCATCTGTGTGACTCACTGCACACTGTATCTGTGTGACTCACTGCACACTGTATTAGTCCAGTGCATATCTTTCACTGTATCTGCTGCTGTGTATTTAATACTGATTGTGTGCATCTTTGTGATTACACACACTGTCTACCACTATTGAATATTGTTAGCAGTACTGCATACCCCCCAATATGGACAAAATAACAGGCAGAGCCAGAGGCAGGCCACCCGGCAGGTCTTGTCGAGGTCGTGCTGGTGCAACCCTCAATCAAAGTACAGTGTTCAGAAGGCACGTACCCTCAACCCCCAAGATTCTGAGGACGTGGTTGACTTGATGTGTCAGAGGAGTTATTCACACATGATGCAGTTAGTGATACACTTGGGATCATCCAGCCAACACGCCCTTCAAGGCCTGCTGTTGGCACCACCTGAATGTCGACATTCCAAAGCTCACCAGTGTGGCATTTTTTTTGTTTGTGTGCCTCTGATACCAGCAATGCCATCTGCAACCTGCCAAAAGAAAGTTGTGGGAAGCCCAACATCCAGCTAGGGACGACTGCTTTGCGAAGGCACCTGATTGCAAAACACAAACACCAATGGTATGCACACATTAAGCACACAAATATAAACAGCCTTTGTGGCTGTTTGCGACGGTGCGTTAAACAGTGAGTTTGGTCTGTCAGTGTGAAGCAGTACACTACTTACACTACCTGATCCATGTATACACACACAAGATGTTTTCAAGCACTTTATGTCTTCAATTTAGGAATGGAATGTGATTTTTTGCCCTTTAGGGATTATAACCCTGCTCTGCATCAAATCCATAATTTTTCCAGGGACTTTTGGCATGTATCCTACTCCGCTGTGCCCCCCTCCAAGTGTTAGACCCCTTGAAACATCTTTTCCATCACTTTTGTGGCCAGAAACAGTGTTTGTAGTTTTTAAAGTTCGCCTGCCCATTAACCACTTCACAACGGAGGGGTTTTACCCCTGAAGCACCAGCGCGATTTGTACTTTGCAGCGCTGCTTCCATTGATTTTTTTTTTCTGTGATATGATTGGTTATTGGGGACTGGGGTCCCCATAACCAATCATTGCACTGCAGAGCGGGGGTGTGCGCGCGTGCGGGTCGCGGGGGCGCGCGATCGCACATTTGTTTACATTTCATTGTTATCAATGGAGACTGCTTCTGTTTGAAGCAGTCTCCATTGTGTCCTCAATCGGCGCGTCTAATTGGATTTAGGCCCGGTTCACACTTGCGGTGGCCCTCCGGAATCGCCGTGCCGGAGCCGCACCGCCTGCAGAACGGACGGAACGGACGCACGGCATAGCAATTAAAGCCTATGCGTCCGTTCACATGGGTCCGTTCTGCAGAACCGGAGCCGGACCGGATCCGGGCCGGATCCGGACTCCGGCCTCCGTTCCAACATGCGCTATTTTTTCATCCGGCCCCTCCGGCAGCCGTATCCGGGGCGGAGCCGGACTGCACCATCCGGCCAATACAAACAAATGGGAACCGGAGGCCGCACAACACACTGGCTGAGAAATCCGGATGTTCTACCCCACTTCCTATGCGGATTTTTGCGGCGATATTGGCTGGGGACACATGGGCAAGCATTTTGGAGTGGAGCAGCACGAGCTGGAGGTGTTGGCAGGATGTTGGCAGCATGTCGGAGGTGGAGGTGAGTGCTAAACAGCAGAGGGCCTGATTCCACAGGTCCCCCTTCTGCTGACCTCCCAGACCCCAACATTTTTTTTTTTTTTTACGTTAACTTTGCCAAACGGATCCGGATCGCATCCTGATTACCACCTGATGCAACCTGACCGGATCCGGATCGGATCCGGATCAGAACCGTACGGTTCCGATATCCGGATCCGGTCCGGATCCGGTCAGGTCATCCGGTCCGTTTGGCAAACAACCGCTAATGTGAACCGGGCCTTAGGAACGCTTGTTCCTAACATCCAATTAGTCACCTGCTGTGCTGGCTGGCTGGAGTGTGCGCGCGAGGTCCCCGCCCACTCCCAGCCAGTAAACAAACAAGTGCGCCTTTCTCCGTCCCTGGGGGTGAAGCAGTGCGCAGAGGGACGGAGAAATTTAGCACTGGGGGGGGTAAAGTGGTTAAAGTCTATTGCGGTTTGCCGAGTTTGCCGGTTCGTGGACTATTGCGGAAGTTCGCGTTCGTGAACCCAAGATCTGAGGTTCGAGCCATCTCTGCACCCGGGGTATAAGACTTTTGAGAAGATTTTCCTGGGTTAAAAAGTAGTCTTATATGCCAGAATATACAGTATTAGAGAATGATGCAGTGTTACAAAAGCAGGCTATATTACTGTAAATAAGACTCTTTTTTCTTTGCTACTAATGTTCTATTAATTATCCGTAATACGCAACAATTCAATATATCACAAAAAGGTTTTCACTTCAGTGTCACTTTAAAAAAAAAAAAAGATAACTGTGTCAGCCTCACCCACATGCCATCATGTCACATTGCAATCATCAGAATTGGGGCCAAAATACTCTTAAAAGATAGCCACTTAGAACCTTTCAATATATATGTAGGGGTTAGTAATATTTGCATATTAAATATACACACATGCCCATATGTATCCATAAAATTGAATACAGGAAATTACAGCGGAAAATATTGAAAACATTAGCATGTGTTAGTGAACCGCAGCGTAATGTCATTTTACCGAGTAAAAAAACAAAACATTTTTATCTTCCATTTTTTTTTACATTTATTTTCTCAAAAACTAAGGTTTTTTTATTTTTTATTTTTATTTACTTGTTCCCATTTTCTTACTGTACATATCGGTGGGTCGTTTGTAAGTCAGGGTTCATTATATATATACTAGTAAAAAGGACTGCCCTTTAAAAAACGGGTGCTAGGTCATACACCCGCTACCCCCCGCAATACGCGCACATACGCACCCCGCTTGCTCGTTCCCCACCACGGTCTGAAGTATTTGCACACAGGGAGCTGCTTGCTTGGCAGTTGGAAAAAGCTGTTATTTCCCACAATGCAATGAGAACCTCTGTGAACCACACACAGCAAACTGTCAGATCCGGCCCTGTGTCCTAACTGCCCTGGCTGCGCACATGCTCAGTACAAAAAAGCCAGGGACACACAACCATTCAGTTGATGACGCAGGGACACTTGCATTTTGTTGTATAGGATTCTGGAATGAGGTTTTGGGGAAATAGCCGTAAAGCACACTTGCCTCTGCCGAGTCCCGACACCTCCCGGTCACTACGGACCCTGGTTGATGACAAAAACACAGAGGAAAAAGGCCAGCGGAGATTAGTGTGCGGGCGCTTTGCTGTACTAATACTCTGTAGGGGCCCTGGATAACAATACTAATACTCTGTAGGGGCCCTGGATAACAATATTAGCAGGGTGGATACCTGGGGGGCACATCACCAGTTCTAGGCCCCATCACATGCATACCTCTGCACCCCCGCCCTCTTTCAAACGCTAAACAAAGTCCTGTCCGATCCGTAATGTTGGTTACTTTCAACAAGAAAACAATGGAAATTAGGATTGGACAGCTTATTGAGGCAACACTGATTCATCACTGTGATCAAATCTGATAGGGAATGGCCTACAGTGTATGGGCACCTCTGATGGTGAGACATTCCCTGACAGATTCAAAATTGACCGACATTTCTTATCAGACAGAACATTTTTTCTGATGGTTATGTCCAACCACTAACAAGAGCCACCCAACTGACTGAAACAAAGGCTGTGTGAACATACTTATAGTATTCAGTATTTCTCCATTTCCCCCCCATGGTCAGAACTCCATTTATTTTTATTTATATTATAACTAGGGTCCATGTTTATTAATGGTTCCTGAATCTTTGTACAATTAGATTCTTTTCCAATAGTTTTTTATTATTATGTGTAACCTTTTTTTGTAAATAATCCTTCCTAGTAATGGCTGCAGGGTTATTGAAATACAGATGGCAATTTATTTTGGACTATATATTTCACTACTAGATGCCCCTACTGAATTGTTTTTCTCTTTTATTCCACTAGATGCCATCAGTGAGCTGCCGAGCTCCCAATATACAACATGCCCACTAGAGGGCATCTGTATGCTGGGAATAAAAAAAGTTGGTGGTATTGTCATTTTGCCGTGTAGTATTTTGGTAATTGATTAAATTATGGACAGTACATGTAATCTATATATATAATAGACTAAGTGCCTCAACCTTCGAGCAAGAAGAAGAAGTACTTTGCATGAGAAAATGTATGCGTGCTCAAACACCAAGTTTAAGGCCTCTTTTCCACGGACTGTTGAGCTGTGTGCTCAGCAAGCAGTTACCAGGCAGCAGCAAGCAGTTACCAGGCAGCAGCAAGCAATTACCGGGCAGCAGCAAGCAGTTACCGGGCAGCAGCAAGCAGTTACCGGGCAGCAGCAAGCAGTTACCGGGCAGCAGCAAGCAGTTACCGGGCAGCAGCAAGCAGTTACCGGGCAGCAGAAAGCAGTTACCGGGCAGCAGCAAGCAGTTACCAGGCAGCAGCAAGCTGTTACCAGACAGCAGCAAGCAGATACCGGGCAGCAGCAAGCTGTTACCGGGCAGTAGTGAGCAGTTGTGAGAGTTTGAGAAGCATTTTACTGCCTATCAACTGTCCGTGGTAAAGAGGCCTACCCTAGCAAATCTGGCTTTGCAAATCTGGCTTAATTGGCTATTCATGAGGCAATGCTCATGCAAATTTGCTTTTTACCGAATTTTCGTCAATTTTCTTTTGACAGGCAAATTTTCCATCTAATTTTTTCACGTTAATTTTCACCTAATACCAGTCATTTTCACGTTACTTGCGTATTATTGCTGACATTTTCCGCATAAGGGCATTAGCGTCCGCATTCAGAGAAGTTTCTTGCGCATTATTGCGGACATTTTTCCGTATAAACGTCCGCATAGACTGAATTTCCATGCGGATTATTGTGGACATTTTTCCGCATAAGGGCATAAGCATCCGCATACAATGAATTTTCGATGCTGGTCGAAAACGCAAATATTTCTGAAGATTTTCGTGAAAATTCGCCAAAAATGAAAATGGGAAACTGCTACATGCTACATTAGCACTATCCAGGAGCGCCACAGGGAGGATTCCCAATGCCCCCTTTTTATACAACCGGGGGGACCGCGGGTCCCAGGCTCTCTCACTGCCTGGGAACCACAGCGGCACCCCGGAGGGGGAGGCTAGGTGGTACAGGCGACCCCCCCCCCCAAGCGTGGCCAGCACCGGGAAAGCCGTCTGCACCCACCTCCCAATATTAGAAACAGGCACTTACCTTAACGTCCATTGCGTTCTGCTACATGCGCATTAACTTGGGGGCACCACATGAGAAAGGAGTGAAGCATGGGTCACCCCGAGCTTTAGAGCTCAGGGCTGGCTCACATACAACACTCCGGGGGGGGGGGGGGGGGGAGGACAAGCACAGACAACTAACTCCAGAGCTCACACCGCCGGAGCAAGCCATCCACCACCTGGATACAAACTGCAAAAAATGCTTTCCATGAGAAAATTAATGCGCATGTAGCAGAACGCAATGGATGTTAAGGTAAGTGCCTGTTTTTAATATTGGGAGGTGGGTGCGGACGGCTCTCCCTGGCGCTGGCCACACTTGGGGGGGGGCGGCTGCGCCATCCAGCCTCCCCCTCCGGGGTGCCGCTGTGGTTCCCAGGCAGTGAGAGAGCCTTGGACCCTGCGGTCCCCCCGGTTGTATAAAAAGGGGGGCATTGGGAATCCTCCCCGTGGTGCTCCTGGATAGTGCTAATGTAGCATGAACTTATTCCCGCAGGGCGACCGCTTTGTAGTATTGGTTTTTTGACCCTGCATAGTTTGGCATGCGAAAGCAAATGCATATTTGCATGAGCATTGCCTCATGAATAGCCAATTAGGCCAGATTTGGAAAGCCAGACTTGCTAGAGTTAAACTTGGTGTTTGAGCACGCATACATTTTCTAATGGAAAGCCTAAGGCCCCATACACACATCAGACCATAGTCTTTGGAAAATGAAAGATCACAGACCAATCTTACCACACTTCATGTAGTATGAGAGCCATACTCTACACAGTCTTTTCTATGGAGCTGAACTCCACATCAGAAAAAAATCTTTGCAAGATGCTAAACACACAGATGCTGTACAGACACAAAAGATCTGTAGCTGCAAAAGATCTGTTCCTGCCAAAAATCCATTCCTGCAAATTGCAATGATAGTCTATGAGATCTGCAGATCATCATACACACATGATTTAACTGACATTCATCTGCAGATCAAGCAATCATCCGCAGATCTGAAAATCCATCCTGGTGGATCTGATCTGCAGATGAATGTCAGTTAAATCATGTGTGTATGATGATCTGCAGATCTCATAGACTATTATTGCAATATTCTTCTTGCTTCAAGGTTGAGGCACGTACTCTATTAAATAGATAGATAGAAGATGCGGCGTATGCTACGACGCGGGTCGGCTAGTATAGGTATAATACCGGTATTAGTGCAGTATGTTTTGAAATGTGTATTGGAATTGGTGAGACAGTGACATGTACATTTCTGTTACATTTCTGTTACAAATGACAAATGACTTCCTGCTAATAGGAAATAATACGCAAGGACATACAAATAGTAAAATTACACCTACATTCATTTATTTTAATAAAAAGACTCATCTATACATTTAAAATTAACCCCTTACCTCCCACCCTCTCCCATAGTTACCTAAATAAATTATATGCATCTATAAGTTACCTTAAGAACTTTTTTTAATATGTATTTCAAAAGGTATACTAATTTTTATTTATGAAATTATGGGCTTGTAATTAGTGATGGACGCAAAATTGAAAAAATGCACCTTTATTTCCATATAAAATATTGGCGCCATAAATTGTACTAGTATTGTACTTTACAAATGGATGAATAAAATGTGTGGGTTTTAACCACTTGCCGACCGCGCACTCATACCGCGCGTCGGCAAAGTGGCAGCTGCAGGACCAGCGACGCAGTAGTGCGTCGCCAGCTGCAGGCTGATTAATCAGGAAGCAGCCGCTCGGGCGAGCGGCTGCTTCCTGTCAATTCACGGCGGGGGGCTCTGTGAATAGCCTGCGGGCCGCCGATGGCGGCTCGCAGGCTAAATGTAAACACAAGCGGAAATAATCCGCTTTGTTTACATTTGTACGGCGCTGCTGAGCAGCAGCGCCGTAAGGCAGATCGGCGATCCCCGGCCAATCAGCGGCCGGGGATCGCCGCCATGTGACAGGGGACGTCCCGTCACTGGCTGCACAGGACGGATAGCGTCCTGTGCAGCCCTGATCTCCGGGGGGGAGCAGGTAGGAGAGGGAGGGGGGAATTTCGCCGCGGAGGGGGGCTTTGAGCTGCCCCCCCCGCCAGCCACATGCAGGCATGAGAGATCGGACCCCCCCAGCACATCATCCCCCTAGTGGGGAAAAAGGGGGGTGATCTGATCTCTCTGCCTGCTACATGATCTGTGCTGGGGGCTGCAGAGCCCACCCAGCACAGATCACTCAGCACAGCGCTGGTCCTTAAGGGGGGGGTAAAGGGTGGGTCCTCAAGTGGTTAAGTATGGTAGCATGTATTATTTTAAAAATATAATGGCCGAAAACTGAGAAATAATTAATTTTTTTCCATTTTTTTTCTTATTTTTTCTTGTTAAAATGCATTTAGAATAAAATATTTCTTAGCAAAGAAAGCCTAATTGGTGGCGAAAATAACAAAATATAGATTGTTTCATTATGATAAGTAGTAATAAAGTTATAGGCAAATGAATGAAAGGAGCGCTGAAAAGTGAAAATTGCCCTGGACAGAAGGGGGAAAAACCCCTCAGTAGTTAAGTGGTTAACCACTTGACAACTGAGGGTAGGAACACGCATGGCAGAATCGCATATGAGTTTTCCCCATAGCACATGGTGGAAAATGCATATGGGATTCTGCCTGGTGTGTTCCTACCCTAAGTGGTTTTTCCCCTTCTGAATCAGATCAATTTTCACCTTTCAGCGTTCCTCCCTTTCCTTCACTAATAACTTAATCACTACTAATCACATCGAAATTATCTATAACTTGTTTTTTTGCGTCCATCACTAATTACAAACCCATACATTAAAAAATAACATTACTATACCCTCATGACATACCGATTAAAAAAAAGTTCAGTCCCTAAGGTAACTATTTATGTATTTTTTTTAATTGTTATTTTATTTTTATTTTTTAATACAATGGTTTTATTTGGGTAACTATTGGTGAGTGTGGGAGGTAAGGGGTTAATTTTAAATGTATGTAGGTGTAATTTTACTATTTGGCCACAAGATGTACTCTTGCATTATTTCCTGTTAGCGTACTATTAGTGCGCTAACAGAAAGTAATGTGTGGACGTGTTACTTACATTATTACAATGACCGCCGGCATCTCATTGATGCAGGAGATCATTGACACGGAGAATTAGATTAATGAATGGGGACTGTGTTCCCATTCATCTCCCCTCTAATGATTGGTGGCGAGCACGGGAGTGAGCAGGAGTTTGTGGCAACAGTAGATGAATATCTATGTCCCTGGGACTTCAGATGAAGTTTCCAGGGCATAGATATACTGTACAAGGTGCGGTAAGTGGTTAGGCGGTTAATATCCTAATCTACTCTCAGCTGAGGAGGCCTTTCTGATTAGACATTGTTCTGGCTGACTCACTAACAAAGGCCTCTAGTCATTTTTCGGTGATGTGTCAACTGGGTGCGCTTTTTAAAGAGTCGTGTGTTTAAGGGTGGAACAATCAAAGTAACACTATTCACCAGCAATTCAACACCATTCTGCAACACACCAAATGCAACTTCCTCTGTTTGATAACCTCAGTTTGATTGATGAACACCATCCCAGCCCAGACAGACCATCATGGAATCTCGATACAGTCCCCCCTCCTATCATGTCATCACCCCTCCCTTTAGATTGTAAGCCTTTGGCAGGGCCCTCCCTCCTTTGTGTATTCTACCTGTTTGTGCATCCTGCTCACAGAATAACATGAACTTACTCCAGTGCATGATCTGGCATTGTGTATCTTATTGCTTATTATTGCAATGAATGTACTTCTCACTGACAACAAGTATATCATTTACTCACTACCCCACCTTGTGGTTCCTCCCATGTGTGGCTGTGAAAACATTCCTAAGGGCTGTTTCATAACAAGAGCACTTTAGAAAATATTTTCCAATTATCAGCTTTCCAGTGTTTTGAAAAGCTCTTAGACATCCTCTGGGCTAGTTCACACCAAATTGCTATAAAATTGCTTAAATATTGCTGGCGCTTTTTGGTGTAAGACAATCCTAAGAGTACAATAGTGCTTAATAGTTCAATAGATCGTAATTTTTCTATATGGGAGCTGAATGAAAAATAGATCTACTTGCCTGGGGCCTTTTCCAGCCCCCCTGCAGTCTCACAGGCCCCTTGGAGTCCTCCTGATCCCTGCCCCTCATATCTAAAACTAAGACTCTAGTTTCAGCTACTGTGCGTGTGCGGTCCTGTACGCCTCTTTGATCATGCTCCCGTAGCTGGAATTATTCTGCGCATGCGGCATTCACAAAGACTGCATGTGCCCAGAACGCTCCCAGTTACGGGAGCCTGGGGCTTTTTCCAGCCTCCCTGCAGTGTCTCAGGCCCCTTGGAGTCCTCTTGATCCACCCCTCCCCCCCTCCCATATCTATAACTAGAACTCTAGTTTCATCTACTTTGCATGCACGGTCCTGTACGCCTCCTTGACCATGCTCCCGTAGCTGGAAGTATTCTGCGCATGCGGCATTCACAAAGACTGTGTGTGCCCAGAACGCTCTCAGTCACGGGAGCATGGTCGAGGAGGTACGTCCCATGCCCCAGGTAAGTAAACCTGAACTTAACCCTCCACCCAGTCTCAGGCTTTCTTTAAAACAAAAATCAGAATATTGGACCCCATGAGTAGTCTATTGAAGGTTGCTTCTACAGATACAATAATTTTTGTCATAAGTGTATTTTCACTTCAGGTTTTCTTTCACTAAAAAACAGCTAAACCAGCAGTACATTTTTGGAACACAAACAATTATTTCACATGCCTAAAAACACCCAACATCCGACCCAGAAGTGGAATGCCTGACGTTTTTGACGTCCCAGCATGACGGATGTGTTCATGGGGGGAAAGCTGACAGTACAGAACTTACATGAGGCATTTCATCCGTGAGAAGACAGATTTTTTCCCCCTGATATTTATGAAAAGAAGCTGTCTTTCCAGCCAATGCCTCGCTACCTCACTTCTCTGGCACGGGTTAACTTCTTTGCTTATTAAAATTAGTATTCACTTATGAAGTAGAGTCTGTTGGCATCATGCATATCTGAGCTGCCGCGCAGTGCTGTACGTGGGCATTGCTGGAACAATAGAAGAAGGGGCTGTATTCTTTGTCATGGGTCATCTCGGCCCTGGGGGAGGCGCGTTTGATGGAAAGCGAACCCTCGCAGAGCCCGAGGCCACGCAGAATCAATGCAAACACATTTTCCTGTAAGCTGTTTTTTCTTTTTAATACATTTGCAGAGTTCTTTTGTTGTTAAAGTCTTTGTGAGCGGATTGTGCCTGGAGCCAGATGATACCTTCTGTGTGTTTGTAGTGTGGCCATCACTGGCTGCATTGTTTACTGTCTATTGAGAAGATGACTACCTGGGATAGAGTATGTTTATGAAGCATAACCGCAGCTGCTATGCAATGATCCAAAGACTTTACTTTTATATGCTTTTTAAAGGAGAACTACAATTAGGATAAATAATCATAACATACCTACATAACATCGGGCTGTAAACCTCTGCTGTTTCTTACTGGCAAAGGACAGCTTACACTGGAAGTCTTGGGGTGAGCACTGCCCCACAAAAGAAGCCTTCTATGAGAGATATGATAACTGGAAGGCACCAAAAAGAATAAAATAATTGAAAACAGTTTAAAAAGGAGAGGCAGTCAGGTGATAGATATGTAAGTCTCTGATTAGTGATGGTCATGCCTAGGAGAACTCATGTAGAAGCATGTGATCAGTTTGGTCACGTTATAGATATGTTGTAAGTGTCTGATTAGTGATGGTCATGCCTAGGAGAACTCATGTAGAAGCATGTGATCAGTTTGGTTAGGTGATAGATATGTAAGTCTTTGATTAGTGATGTTCATGCCTAGGAGAACTCATGTAGAAGCATGTGATCAGTTTGGTCAGGTGATAGATATGTAAGTCTCTGATTAGTGATGGTCATGCCTAGGAGAACTCATGTAGAAGCATGTGATCAGTTTGGTCAGGTGATAGATATGTAAGTCTCTGATTAGTGATGGTCATGCCTAGAAGAACTCATGTAGAAGCATGTGATCAGTTTGTTCAGGTGATAGATATGTAAGTCCAGGCCCGTTTCTTGGCCCATGCGGTCGCACTGAGCGCTGAGGGAGAGGGGACGCGGTAATGGAGGGGGAGCCGCAGCTGTGTGGAGAGCGGCCCGACCTCTCCCTCCCTTCCTCTCCTCTGGCCGGCGATTGGAACGCAGGCAGGTGAGTTGCACTCTACAACTGCTGCGCACTACTCTGCATCGGAGGGGGGAGCACGGAGGGCAGCCCGGGAGAGGAAGGGAGGGAGAGGTCGGGCCGCTCTCCCCGTGGCTAACTCCCCGCTCCATTATGGGGGGAGGAGGGTACCTACCTATCTAGCCTATACTGGGGGCAGCTACCTATCTAACCTATACTGTGGGTACCTACCTATCTAACCTATACTGGGGGTACCTACCTATCTAGCCTATACTTGGGGCACCTACCTATCTAGCCTATACTGGGGCACCTACCTATCTGGCCTATACTGGGGGAACCTACCTATCTAACCTATACTGGGGGTACCTACCTATCTAACCTATACTGGGGGCACCTACCTATCTAGCCTATATTGGGGACAGCTACCTATCTAACCTATACTGCAGGTACCTACCTATCTAACCTATACTGGGGGCATCTGCCTATCTAGCCTATACTGGGGGCACCTACCTATCTAGCTTATACTGGGGGCAGCTACCTATCTAGCTTATACTGGGGGCAGCTACCTATCTAACCTATACTGGGGGCACCTACCTATCTATTAGTGATGGTCATGCCTAGGAGAACTCTTGTAGAAGCATGTGATCAGTTTGTTCAGGTGATAGATAGGTAAGTCTCCAATTTGCTAATCATGATCATGTGCTAAAGCAGTATGTGATCACAGCATATCAGAGCTTTGCAAATGTATCAGCTGATCAAACAAATCACATGCTTCTCCGTGAGTTTTTCTAGATGTGACCATCGCTTCAGCCAGTATGACTCAGTAGAATTCAGAAAGTTTATTGTGCAGAAATAGGGTCAGACAATGCATTTTTGCAGGACTCATGCGCTTCAGACCCTGAGGCGCTCCTAAGACACAGAGCACTTTTTTAATATATTTTTATATGCACAATAATACAATTATAAAGTTAAACAATTCTATCTACTATACACCCTGATCTCACTTCTCCTGAAATGGACGCAGATCTATCCCTGTTTCTCTCTACTCCTTTCTCTGCATGAAATTGTAAAACAGAATGTGAAACCTCGCTCTTCTCCACTTTAAAAAGGCCTATGGAGAGTTCTCTCTCTTAATTGGTTGCTGGGGCGAAGTGTGCATTGTGGGGTCTTCTCAAAGATACGGTACCTGGGAAGAAGTTATTAGCCAAGTAAAGGGAGTGTCCCAAGTTTCCTGCCCGATCAAACAAGACAGAAGAAAAACATTTCCTCTGTGTTTCATGCCACAATGTGTCCTAATCGTTATAATCCATCTGTGTTCATATAATCTTCTTCTGTCTTGGTTGAGAAGCCCCCTGACTGATAACCATCTATTCTATTGTTTCCCAGGTGAAATTTGACTGAAGGCCAGTTGTTTGCCATTAGTCTGTTGGTCTTGGCCTATTGGAATCCTCAGCATAAAATTCAGATAAGCCTCAGCAGGAAATTCAAATGAACTCCAATGGTATTTTTTTGTTAAATTAGCCTCTGAGCATCGGTACCGGGCCATTATATAGCCCAATAGAAATGCATGGTCATAAATTAAAATAAGCCCCATTGCAGCTTTTTTTCAATTTCCTACCAGGGCTTGCAGTGAAGGAAAGAAGTATTTAATCCCCTTTCTTGATTTTGCTTTTTTGCCTGCTGACCAAGAAATGACCAGTCTATACTTTTAATGGTGGGTTTATTGTATCTGTTAGAGCAACAAAAGAGCCCTCAAAACCTCAGAGTCCCAAAGTCAGAGCTTGTACACTGTAATGAGTGAAATAAATATTTGATCACCTATCAAAAGGTGACTTAGCACTTGGAGGGAATAAAAAACCCCTTTGTTGGCAATCACAGAGGTTAGGTGTTTGTTGTAGTTGGCCACCAAGTTTGCACAAATTTCAGGAGGGATTTTGGTCCACTCTTCTGGCTAGACCACTCCAGGACCTCCATGTGCACTTGGTCAGGGGACAAACAAGCAAAATCTACAGGGGATCAAATACTTATTTGCTTCACTGTATTTGAATTTTTATCTGATGATTCTCATTGGTGAAAACCAATGGGAGGCCGTTGCATACTGATAATATTGCTGTGCACACCCTGCATCAGGCCCAGTGTATTTAAACATTCGCGGTACATAGTTAAGTGGTCATGAATGACTCCTCTGTCAATTTACCATGGGGGAGTGGCTAATTGATTATCCTTTTATTGGGAGAGGCCACCATGACTTCCCTTATACTATTAATGTTTCCTCCTCCTGGACATGGGGGTGGTGATAATGGGCATAACCAGGGTGTCTTTTTTATTGGGATAAGGGTGCTTTCCAAGAGATGGGTCACCCCCCTGCCCCCACCTTACTTTGCAATGTAAAGCCATGTGGTTTGTTATTGGTCACAGATTGGAGCCCCCTGCTTGTGGGCTCTGTCTTCCTGGCCACCAAACCTGCATCATTCAAATGGGGTTAATAAGCCTGGGGAGCGCCCAGCTTTCCTATTCAACCACTTTGGGACTGGACGGCTCTGGCCCTTAAAGAGAATCTGTACTCTAAAATTTTTACAGCAAAATGCATACCATTCTATTCATTATGTTCTCCTGGGCCCCTCTTTGCTGTTTCTGCCACTCTCTGCTGCAATCCTGGCTTGTAATTGCCAGTTTTAGGCAGTGTTTACAAACAAACTAACCAGCTTGTAAAAAGGCTCACATAAGCAGAGTGTGTGAGTCATACAGAGCCTGTAGGGGGCCTGCAGAGGGTGTGTATCGCTTCTATCCAATCACAAGCAGCCCTGCACATTCCACACATTCAAGCTTTAGCCCGACAGACACGATAGAGGAAAGGAGATAAGATTTAATACAGAGACAGTGCAATTAGGAAAGGCTGCAGTAAGCCAGAGCACAGGCAAAGGAACTTATAGGATAGAAGAACTAAGGCTGAAAATTTTGTTACAGAGTCTCTTTAAAGGCTTAAATGATTGGTAGTAATCAAGGGGTCAGTAGCCAATGAAATTGGCGCATGAAACTCTGCTGTCATAATGACAGCAGAGCGAGTGGGCTGCAGCGATGACACAGCTGCGCAAATGGCAGGAGCAAGGCAACCGAGTGGCATGAGTGGTTGAAATCTACACCCAAACGGGAATATCCCAAACGGCGTGTATTTTAATTAGCACAACCGTTTAATATTCATAAAAATAGTACAATATAAGATTTTTGTAAGCTGGCAGAGATGGCTAATTGACATTTGGTTTCGGGGGAAAATGTTTATAAAACCCCGTGCATTTTATAATGTGTAGATGAGGCAGCTGGCAATCAATGCTGACAGTGACAGACAGCAGCATGGCCACGGCTGGAAATTACAAAGCCAATTCCTGATCTCCTGTCCTAGGCACTTGCGTGGCCTACTTCTTTTTTTAGTAAATCAGAATTTTTTCACAGTTGTGGATAACTGCAATGCTAGTTAATCAACCACGATGGGTTGTCTGAACACTTCAGTTCCAGAAGTAATGCTTGCAATTGACCCTAATCAACAGGATGCTTTGAGAATTCACCTTGTTCAGTTCTGGGTTTAGTTGCACTTTAAAGAGAATCTGTATTGTTAAAATCGCACAAAAGTAAACATACCAGTGCGTTAGGGGACATCTCCTATTCCCCTCTGTCACAATTTCGCCGCTCCCCGCCGCATTAAAAGTGGTTAAAAACAGTTTTAAAAAGTTTGTTTATAAACAAACAAAATGGCCACCAAAACAGGAAGTAGGTTGATGTACAGTATGTCCACACATAGAAAATACATCCATACACAAGCAGGCTGTATACAACATTCCTTTTGAATCTCAAGAGATCATTTGTGTGTTTCTTTCCCCCCTGAGGGGGGAGTGCATAGCAGAACCACAACACTGAAGAACTTGGCAGCCTTCCAGACACAAGCTGACAAGTCTGACAAGGGAAAGATACATTGATTTATTACAGAGACTGTTATAGTAGAAAGTGCTGCAGTAAGCCAGAACACATTAGAATAGCTTTTGGAACTTGTAGGATGATAAAAAACAGGATGCAATTTTTGTTACGGAGTCTCTTTAAAGAGGAACTTTAATTCAGTATTGAACATGAGCAGCTGATGCCCCCTTTCCCTCAAGAAATATTTACCTTTTCTGAAGTAGGGAGATCTGTCTCACCTTATGTATAGGTCTGTATAAGTAAATATATTATTTCACTACTACCACAAGGGTTTATATCATGCATTATCCCTAATATTCTCGAAGAATACGGAGGCTGCCATCACCATTAAGGTGTGAGATACCGGTCAGTCGCAACATAAACTTCCAGGCATGGGAACAGCTTCGTCTCTCAGGTGGTGGCCATGCTTAATTCGGAGCCACGCTAGAACTGCTAGGACTGGAAAGCATTACAGCATAGAACTGAAAATTAATGATTTTCACTCCGTTTACCACCACTTTAACTTATATGTTGTCCTTGATTTGTAATATCTACACTGTATTTCCTTGTATTGTTTTGGCTATGTCTGTTGTCTGTCTGCCAAGTCAGATTCCTTGTAAGTGCAAACTTATTTGGCCAAATCAAATTGATTCTGATTCTAAAAAACAATTCTTTCTGGCTCCTTTTAAAGGAATACTGTAAGGGGGGGGGGGGGGGGGGAAGGGGGTCAGGGGAAAATGAGTTGAACTTACCTGGGGCTTCTAATGGTCCCCCGCAAACATCCTGTGCCCATGCAGCCAGTCACTGATGCTCCGGCCCCGCCTCCGGTTCACTTCTGGAATTTCAGACTCTAAAGTCTGAAAACCACTGTGCCTGCAATGCCGGGTCCTTGCTCCCGCTGATGTCACCAGGAGCGTACTGCACAGGCCCAGTATGGTCTGTGCCTGCGCAGTACACTCCTGGTGACATCAGCGGGAGCGAGGACACGGCAACGCAGGCACAGTGGTTTTCAGACCTTAAAGTCTTAAATTCCAGAAGTGAACCGGAGGCGGGGCCAGAGCATCGGTGAGTGGTTGGGTGGGCACAGGACGTCTGCGGGGGACCATTAGAGCCCCGGGTAAGTTCAACTCATTTTCCCCCAACCCCCCTACAGTATTCCTTTAAAGGGAATCTCGAGGTGAGAAGGATATAGAGGCAGCCATAATTATTTCCTTGCAAATTGCCCGGCTTTCTCCCTGATCCTCTACCTCTTAAGGTGGCTACTAACTATACAATTCACGATTATTCCTTTCTGTAACGAATGTGGAATCGTCTCCGTGGTCAGCGCACCAGACGTGCGCTGACGCGGCGGATTTCCTCCACAAGCGTATAATTGAGGACACCCAGGCTAGGTGCTATGCACCCGCAGAGGGCAATTCCCACCGGCAGATGGCGCTGTGGAGTGCAGGCGAACACAGCCACTGCACAGCCACAGATGCCAAATGGGAATTGTACAGATCCAGGACAAGGTACAATCAGGCAGGGCTGGATAGCCCACAGGGAACAGAGCAAAGGGACAGAACCAATGTGTGCCCACCAAACTAGTCGCCACCCAGCAACGGCGAACACACAACGGCGGAAACGAAGTAGGAAACGCAGTCGCAAGAATGGCGATTGCCAAAAGCGACACAAGACTGAGCAGGACAGAGCACCAGGGTAGCAAAGGCACAGCAAATCATACAAAGAGAAAGATCAGGAAAATAACAAACGCTAGCTGAACGCGAACACCGCACTCATTCACAACAGTGCACACGTTCGTGCGCGGTCTCCGCGTGTTACGCACAACAGAGACAAGCACGCCTAACTAACCAAAGACAGACAAACACGAAACAGAGAACGCGAGCGCTTGCTTAACGGTTACCTCACCGAGCCTACAGCAAGCGTTCGTATCAGACAAGACAGACAAACGTGAGACAGGAACTAGGCAGAAAGGATCCACCGCTCTTCCGTCAGAGCAAGTGTGATCCAAGCAGAAGCACAGATCAGAAAGATCCACAGCCGCTGCCGCTAGCGGTTAGTGCGATCCAGGAAGACAAATTTATAAGGATCCACAGCACCAGCTCCAGAGACTAGTGCAATCCAGGAAGACAGATCAGAAGGATCCACAGCACTAGCTCAAGGCGAGTGCGATCCAGGTAGACAGAACAGAAGGATCCACAGCACTAGCGCAAGGCGAGTGCGATCCAGGGAAGACAGATCAGAAGGATCCACAGCACCAGCTCCAGAGACTAGTGCGATCCAGAAAGACAGATCAGAAGGATCCACAGCACTAGCTCAAGGCGAGTGCGATCCAGATAAGACAGATCAGAAGGGGCTACCAGTAACAACCGCTGTTCCGGTTAGCACCCAGACACACAGAACGACTTCCTATCGACCACCGCTGGGACAGGACAGTCGCAACAGACAAACAAACAGATAAGCAATCCTAATGGCACTAAAGAAACTGCCTAGTGCAGTCCCCAGAATTACTCTAAGATAACTTCAACAAGAAGTAGCATGGCTGACACTCTCTAGGAGTGGTTACTACAAACCCTGAAGGAATGACCAGCAAAGGACTGTGGGTAATCCCAACCTTTTTTACTGCCAGTCATCACAGGAGGCAGGTAGGGGATTTGCATAATGAATGTATGCAAATTCCTCAGCAGCAAGCTGCAATACTGACAAAAGGTCTCTCTTTTCCAGAGTCCTGCAGAATGCAGACCTGAACAGTGGTCAAAAAGCTGCCTGTCTGCACAGGCAGCTGAGCAGATTCTCAGAGTACCCCCCCCCCCCCCCCCTTCTAGGGTCGAATTCAAGACGACCCTCAAAACTGATATCTCCAAACAACTCTAACAGAAGACTCATGAAGGTCGGGACAGCCCGACAAGGTCCAATTCGAGAATCAGTCCACCCGAAACCGACCTCATCGGAAACAGAAGCCACCGAAACATGCCCATCAGCACTACAAGTCTCAGCGTAACACCCATCAGGACTGTGGATCCCAGAGAAGAAGCCATCGACACCCTCCAGACAATACCCACCACCTTCCAAGGAGCATCCGAAAATACCAAATATGCCACAGAACCTGTTCAAAGTGTCTCTTTCAAAACAAAAGCTGCTGTTGATCGTATTCAGGGTACCAAGCAAAACTTCTCTCGGAATCTCCCAGAACGCCTTGAAGCTCCACAAAGATTCCAAGAAGCCAGAACGCTCACCAGGCTCACATGGAGAGCTACCAAGCACCCCCATGGAACCTATGACAGTTTCAGATTCAGAATTAGCAGGACACCCATCAAGATCAGGACTTTCAGGGACCACTTCTGGGCATGCAAGCAGGCAGGCTAAATCAGAACATGTCTCCACCGAGGAAGCATCTGAGTACGCTGGTAACCGAGGCACACTTGGGCTTTCTGGGTCACAGAGCACACTGGGGTACACCAGCACAGGAGAAACCTCAGGACATGTCGGGTAACTGCCAACCTCAGAGTCCGGCACGACAAGACCAAAACCAGTACCGGGCAGAGAATCATCATGAGTGGAGGTCACAGGTACTGGTCTTTCAAAAGAAGACTCGGACATAAATTCAGAATTTTCTGTGACTGTAATATCATCATTGACTACATATGAGTGAAGCTCCACCAGAGCTGCAAAGGTAGTCAGCACAACAGCAATGCCTACTGAAGTGGGCAACACCTCAGAAGGACTTGGGGGGCAGGAGACATCTCCTACAAGTTCTGCTCCCTTTGGGAGGAACTCGGAAACCTCCAGAACATCAAACAAGACCTCAGGAACATCATTTTCCAGGTTTTCTAAGAAGGATTCTGAACTATCCAAGTTACAGGGCAAAACTGGAACTTTATTTTGTGGACAGGGCAGATGTCCCAGGGAAGGTTCCACCATAAACTGAGACTGAACTTCATCATAATTAGCGGGATGTACAGGAATATTTACTGGAACATACACTGACTCCCTAACTTCATTCTCACTGTACCCAGAATTCTGTGTAGCGGTCAAACCAGCTTGCAATTCCAAAACGGCAGAAAAACAGGTGAAAATAGCAGCAATACCTAGACGAGCCTCTAGGGACACTGCAGGAGATATTGTTCAAGGCAATATTGACTCATCCAGAGTACAGGGTGGAGAGTCAGAACTTTCTTCAAAGCAAGAAAGAGGTTCCCAAATGTCAGTGTGATTGGACATCATATTGTTATTCATGGTACAGGGCAGGCTCAGAAAAACCTTCTCTGGACCCAGCAAAGATGCTTCAGAGTCACATTCGTAAAACCAAAGTGCTGTCTCACTCTTAGACTCGGCTAACGATGTCGAATCCGAGGAGACAGAACGCAAAATTTGCGGATCCAAGATCGCTTTAGGTTGCGAAACTGATGCTTCCATAGCGCAAACCTCCGCGATCTGCGGAGCAGACTTCAAGGCATCTAGGACAGAAACACTGGGGCAACTGTCATTAGGCAACAGGCCTTCACAGGTGTGAACAGAATAAGACATAGATTCATTTGCAAAAGAAGTGGCGACAACAACAGAAGAAACTTTATTAGACACATCAATAATTTTCTTAAAGTTGCATAACTTAGGAATTTTCCCCATAGAAGGTTCATAAATGGACGATCTCAGAGAACCTGAGGGAAAATATCTGTCTTTCTTAGACAAAGGACCACACAGACCTTTTGCAGCCATACGTGCGGTGGCGACATCAGACCGCACTGGTTCAACTTCCACACAAGCAACTGCTCTGAACGACTTGCACTCAGGCTTCAAACACTCAGTAGCTTTGGGAAAGGAAATGCATTCAAAACTCACTTTCTTTAAATCCAGAGGATTGAAACAATCGTCCGTTGACAATGTGTTTTTACAAGAATTAGCAGATTGAAGCGCATGTAATTCATCCAAAATCATTCTCCACACGTCAAACAGCGGAGTCACAAAGTCAGAGAAACATTCACCAGTCTTGATTAAAGTGCACACAGACTCAATGCACGCATACAAAACTGCTTCATTTTTAGAAAGGTAATGATTGCAAAACGATCTCCAATCACCTTCCACTTCATAGACCAGGAGCTCGATCTCCCATTTCTCAAATGGGGGCTCCCATGCACACTTAAAGGATGAACAATCATAGTGTTCACAGTCTACAGATGGAACTGGAGCAGGAACAGAACGGGAAACTTTTACCTCTTTATTGGGATCAATTGATTGGTGTGTGTGCAATTCATCCCAAATGTTCTGCCATACAAACATCACCAGATCCACAACACACTCGTCACATTCATCAGAATCAATCAAAAGGTACATAGAGTCAAGACAATCATTCAAGACATCTTCGCTTTTTGCGATGTAAAAATCGCAAAAGGTTTTCCATTCAAAATCAAATTCTTCCATCAAGGCCCCGATTTCCCATGAGGCGAATGGTGGTTCAAACAACCCGGTATCTAGATAATCTCCATATGGGTGGGGATCAGGAACGAGTACAGATTTTTTAACTGCTTTAATATAGCGTGCGATCCTACCTATAATAGGATCCACATACGCTTTTGTCTCAGGCAATGACATCTGAAGCAAACTAAAGGTTCCCTCTGCCCTGGGAATTTTGGTTTGGCTGGTCATTCTGCAACGAATGTGGAATCGTCTCCGTGGTCAGCGCACCAGACGTGCGCTGACGCGGCGGATTTCCTCCACAAGCGTATAATTGAGGACACCCAGGCTAGGTGCTATGCACCCGCAGAGGGCAATTCCCACCGGCAGATGGCGCTGTGGAGTGCAGGCGAACACAGCCGCTGCACAGCCACAGATGCCAAATGGGAATTGTACAGATCCAGGACAAGGTACAATCAGGTAGGGCTGGATAGCCCACAGGGAACAGAGCAAAGGGACAGCACCAATGTGTGCCCACCAAACTAGTCGCCACCCAGCAACGGCGAACACACAACGGCGGAAACGAAGTAGGAAACGCAATCGCAAGAATGGCGATTGCCAATAGCGACACAAGACTGAGCAGGACAGAGCACCAGGGTAGCAAAGGCACAGCAAATCATACAAAGAGAAAGATAAGGAAAATAACAAACGCTAGCTGAACGCGAACACCGCACTTATTCGCAACAGTGCACGCGTTCGTGCGTGGTCTCCGCGTGTTACGCACAACAGAGGCAAGCACGCCTAACTAACCAAAGACAGACAAACACGAAACAGAGAACGCGATCGCTTGCTTAACGGTTACCTCACCAAGCCTACAGCAAGTGTTCGTATCAGACAAGACAGACAAACGTAAAACAGGAACTAGGCAGAAAGGATCCACCGCTCTTCCGTCAGAGCAAGTGTGATCCAAGCAGAAGCACAGATCAGAAAGATCCACAGCCACTACCGCTAGCGGTTAGTGCGATCCAGGAACACAGATCAGAAGGATCCACAGCACCAGCTCCAGAGACTAGTGCGATCCAGGAAGACAGATCAGAAGGATCCACAGCACTAGCTCAAGGCGAGTGCGATCCAGGTAGACAGAACAGAAGGATCCACAGCACTAGCGCAAGGCGAGTGCGATCCAGGGAAGACAGATCAGAAGGATCCACAGCACCAGCTTCAGAGACTAGTGCGATCCAGGAAGACAGATCAGAAGGATCCACAGCACTAGCTCAAGGCGAGTGCGATCCAGGTAAGACAGATCAGAAGGGGCTACCAGTAACAACCGCTGTTCCGGTTAGCACCCAGACACACAGAACGACTTCCTATCGACCACCGCTGGGACAGGACAGTCGCAACAGACAAACAAACAGATAAGCAATCCTAATGGCACTAAAGAAACTGCCTAGTGCAGTCCCCAGAATTACTCTAAGATAACTTCAACAAGAAGTAGCATGGCTGACACTCTCTAGGAGTGGTTACTACAAACCCTGAAGGAATGACCAGCAAAGGACTGTGGGTAATCCCAACCTTTTTTACTGCCAGTCATCACAGGAGGCAGGTAGGGGATTTGCATAACGAATGTATGCAAATTCCTCAGCAGCAAGCTGCAATACTGACAAAAGGTCTCTCTTTTCCAGAGTCCTGCAGAATGCAGACCTGAACAGTGGTCAAAAAGCTGCCTGTCTGCACAGGCAGCTGAGCAGATTCTCACACTTTCCGATCATTTGTATGAATGATGATCACAAACAATCGTTCAAGACCACTAGCGGATGAAAATCTAACTAATCCGATTGCATTAATGAAATCAATACAATTTTTGGATCGATCCCGTCAATCTAAATTGGATTAGTTAGGGGATTTTTGTCCTGTTAGTGGTCTTGGAATGATTGGAAATAAATGATGGTTCAGCAAACAGTATCATTAGTTGCCACCCTAATACTTTTAGCCACAACCCCCGAATAAGCATGCATTAAGTGCTCTGACTGAAGTGTGATTGGATTAGCTGCATGCTTGTTTCAGGAGTGTGATTCAGACACAACTGCAGCTAAAGAGATCAGCAGGACAGCCAGGCAACTGGTATTGTTTGTAAGGAAATAAATATGGCAGCCTCCATATGTATCTCAGCTTGAGTTACCATTAAGTCTGGATTATGAATAGCCTTTTATCCTAACATATGTCAGGCTAGAAGTGCTAAAAATAGTAAGATCTCTGGAGTCCGGACTACTTCTAGGAAGAAAGAATACAGAAAGGATCTTAGTATTGTGGCCAAGCCCATTTGCTGACCACTGAGCCAACGGGAGTCAGGGAGGTAACACTGGTGATGAGCAGAAAACACACCCATGCGTAATTACGCATTGTAATACGCAATTCAGCAGCGTAATCGTAATGCAAAATTTTGGGAGTAGCGTAAGTGATTTCGAAGTTATGTTACCATTCGTAACTACGCATGAATTTACACGTAATTTACGCATAATTGTGTGCCAACTTTGTCAGTGAATAGCAAAGCCCCCATACATGCTATTGCTACCAAAATTGCTACGTATGTTAAAGGGAACCAGAGATGAACGTTTCACACAAAATAAACATATCAGTCGATAGCTTGTAAAGAATAAATGCTCTACCTGATAATTTCGCCGCTCTGGTGTACCTTTTTTATTGTTTTTTATTCATTGCTCCAGGAAAAATCCAATATGGCCGCCGGCTCATATCCCTTCTACTTCCGGGTTATGAGTTGTTCTGGATGTGCTGTCTAGGCTATATGAGACTAGGCTGCTATCTAGGCTATATGAGAAAGGCTGCTGCAGCCTTTCATCTGTGTGCTTTCATTTTGGTATGATGTGCAGCTGCCTGTAGGAAGTGTCTCTCATAGGAATGAAACTGCAGTCATCATCATTATCTATGCAGACAGAGTGCACACAGATCATATTGCACCCACACTGCACTCTCTCAGCAGCAGCAGCCCCTCCCATGTCATCAGAGCTCTCAGTATGCAAAGCAGGAAATCTGAGCCAGGAGGTGGCAGGCTTGGGCTTGAAAAGACTCCACAGAAGAGTGACTCAGCTATAATGTTTCCAGGTCAAACCTAGACTGAGCCATTCGGGGATTCTTATCACAGCTGCTAATAGACTAATTAAGCAGATAAGACTGAAACTAAAAGCAGGGTAGGTGTTTACTGTCATGTTCCCACTGATAAAAGTAATAAAATACATGAGGGTGCTTCGTCTCTGGTTCTCTTTACAAAGAATAGTTACAAACTTTTTTTTCAAAAAGACCTTGTAGTTTTCGAGAAAATCGATTTTAAAAAATACAAAAACAAATGATTTTTGACTCATTTTTTTAGGTTGAAAAAACCACTTTTCTTTGCATTTTTAAAAAAGATTTTCCCAAAAACTACAAGGTATTTTTGAAAAAATAATTTTTTTGACTTGTACCCACAATTCTTTTTAATATATGTAGCAATTTTGGTAACAATAGCATGTATGGGAGCTTTGTAATTTACCGCCAAAGTCGGCACAAAATTACGCCTAAATTCATGCGTAATTACGAATGATTATACAAAGTCAATTGAATTACGTATTTGTTTTACGTATAGGCGTAATTGCGAAAATGTATGCGTAATTTGGCGCAATCGTAATGAACAGATTACGATCCTCACTAGGTAACACAGGTGCAGGTTCTGCATAGCAGTGCCACATTCAGGCTATAGGGCAGGGGTCTCAAACTCAGTTTACCTGGGGGGCCGCAGGAGGCAAAGTCAGGATGAGGCTGGGCCGCATAAGGAATTTCACAATCGCGGTGCATCGCCGCCTCTGCCCGCCCCTCTCACTCTTCCTTCACAGAGAGGGGTGGGGAGAGGCGGTGATCCATGCGGCGATTGACGTCAGGAGGGGCAGAGCTGAAGCTGAAAGCTCTGCCCCTTCCAGGAAATGCCGGCGGATTGCCCACCGGGCGATTTGGGGGCTCTGCAGCCCTCGTTTAGCAGCGGGGATGCGGCGGATTACTTGGGAGCACTGAAGCGAACTATAAGGAAGCTTTTGCCGGCGAGGGCCACAAAATATTGTATCGAGGGCCGCAAATGGGCCGCGAGTTTAAGACCCCTGCTATAGGGTATAGATTGCTTGACTTATAGGAATGACTGAAACAACTTCCTAAACCAGGCATGGGCAAACTTGGCCCTCCAGCTGTTGAGGAACTACAAGTCCCACAATGCATTGCAGGAGTCTGACAGCCACAGTCATGACTCATAAAGGCAAATGCATTGTGGGATTTGTAGTTCCTTAACAGCTGGAGGGGCAAGTTTGCCCATGCCTGTCCTAAACTGTTGCCAGGTAAGAGTGTTGAGATCTGTGTATTTCAGCCGTGTGTTTAGCGGCTTGCTTGCCTGGAGCGCTGCTTTAATTCTGTATGACGGACTATAACCCCATGATTGCCATCAGGTCTCTCCGAGTAGTAATTACATTGTATTCATCACTCTTGGTATTAGGAAAATAAATCTGGCGTAATGGATTTTGTGACTGTCCAGCCCACGTCCGCAGCTCGCCCGTCTGTCATTTACTCTGTGTGCAATCGTTGCGTGAACTCGCAGCTTTCCCCGCAGGCCAGCTGAGGCTGAAGGCGCTAATTGATAAATCAATTAATCTTTCCCTGGCTTTGTAAATAAACTGTCAGGGGTACGCAGCATTTTTTATACTCCAGAGAATTTTATTTTATATGGCTGATGTAGTTATCGGACTTGATTATCATCTCTGACAGGATATGCTGGGAATTGTAGTTCATCTATAGCTTGTAGAGGTACTCTGCCGACACCAGCGCCACTTTATGACAGTGCACATTCAAAAGCAAAACAAACACAGAACAATTATATTTATATTTTCTCCTGGCGGACTCAAAGCGCCAGAGCTGCAGCCACTAGGATGCACTCTATAGGCAGTAGCAGTGTTAGGGAGACTTGCCTAAGGTCTCCTACTGAACAGGTGCTGGCTTACTGAACAGGCAGAGCCGAGATTCGAACCCAAGTCTCCTGTGTCAGAGGCAAAGCCCTTAAAGAATACCCGATGTGACATGATGAGATAGACATGTTTTTGTACAGTGCCTAGCAGACAAATAACTATGCTGTGTTCCTTTTTTTTCTTTCTCTGCCTGAAAGAGTTAAATATCAGGTATGTAAGAGGTTGCCTCAGTCCTGACTCAAACAGGAAGTGACTACAGCGTGACCCTCATTGATAAGAAATTCCCCTTTTTATCTCTTTCTTGCTCTCATCAACCATTTTCTGCTATTAAAGTGTTTTATAGTTGGAATTTCTTATCAGTGAGGGTGTAGTCACTTCCTGTCTGAGTCAGGACTGAGTCAGCCACTTACATACCTGATATTTAACTCTTTCAGGCAGAGAAAGAAAAAAGGAACGCAGCCTAGTTATTTGTGTGCTAGGCACTGTACAAAGACATGTCTATCTCATCATGTCACATGTCACTTCGGGTATCCATTAACCATCAGCAGCAAAAACACACTGAGGCTTGCCACCTGTGCCAGAAGGCAAAATTGTTGCATATGTATACATTCAGAGAATCCACTCTGTTCTTCAAAATTGTTGAACAAGGGCCCAGGCACATGGATTAAAGCATAACTCCACTTTGTAGTTCAGTTGCCATGAGTCCCGCCTTCTCATTCTGGGCCTTACCCAATTAACTTTTGCTCCTGAATTATTCAGTAGTTCATTTATCGTTTTATCCAAAATTAACTTTTCAGCAGCTAGCAATTGAAAAAGTGCTAAAAAGTAGGTAAAAAAAAGTAATATCTAACTTTAAGTATTTTCTTGCATGCTAGGAGTAAGTTTTGCAAATATCTCATACGAGAAAATTCTAAAGAGAAGGGTAATAGGATATGGGCCTGTGTATCCAAAGTATTTCAGCTTCAGCATAGCCCCTTCAGGGGTTAATTTCTTTGAAGGACCACAATCGCGAAAAATTGTATCATTTAAAGTACATACATATAAAACTTACATTTCTACCAGAGTAATCTGCACCGTACATTTTTTTCCTATTTGCTGTCGCTTACAGTAGGTAGTAAAAAGCTGAAAGATCTGACGGATTTTGGTCTAGTTTATTTCCTCATAGGAGATTTTCAGTTTTACGGTCACTTTATATTTTTTTACAAATACACTCCCTGGAAAGGATCTATACAGAGATGTCAGTCAGCTTTCAGACTCGTTTGCACTCTATTTTGGCAGCTAAACTGAGCAACTGCAGTTCAGTAAGTGCTTTTGCAAACAAATATATAGCTGCGAATCCCCATGAGTAGATGGACTAGTCTAAAACTTGACAGAGCTGTCAGATTTCCACTGCGTACTGTAAGTGACAGCAACATAGGAAAAAAGTAATTTATAGTGCATTTTACTCTGGGAGGCATGTACATTTATATTTATGTATTTAAAATCTTATCATTTTTCATGATAGTTGTCTTTAAAGCGGATCTGAACTCAGAACACCCTATCTGCTCTAAAAGGTGCACAACAGCATAATAACCTTCAAACAAAAAACATTTCTTTGTTAGAGCTGAACAAATCCTAAAATAAGTCTGCACTGTTTCTACTACTTATGCTTTCATGGAAGCAGACATATTGTTAACAACCTGTGCTTTCAAATGAACTTATGTGCCTTATCTTCCGGGGCGGTCATGTGACACAGGGGAGAGATCAAATTACAATTAATGTTTAGACACAAATGAGGGGAAATTAGACAGGCTAAACTCTCTAAATACATACAGGGTGCATTTCTCTATATTTTTCTTCTGTCCTGTGCAAGAGTTCATGTTCACTTTAAAGAGAATCTGTACTCTAAAATTCTTACAATAAAAAGCATACCATTCTATTCATTATGTTCTCCTGGACCCCTCTGTGCTGTTTCTGCCACTCCCTGCTGCAATCCTTGCTTGTAATTGCCAGTTTTAGGCAGTGTTTACAAACAAAAAACATGGCTTCTAACCAGCATGTGATAGGCTGAGAGAAGCTCAGTCTGTGACTCATACAGAGCCTGAGGGGGCATGGAGAGGGTTTGTATAGTTTTCCCCTATCACAGTAGAGCAGCACATTCCTGCCTCAGCCGACAAAGCTGACAAAGGAAAGAAGATTAGATTATATAACAGAGATAATACAGCCACTGTGCAACTAGGAAAGGCTGCAGTAAGACAGACTGCATTAGAAAAGGTATAGGAACTTATAGGATAGAAGAAATAAGGCTGAAAATGTTGTTAGAGTCTCTTTAAGGATTGACTGACTGGACCTTCCTGTCATCCACGAGACTCTCAGAAGTCTTCTACACAGCACTACAATTCGAAGGTTTCGCTTCTTCAGCGCTCAGTCTTCCTTATGGTCCAACTCTCACAACCTTACATTACTATTGGAAAAACCATGGCTTTGACTAGACGAACCTTTGTTGGCAAGGCGACCTCTTTTTATTACATTGTCCAAGTTTGTCATTGCTGTCCTTCCAGTTTCATGTCTGCATTTCCCATCTGCAGTGATCTTTGAGCCCAAAAGCACAAAGTCTGATACTGCTTCCATCTCTTCCCCACTCTATAACACCACTGGATGCATACGATTTTATTATATGTTTATTAACAATCTACAACTACACACTAAAACACAGCAAAGCAGTACATTCCTCCAAGTCTTGTGATCATTTACATACAGCATCCAAAATAATGGAACCTTTAGGTAATCAGTACCTTTATATAGGTGATGAGTCCCAGAGAGTATGCTGCCTTCCGACTGGTTTCATCGTTCAGCTTTGTCAAAAGCTGATTATTTGAAAGAATCTGAGCAACTGAGTGCTTTTAAGTCAAATTAATATGAGGGAGGTTATAAATGCTGTGGGCTTTTGGGGTGGGCAGAGTGCATTTACTTACCTACATTGGACTTCTCCGTAGCCCCCCATCCCCCCAGCTATATGAGGGTTTCCATCATCTCTCTACTTGTACCACTAAACTGCAATATGAGGGATCATATACTGTTATTTCCTGCCTGCTGGTGGCAGTATTGACTTTCACTGCCATGGACTTCCACTATCTACCAGCAGGTGGCTATTTCTTGATCTTGGCAACCCTGGACGTCCACCATCCACCAGCAGGTGTCCTTTCAGTGACTATAAGAAGGACTTGCAGTTACCATTCTGGCCTGTGGGTGATTCAGGAGCGCTGTTTGCAGAAGCACACCACCAGCTGCTTCCTGTTACCAACTATAAGGAGTGGACAGCCATACTATCTCAGAAAAAAAATCACATATATAAGTAGATAAATACTTGCAATACTTGCTCTACTTACATAACACATGTATTGCACTGTCCACGTTTTGATTTTAGTGATTTTTCTACAGTAAAAAAAGAGAAAATCCTTCTTAGCGTTTCCCATTTTAACTGTGGCTCTTTTGAACCCAATCCTGATGTAATTTCCTCCCTTACTCTCCTCTGCCTGATTGTGTATGCATTGCCCGCCCTCCACTATAGAAAGTGCATTGTCTCAGCATGAGAAATATTGGACAATCAGAGAGGAAGAGGTGTGGGAGGGGAAAGCAGGAGGGAAAGAGGCTTCAGCCAATCATTCTGCATTAGTTAAGTCTGAGGGGAAGTAGAGAAGCAAAAAAGGACAACCCAGCATGCCCTGCAACTTCCTTTTTGTGTACCAAATTTTGTGTGTACCAAATAAAAGTCAGGTAAACTGGGGAATCATTTATCAACAAGAAAAGTAATAGTGTTTTAAACTTTTGGATTGCCTGGTTAGAATCCTTATTACTTGTTTACCAGATACAGTTGTGCTCAAAATGATTCAACCCCCACTGAAATTTGACTGTTTTGGCCAGTTTGACATTGATTTTGATCATTTCAGTCATCTTATTTACAATTAAATCAAAGAGGCACTTGTAAGTCAGAACAAATATAACAACATTTATAATGAAACTAACTGACCCACGGCGTAGCATACGCCGCATAAGAGGGTAGCGGGCAGAAAGGGGGTATTGGGCACAGTGGCAGGGAGGGGGGTCGGACCCCAACCTCCCTCACCTGAGTCCCCCATCTGCGCTCCCCCTCCAGCTTAAGCTCAGCAGCAGCCACCGCCGCTATTAGTAAGAGGCAGTGGGCGGGGATGACTCACCTCTTCCGCGTTCCTGCGTGCGTTCCACTGTCGTCACTTCCTGCAATGCCGCCCACTGTATTGTAAGTGGATGGCATTGCAGGAAGTGACGAGAGTGGAACGCACGCTGGAACGTGGAAGCGGTGAGTCATCCCCGCCCACTGCCTCTTACTAATAGCGGCGGCTGCTGTTGAACTTAAGCTAGAGGGGGAGCGCAGATGGGGGACCCAGGTGAGGGAGGGGGGTCAGACCCCCTTCCCCACTGCTGTGACCAATACCCCCTTCCTGCCCACTACCCCCTCCAGCTCGGCGGCAAGTGTAGGACCGCCCCTGGGGGCAGGGCGCTACTTCTCCTTCTTGCTTGGACCGGCCTCTTCTTCTTGCTTGGACCGGTCCTGGGGGCAGGACGCTACTTCTTCTTCTTGCTTGAAAATTGAGGTACTTAGCCTATTATATATACTGTATATAGATAACCACAAATGTCTTTTCTGTGCTCACATCATTATCAGTTTTATTCAACCCCAAAGTGACATTCATTCTTAGTATTTTCCAGTTATAACAGGCTTTAAATGTGAAGACAAGTGTCTTGCAGCGATCTACGGGTATCTTAGCCCATTCTTCGTGGGCAAAAGCCTCCAGTTCAGTCACATTCTTAGGCTTGCGCGCTGCAACTGCTTTCTTTAAGTCCCACCAGAGGTTTGTAATCGGACTTAAGTCTGGTGACTGCGATGGTCACTCCAAAATGTTCCAGCCTTTAATCTGCAACCATGCTCTAGTGGACTTGGAGGTATGCTTGGGATCATTGTCCTGTTGAAAGGTCCAACGTCTCCCAAGCCTCAGGTTTGTGACGGACTGCATCACATTTTCATCCAATATCTCCTGGTACTGAAAATAATTCATGGTACCTTGCACACGCTAAAGCTTCCCTGTACCTGCAGAAGCAAAACAGCCCCAAAGCATGATTGACCCCCCCCCCCCCCCCCCTTCGCCATGCTTCACAGTAGGCAAGGTGTTATTTTCTTCATAGACCTTGCTCTTCCTCCTCCAAACATAGCATTGATCCATGGGCCCAAACAGTTCTAATTTTGTTTCATCAGTCCACAGTACACTATCCCAACACTTTTGTGGTTTGTCCACATGACTTTTGGCATACTGCAGTCGACTCTTCTTATTCTTTGGAGACAGCAAGGGGGTGCGCCTGGGAGTCCTGGCATGGAGGTCTTCATTATGCAGTGTGCGCCTTATTGTCTGCGCTGAAACTTCAGTACCCCCGCATCTGACAAATCTTTTTTCAGTTCCTTAGCAGTCACACGGGGACTTTTCTCCACTTTGCGCTTCAGGTAGCGCACAGCAGTCGAAGTCAGCATTTACTTTCTGCCACGACCAGGTAGCATTTAAACAGTGCCCTTTGCCTTGAATATGCGAATGATGCTTCCTATGGTGTCTCTTGGTATGTTTAACATCTTTGCAATCTTCTTAAAGCCATTACCCTTCCTGTGAAGAGAAATCACATCTTCTCTTGTCTTCCTGGACCATTCTCTTGACTCCACCATGTTTGTAAACACACCAGTAAATGTCTAGAAGGAGCTGAGTATTGCAGTCATTTTAAATCTGCCTAATTGGTGCTTATTATGCTTGATTGCTTGCTGCTCATTAACATCCACAGGTGTTTTCAATACCTGATCGAAAACACTTGAATGAACCTCTGTTCGTAACAGTGGTAGTCTTTAAGGGGTTGAATAATTGTGTCAATGAAGAAATCACAAAAACATTTAAAACATTTAAAACTGTATTACAAAAACAATTGATGTCATTTTAGTTGCATTTGGTTCTTCAAAAAGTCCTTGTAAGATTTCATTCTGAACACAATTACAAATGTACACTAAATTCCCTAAAACCCTTTACAGCATTGGGGGTTGAATAATTTTGAACACAACTGTAAAAATAAATAATTGATTTTTGATTTTATGCCTGACAGTTACTTCTCCTGCTGCTGATAGTTGCCAGAACTTTGTGCTTCCAAGCCTGAGTATTCTGGACACTCCTGCCCCTGTACCTGTTACTAGAGTTGTTGCGAACCTCCGATTTTGGTTTGCAAACCTCGAACTCGAACACGCTAAAAAAGTTTGCGAACATGCAAACTTTTCGAACCGCCATAGACTTCAAGGGGCAGGCGAACTTTCAAAGCTACAAACACTAATTGTGGCCACTAAAGTGATGGAAAAGATGTTTCAAGGGGCCTAACACCTGTAGGGGGGCATGGCGGAGTAGGATACGTGCCAAAAGTCCCGGGGAAAAATCAGGATTTTACGCACAGCAGGGTTTAAGGGCAGAAATCAGATTTTATTGCTAAATTGGAGGCCTAAAGTGCTTTAAAACATCTTGCATGTGTATAGATCAATCAGGTTGTGTAAATAGTGTACTGCTTCACACTGACAGACTAAACTCACCGTGTAACACACCGCAAATAGCTGTTTGTGTAATGATGGCAGTGCTGGACCGGTGCGCACCATGGCAAGAGTGCAGGCGATGGCGGTTTTCAAGCCCATATGGTCGGGCTGAGGTAACTCGATGACAGAACAACAGTGACTGAGTGTCCAGCTGAGCGAATTTGGTCTGCCCACAATGAAGCAACAACCTTATTATCCCCCCAACCCCATCACAATCATTTAGCCGGTCATTGCTTCATTGTGATACGCAAGCCCCTTCACCACGGCAAGGTAACGGTCACGAAGGGGAATTGACACATGTACATGCCTTTTGTTTTGTTGTTGCAGCCGCAGTGCAGCCAGAAAAATTAGGTAGGCATGTACACGCATCAGAAAAACTATTATAGCAGCCGCTGCTAGTAGCGGCCTTAAAAATTCAGGAATCCATCTGGAGTCCTGGACCCTGTTGGTGGTGGCAGAGAAAAACAAAAGTTTGCTTTCCTAAAACAGAAAGAATTTGCGATAATTCAGGTTGGAGTGAGCTCGAGATGTCTCCCAGGCACCACTGCTGAATATATGCAAATTAACCATTGTGGTGGTGGCAGAGAAGGCAGGCAAGCGGCCTGCAGGCAGAGATGCTGTGTGGGGACTGACTTAGTCTTGGAGCAGGCAGTCACACGGTGTGTAGGCAGAGATGCTGTGTGTGGGGACTGTCTTCGGGTAGGCCTGACCATGCTTTGCAGACCAGGCGTCCGTGGTCAGATGGACCCTTGACCCAACGCTGTGTGCCAGAGATGACACCACTTGCCTTTCAACATCACGGTACAGTTTGGGTATAGCCTTTTTTGAGAAATAATTGGGTGATGGTATCTTACACTGTGGTGTGTGGCTTTGCTTTTGTGTGCTGCTTTTCCTCAGGTGGTCATCCTATTGCAGTTTGTGCTTTGTAATCATGTGCCTTCTTAAGGTAGTTGTCCCTACGCAGGTCTTAGTCTTTCCACGGCTCAATTTTCAGTGGCAGAGAGTACAGATGGCATTGCTCTCATCTGAGGCAGACACACAAAAAAATTTCCACACTGCTGAGCCCTGGGATGATGGCACTTTGGTGATGGCTGCTGACGGAGTGTTAAGTGGGGTGCCAGAATCAGAGCAGGAGGAGGAAGATATGTCACGCTTCCGTGCGGAAGCTGAGGAAGATGAGGTATTCTGTGTTAAATAGTCAAATACGTCCTGACAATATTGGGTGTTGATGGCACATGCCTTCTTCTGAACACTGTATATTGGTTGAGGGCTGCACGAAATCACGACAGCACAACCTCGAACAGACCTGCCGGGTGGCCTGCCTCTGGCTCTGCCTCTGCCTCTTGTTTTTTCCAGATGGGGGGGATGAAGTGAAAAGCATGCACTGACTTTACTAATACGATGTGCAGTTACACAGGTGCAGTGAAAAGGTTGCAGTTACTGCTGGTACAACAATGTGTGGTCACACAGGTGCAGTGAAAAGGGGACTGCTGGTACAACAACATGCAGTTACACAGGTGCAGTGAAAAAGGTGACTGCTGGTACAGCAATGTGCGGTTACACAGGTGCAGTGAAAAGGTTGCAGTGACTACTTGTACAACAATGTGCTGTTACACAGGTGCAGTAAAAAGGTGACTGCTGGTACAACAATGTGCGGTTACACAGGTGCAGTGAAAAGGTTGCAGTGACTGCTGGTACAACAATGTGCGGTTACACAGGTGCAGTGAACAGGTATGCAGTGACTGCTGGTAGAACAATGTGCAGTCACACAGGTGCGGTAAAAGGTATGCAGTGACTGCTGGTATATAATACAATGTGCGGTCAGTCACAGGTGCAGTTACAGGTATGCACGGACTGGTATTACACAATACAATGTGCAGCTGTCACACACACAGGTGCAGTGAACAGTTATACAGTGACTGCTGGTATATAACACTGCGTGCTGTCACGCAGGTGCAGTGAACAGGTATGCAGTGACTGGTATCAATACAATGTGCAGCTGTCACACACACAGGTGCAGTGAACAGTTATGCTGTGACTGCTGGTATATAACACTGCGTGCTGTCACGCAGGTGTAGTGAACATGAACAGGTATGCATGGTCGGACTGGTATTACAAATGTGCAGCTGTCACCACACACAGGGGCAGTGAAAAGGTAGGCACTGAATGTGATGGGCTTGGCACAGTATAACAATTAGCAAGGGCCAGCTGCGACACACAGGGCTGTATAATGCAATGTCAGTGGCACACAAAAAAAAAAAAAGACTTCACAAGAACATTAGCTCTGAAAAGAGCTCTTTTTGTGGTGCTTTTCAACAGCAAATATCAGCTAGGAGCAAGCTACAAGAGCCTAACTAAGCTTTCCCTATCTCTGCAGCAGGTTCTTCTCCCTTCTCTCACTACTGCAGCAACACCGAGTGAGATAATGGCCGACACAGCTGCCTTATATAAGGAAGGGGGGGGGGGCTCCAGAAGGGAGTGCAGCCTGATTGGTTGTCATGTGTCTGCTGATTGTGATGTAGAGGGTCAAAGTTTAGACCAATGATGAAGTATAGGGGCGGGTCAAACTCGCCATAAAGTTCGTGTTTCAACGCGAACGTGAACCACCGATGTTCGCGCAAATAAGTTCGCGGCCGAACCGTTCGGGACAACTCTACCTGTAACATGATTCTGTATCTGGTTTCCCTGTTGCCAAACCAACAGTAGACCCTAATCCCACTGGTAAAATATTGACCCCCTCAAGTGAATTATATATTTTTATTTCCGATCTCATTTAGACAAATCACTAAAGCGAAAAAAAATATATGATATACAGGTAGTCCCCAGTTAACGAATGAGATAGGGACTGTAGGCTCGTTCTCAACCTGAATCCGTACTTAAATCGGAACGCTGTGCCTTCTCTGTCCCCTGTGCTTCCAGTGTCCCCCTCTGTGTCATCTCTGCCCCCCTCTGTGTCTCCTTGTGCCTCTCGTGCCCCCTAAAGCAGCTCCGGCGGCTCAGGGCCAATCAGCGATGTCCTCTCTCCCTTCACCATTCCTCCCAGCGGCTTCACTAGTAGCGTCGCGTAATGACGCAATCAGAAGGAGCCGCGGGGGCTCTTTTTGATGGCATCATTACGTGACGCTGGGGAAGCCGCTGGGAGGAACATTGAGGGGAGAGAGGATGCCGCTGATTGGCCCGGAGCCGCCATGGAAGAGGTGAGACTTGTTGCGGTTTCCACTGCGCACACTCTGCTTTAGGAAAGAAGGCACAAGAGCAGGGCCGGTCCGCCCATGAGGCAGGGTGAAACTTTTGCCTCAGGCGGCACTTCTGGGGGTCGGCACCCACCCGTCCGTGGGTGTGGGGGCCGCCCGAGCTGGAGGGGATAGCGGGCAGGAAGGGGGTATTGGGCCTAGCAGCGGGGAGGGGGGTCGGACCCTCCCCCCCTCCCTCAACTGGGTCCCCCATCTTCCGCTCCCCTCCAGCTTTAAAAAGTTAAGTTGTAAGCGGCACGGGCGGAGATCACTCACCTCTTCCGCGTTCCAGCGTGTGCTCCACTGACGTCACTTCCTGCTACGCCGCCCACTGTATCGTAAGTGGACGGCGTTACAGGAAGTGACGTCAGTGGAGCGCACGTTGGAACGCGGAAAAGGTGAGTGATTAACCCCCGGCCCGTGCCTCTTACAATAGCTGCAGCAACTTAACTTTTTAAAGCTGGAGGGGAGCGGAGGACGGGGGACCCGCCGCTAGGCCCAATACCCCCTTCCTGACCACTATCCCCTCCAGCTTGGGCAGCCCCCCACACCCACGGCTTGGGGGGGCGGCGATTTCTTTAAAGTTTGCCTCAGGCGGCAAAAAGTCTAGGGCCGGGCCTGCACAAGAGGTAGAACCCGGGCTGCATGACGTCATCACGGCAGGTCAACTGGAGTTTGTATCGGCGGGTCGTTCGTAAGTCGGGCGTTTGTAACCCGGGGACTACCTGTAATGATCTGTATGTGTAGTACAGATAAGAAATAAAACATTAGGAGCAGAGACATAAGTCTAATATTGTTAGGTACAGGAAGAGTTAAGAAACTCCAGTTGTTATCTATGCAAAAGAGCCATTGAGCTCCACGACTTTTAAAGTCGCCGAGAGCTCTTTCTTCTGAAGCTTATTATCTTAACTGTCAGTCATAGGATTTTCTTTTTCTCTGCAGAGAAGGGTTCAAAAGTTCAGTAGGCTGCTCTGTAAAATCATTTAGAATGCTGAGTAGTGTGTCAACTGCAAATATTAGAGAACGATGCAATGTTATAAAAAAAAACCTATATAACTGAAAATAAATATATTAGAATATTTTCTTTGCTACTAATGTTCTAGTAATTATCCGTATTACACAACCAATTCATTATGTCATAATTTTTTTTCCGCTTCAGTGCCTCTTTTTAAGTATTAAACTTCTATTTGTTCCCTGCACTAACAAATGTTTTTATTCAGCCACACAGACAGGAATTTCTGAGCTCTGATTAGCTGCCAGTGAACATTACACTGTTACAATAGTAACAATTCAGTCCAATTGCACAGACACCCTGATTCAAAAATTCCAATTTCATGCTTTGCTGTGAGAAAAAATAAGAAACATAGGCTAATTCATAAAAGAGGGTGGAGGTGCCTAACAATATAAAACAATCAAAAACAGCTTTCATGTGAGAGGTGAGACTCGCCTCTCCTGAAGAAAAAAGCCAATGGTGAATTGATTAAACAAGACGATTTATTTATACCGAAAAACAAGGGTATGGCAATGCATTTCATGGGTTTACCTGCTTCCTCAGATCAATGATACCCAAAAGCAAGTACCCAATGGTTGAGTAGAGAACGATACGAGCCCCTCCAAGAGTATAAATAAATCATCATGTGTAACCTCTCTGGCGGTATGATTATTTCCAGATTTTAGTGTCTTTTCTGAACATTTCAGACCCTAAAATTAGGAAACAATCATGCCGCCAGAGAGCCTGCAGCAGCCCCAGCACTAACCCACCTCCCTGGGCTCCAGCGCTGCAATTTTACCCACGTCCTCCGGGTGGCGCTTTAACACTTTGGCGAGATCAATGACGGCAATCTCACCAGAGTGATTCAGAGCCTTCGAGGACAGAAAGAAGAATGGCTACCAACATCTGGATCCCCCGGGAGGTGAGTAAAAGCTCCCGCTGCCCTCCAGTGACTTGCATTGACCCTCCGGCGGCTAGCCCGAGCTCAGCCGGGATTACTGCCAGGGAGGTTAAAGACGCCATTGACTGTTTTTCTTCAGGATAGGCGAGACTCACCACTGCCTCTCTTTTAAGCTGTTTATTTGTTTTATATTGTTGGGCGAATCCACCCTCTTCCCATAATATTTTACAACTCCATTGGACTTTGTTGTTTTTATCAGCTTGGTCTCCTCTCAGGGACTTGGCACATAACAAGGAGTGAGACCTGTGAGGACTTTCTCATACCGGAGATGTGGCGGGAATTCCACCGTATGCCCGATTGGTGGTTGCAATCTGCTTGCAACTGAAAAGTGTGAGTAATCTCCTTAGCAGAGCATTACTTGCATACCTCCCAACTTTTTGATATCAGAAATTGGGACACTTAAGCCACACCCCTAATCAGCTACCCCCTCCCCAGTACACCCCTAGTCACAGATACCATGAAGAGTTCACAAGAAAAATATGTTGTTTTATAATTCAAACAACACTAGTCCTTTCTATTCTGGTTCATCTTCCTTCATATTAACATTTGCAATTCAGAAATATATCAATTTAAAGGATGGGAATGAAGTTTAAAGTGAGTTAAACACATTTTTCTGTAGAAAAATACATATATTCCCGTAGACGTCATCAGTCCTGAAAGAGGGACAAATGAGGGAGCAAGAGGGACAGAGGGATTGGGTTCCCAAAGAAGGACAGTTGGGAGCTATGTACTTAATGCTTTGACTTATTGCACTATAGGCTCTTTGTTGTGTTTCATTTGGTTCCTGGATTGTCCACATCCATCCTCCTTTTCATAGGCTAATTCTGCATAGGAATGTCACCATATATACACATGTATCTCATCATGTTTCATGTTACTTCATATACCCTTTATATGCACTTTAGTATAACTTTATAACCTGTATCCTCACTTGCACACATCCGGTTAGGTCACATTGAGTCGGCACATAACTGCTGTCAGGATATTTACAGTACATTCCAAAATAGCTGACCACAGGCACAAAATAAGGTGAAAGGGACAATTAAAACCTCATCCATCACTTTAAACAGACCAGTCACCTGTGACTGGGCACCCTGCATTGCTTCACCCCTTACTTCTGCTTAGTCATAGGGGCTGATTTATCAAGCAGTCGCCCAGAACAATGAGCTTTTGCTAAATTAAACAAGGATTTTAGTTGCACATTTACAGAAAGCTGAAACATCTAGGTTGCAAAATTGTATTCGTTGGCACAGTCCATTTACTGAATGGTGTGAGAAGTGAATTTTGTTGCTCCCTGTAGAAATGAGACTGATTTATGTGCAGGCCTGTTTTCTGTGTAGGTATTGTACGGCCGTCGGTGAGTTGGGTGCAGGCTGAGCGAATGACGGCTGTTCCTGCTGCCGCAAAACTCCCTAGCGGCGTTAAATACTATTCCCCCTCCGAGCAACTGCCGGAGACCCAAATTACCCTTACGTGCCTCGCGCAGCATTACATTGCTGCTATGGGGCTCCTGGTTTCGGCGCCTGACAGTGAGCCCGTGTGCCGAAACTACCCGCTTCTTGTTTTCCCTTTAAAGGACAAACCTGATATTGCCTCAGCTTGAATCTCAGGTTCAAGAGCTTGAGGCTAGGTGCACACATAGCAGAAATGTTAGCGTTGCGGAAAACGCAGCATTTTTGCTGCTAATGGAAGTCTATGGGCCGCAGAAAAAACGCATATGCGTTTTAAAAGCTGCGTTTTAAAAAACGCTGTTTTTGTTGCATTGTATTCAAAAACGCACATAACGAAACTCAATGGAAACGCAATGGTATGCATTTGTCATGCATTTTCCATGCGTTTTTTTTTTTTTTTAATATTGTTTTATAATGTATTTCCTGTTGTCTTCCTAGTGATTTGCATAAAACACAAAAGAAAAGTGCATGAAAAACGCATACAAAACGCATATGTGTTTTGTATATGCGAACCGTAAACGCAAAACGCTTGAAAACGCATCTGCAGTAAAAAAAAAAGTGTGTGAGCAGTGGGGAAAGAAAATATAGCAGGGTCGGTGCTGCTGGGGCCTCAGCAGAGGTCGGGGCCCCGGGGAAAATGCCCCCTTTTCCTCTAGTAGAGCCGGCCCTGCTATCACCATTACTCTTTGCAGTCTACCTGCTCCCACTGGGCAAAATAATCCAGAACAATGGCCTAGGATACCATTGTTATGCAGATGACACACAACTGTATCTGTCCTTCAAGCCTGGCACCCAAAACCCATCAGCATCCATCAATGCGTGTCTAGTGGATTTACAAAATTGGATGAACACCAGCTGGTTGAGGCTGACCTCTGACAAAACAGAGGTGTTGGTGGTAGGTGGTCCACACATGATAGATAAAGTTTAAAACGCCCCGCACCTCAAACTAGCAATTGGGGGAGATACCGTACAGTATAAAGACTCTTTGGGGTGATCCTGGATGGAAATCTAAAACTCAGACAGCAGGTATCAGCTGTCGTCAAGTCTTCCTTCTTCCATCTAAGAAATATAGGGAAAATCAAACACATTATCCCAGCTGAAGACCTACCTGCCCTGGTTCATGCATTTGTATCCTCCTGCCTAGACTACTGCAACAACCTGTTCATCGGTTCTACAGACAAGGTTCTGTGCCCCTTACGACTATTACAGAATGCAGCAGCCAGACTCCTAGCCAATGCCCCCCGCAGCTCACACATCTCCCCAGTACTGCAATGCCGCCCACGGCTCACACATCACCCCAGTACTGCAAACTCTTCACTGGTTGCCAGTAAAATGGAGAATCCATTTTAACCTCCTAAGCGGTAAGCCCGAGCTGACCTCGGGCTAGGCCGCCGCGGAGGATTTCTCAGCCCCTGGTGGGCCGATTTCCACGCGGTTTGCTTTGTTACACGCAGCTATCACCTTGCTAGCTGCTTGTACAAGCCGATCACCACCACTCCACGCCGATTCCCCACTACCCGCCGCGTTAGAGGCCCCCCGCCCCCCCTGAGACCCCTTGCGCAGCCTGGCCAATCACCGCCAGGCTGCGCTAAGGGGTGGATCGGGACGCCATGACGTCATCCCGATCGTTGCCATGGCGACGGGGGAAGCCAAACAGGAAATCCCGTTCTGAACGGGATTTCCTGTTTGCTCTGATCGCCGGAGGTGATCGTAAGGGGTGGGGGGATAGCTACATTTAATAGACCGCCAGGGAGATTAAGATCTGCCTGCTGACATTCAAGGCTCTAAACCACATGGGACCCAAATACATAGCGGATCTATTGGAACTTTATGACCCTCCACTCACCCTCTGCTCTGCCAACAAGATGAATATGGTTATTCCCAGGATACACTTAACATTTGGTGCTCGGGCCTTTTCCTATGCAGCCCCTACTCTATGGAACTCACTTCCACAATCAGTGCGAGAAGCTCCTACTCTGGACAGCTTAAAAAAAGGCTAAAAACTCACCTCTTTTCCTGAGCCTTTGAGACTGCATAATGCAGGGTCACAGCGCCTTGAAGCCCCAGGGAGAAAAGCACTCTAAAAATATTATTGTTATTGTTAACTCATGGCAAAGCATATGATCAGTTTGGTCAGCTGATTGATTTGTAAGGTTCTGATTTGCTGTGATGACTTTCTGGATTAACACATGATCATGACCAGCAAATCAGAACCTTACAAATCTATCAGCTGATCAAAGTGATCACGCGTGAGTTCTCCCATACAGGGCAATCCCTACATGCAGAGTGCAAACCCTCTCGTCTTCAGAAGCACTCAGGGACACAAGTGCTGCTGAAGACTTCCAAGGATGCCCAAAGCTGTATTCAACCAGTTTCAATGAGGAGAGACAGTGATGGAATGAGGGCACAAAGAGTACCAGGAAGGCTGTATGGGATTCAGAGCCTTCTCTAAACATACAGTAGGTAAGTAAGTAAGTATCTGATATTTTTGAGTATCACATTGTTATGTTTCATATATCCTGTTAACTCACCCACTAGTAATGATGACCACTACACAGACTGCGGAATCTAAGTGACTATATAGTATGTCCGTACCAGAGCGTCCCACAAAAGTCCATGGGCTTTGCTGCTAATTGCTACCAGGTCACAGTTACTGAAATTACCCACCAATGGCAGGGAGAACCCCCTGTGGTGAAGAATCCTAGATAAGGTCAAAAGTCTAGCCAGTCAGGGCAGGGCGATAATAGGGCGAAACAGAATCACTGCAGGCGGAAAGTATTCTTGTGAGAGCTCACAGGTGTCATACGAACAATGTCAGGTTTACAGACTGGTATCAGGGCAGACAAAAAACAAGCGAGGTCAAGATCACAGGCCAAGGTCAAATCAGAAGAGCAGATCAATATTGGTCAAACAGGCTGGTGCATAAATGGAGGTATCCATCTTAGAAAAGCAAGGCTGTGGAGTACAGGCAGCACCAGACTGGGCCAGGTACAAAAGAAATCACTAGCTGATAGAACACACAACACCGAGTGCTACTGTATGTAGAGGGAACCTTTTTAGGGAAGAGCATCATGCCAGATCATGAGTCCCCAGCTATGACCATAACAGCATGGCTGACGATGCACCCATGGAGAGATGTGGACACCGGCAACAGATGAACATTACACTAACACTATGGGCTTGATTCACTAAGACAAATAGCATGCCTTATCAAAGTTAACGCGCCTTATCAGAGTAGCATAGCGAGCGATTCCGAACCTGCAGGGGCTCAGGGCAGGACAAATGGAGCTCTTGTCATTGCCAATTAGCAGGCATAAGTTTGTGGCACTCGCTATGTTACCCTGATAAGGTGTGTTATCTCTGATAAGGCGTGCTATTTGTCTTAGTGAATCAAGCCCCATGTGAGCCACAGTGTGCTGCACATAGTGTGAGCATAGCCTCATAAAACTCCATACTTTGATTAAGGCCAAATAAGCTTGAAACATCTACAAACTTGTAAGGCTTGGTGGTGTATTCTCCACAGTCAGCATGCAACGCATGAGCTGGCGTGGAGGAGGTACACACACTAGCACAAGGAAACAGGCTATCCCTAGTATAGTGGAGGGGAGGACTGACTGCAATAGGAGATTGTGGCGCACAGAGCCGGTGCAGATCTGACAGCCACAAACAATGCTTTCGTTATAACGTCTCAGCGCAAAGTAGCGCTGAGCGCACAAACCAGAACTGAGGAGATCAGGACAGGTAGACAGAATGAACGCTTGCTAGCTAGCGGCTACTTAGCGACAGCAAGCGTCCAAAACCAGACAGACTGGAATGAGGCAGCCAATGCGATGCGGCGATGGCGTGCCTCACAAAGACAGGACAGGACAGTCAGAAAACAGCAGGATTAAGATAGATGAACGCAATCCACAAACGGTAACAGAACAGGATTCAGAAGGATTCGTTATCTCTTCGCAGAGATGAACGCAATCCACAAGCAGAACCAGGAGCAGGGTAACTACCTCAGCACGGGTGATCACGGTACGCGCAACCTACCAAAACGTGCTGGAAAGCTGACTAACTGCACACAGGATATAAACAGTTCGTGTACGTATACATCAGCGACACTGATATATCAACGTAACACAAATACAAGGAAAATAATAAACGTGCTGGTATGCATATATATTGGCAATGAACCAATATATGATGCAAAGACCAGCAAAGTATCTTTAACAAGAAACACGATCGGGGGCTAAAGCGACAGCAAGACAGGCTTAAGCTGAAGCTATGAAAACCCAAGGAAACCCTGCAGGAAGCAGATCTTTATACTGAGGTCATCCAATGGGAGCAGACATGCAGATTCCCACACAGGTGAATGATAATCAGTCACAAGCCGACAGCAGGGAAAGACAGACAAAGCTATGCAGCTTGCATGGAAATAGATCAGAACTGCCTGAGCTGCAGCACTACTTCCAGCAATAGCTGCTGCAGCAGCGATCATTACAGTACCCCCGCCTTTAAAAGCGGATTCCAGACGCTTTTCAAAACTGAAATTTCCAACAAAACAGTCTGACTGATAATTCATGATGACCGGGACAGCCCGGCAAGACCGAATTCCAGAATCAGTCCCCACAAGACTGGACCCATCAGAACCAGAACCTACAGAACCATGCCCATCAGTACTACAAGCCCCAGTGTGACACCCATCAGAACCATGATTTCCAGAAGAAAGCCCTCCGAAACTCCCTGAGCGATACCCACCGCCTTCCAGGAACCGTTCAGAAACGCCAAAGCCTTTGCAATGCCCACCGGTACTGTCTTTACCAACACAAAACCCACTGTTGAACCAGTCCAAGGCACCAGGACAAGTTTTCTCAGAGACCTCCCAGAACACCTTGAAGCTCCAAAGAGATCCCCATAGGTCAGAATGCCCCTTAGGCTCACATGGAGAACTATCAAACAAACAAACAAACACAGAACATTTATATCGCGCTTTTCTCCTGGCGGACTCAAAGCGCCAGAGCTGCAGCCACTAGGACGCGCTCTATAGGCAGTAGCAGTGTTAGGGAGACTCGCCCAAGGTCTCCTACTGAATAGGTGCTGGCTTACTGAACAAGCAGAGCCGAGATTCGAACCCAGGTCTCCTGTGTCAGAGGCAGAGCCCTTAACCATTACACTATCCAGCCATTACCCCTATGGAACCTAGGGCAATTCCCGAGTCAGGGCCACAAGGACAAACATCAATATCAGGGCTTTCAGGGACCAGAACCATCTCTGGGCATGCAGGCAGACTGGCAACATCAGAACATGTTCCCACTAAGGAAGCATCAGAGCACGCTAACACCTTAAACACACTTGGGCATTCTGGCACACAAAGAACATCTGGGCACACTGGCACAAGAGAAACCTCTGGGCATGTCAAGGAACTGTGAGCCTCAGGGTCAGCCAAGACAGGACCAAAACCAGGACTGGCCAAAAAAAAATCATCATGACTAAACTTCGCAACCACTGGACTTTTACACGAGAATGCTGGATCAGACTTAGATGTCGCTGATTCCAGCAAAGTCAGAAACAAATCAGATTCAGGGGCACCAACAAAACAGGACAAATCTTCTGATGTATGCACTGAACCAGATAGGGACTCCACAACTACCTCTGGACTGGACAGAGACTCATTTAATACACTGGATTGGAGCTCATGAGGCGCTGCAGAACAAGTCAGTATTGCAGCAGCCCCCACTGGACTAGGCAAAACTAAGGAATTCCCTGGACAGGAAGGGGACTCTGGAACCTCTGCCACAGCGGCCAGAGAACTAGAATCTTTCAGGATACAGGGCTGGGTTTCAGGAACACTCATCAGACCGGACTGAAATTCTGAGATTTCTATTATTTTGACCAGAGAATCAGAATTATCCATGTTACAGGGCAAGACTTCTGAAACATTCAGAGGACAGGGCGGGAGTTCCTCGGCTGTTACAACACTGGAGAGGGACTCAACAACATTGGTTAAATCAGACTGTGTACAGGGCAAGGTATCTGACATGCTGACGAGGACAATATTTCAATGGCTTCTGCTTTGCTGGGCAGAAATTCATCAAGTTTTATTAGAGCAGACTGTAATTCCAAAACAGCTGCTAGACAAGTGAATATTACTGCAACACCAACTGAGGTAAGCAGTGCTTCAGCCTCCTCTGCTAGAGGGTTTAAAGTATCCAAAGTACTGGGTGAAGCATAAGACTCTGCGACCACAGCTTCACTGGACAGGATCACTGAACAGTCCATATTGCAGGGCAAAACCATGGAAGCACCTGCTGGACAGCATAATGATTCTGTGACCTGAGTTTCATTGGAGAGATCTACTGCACAATTCATGGTACAGGGCAAATTTATTGGAAAATTTTCTGAACAAGGTAATAATTCTGCGATTTCAGGTTCACATAGCAGATGCTCTGAGCTATTCACGAAACTAGAGCGAGGTGTAGAAACAGGAAGATCAAGACACAATGTTTGCGCATCTGAATCACCATTCATTTGTAAAATTGGAAAATTCAGATGCTGGGGTTCTGAGTTTACTAGACAGGATTGCTGGGACTCGGAAACTGATGTAGTGCATCTATTGGCATCTGCTGGATCAGACAGGAGTTGAACTTTATTAACACAGGTAATTTCTGCAGAAGTGTTTGCAGAGACAGGCAAGATTTTTCTGGTGTCTGTTTCACTAAACAAAGAGTCATGAGTACTGGCTAGGCTGGACTCGGAAGTCAGCAGGACCTCTGGATTCTCTGCTGAGAAATTTGCGCAGGGCAAGGTTAAGAATGTATCAGTGGCTTCTGTTTTACTGGGAAGTAACACTGAGTTATCCATGGTACAGGGTGGAATTGCAGGAACTTCAATTTCACACAAAAAGAGCTCCGAATCACCTGCTGAATCAGCCAAAGGTGCTGAAGCAGGCGGGTCAGAACGCCAAATTTGCGAATTCGGAGTCACATAAAAATCATCCAAAATCAGTTCCCACACATCAATCAAGGGAGCCACACAGTCATACCTACACACACCAGCCTCTATTAGGTTATAGGCTGACTTAATGCATGCGTTCAATACCATTTCACTTTTTGCACTGTAAAATTGACAAAATGAACTTGAATCATTCTTCCATTCACAGACCAGGGCTTCCATCTCTCCCCTCTCGAATGGAGGATCCCATGCATACTTAACAGCGAAACATTTAGGCTGATCACAGTCTGCAGATATGATTGTGGCAGGCACATGTATAGGGTTAATTAGCAGGTGATTGGCAGATTCCTTATTCTTAAGAATCTCCAATACCTGTAGCAAGTGTTGAACTGTAGTGTATGCAAACTTCCCTTGGTTCACAAATAAGTTGATTTGTTCAATACTCTGTAATATCTCATCATAATCATACTCAGATAATTCTTTTAAACAAAAATCTTTATTTTCCCTAGCCAGGGAGGAAAGTTCATTAGTAGTTTCATAAGTCCATTTAACTCCCCTGAAAGACAATTGCATTTCATTATCTGTTAATGGCAGAATCTCATTATAGGTCTCAGTCGCTAAGGATAACGATTCTGCAGATTGGACACGTTTCTTAGAACGTTTGCGTTTTGCCTTTGACCTTGCGGTTTTTGGTGATTTATTCAAAGCTGCAGGAAAATTATCAGTAACACTTTCTGCTTGCTGCTCATTCTTGCAAGCAATTGAAGGAGCAGCTGATTGGCCTGCTGCCAGGAGTTCATTAAGAGGAAAAGGCAATGGATCTATGCGCAACCAGTTATGGATCACAAACGCTAGAAATTCCAGCGGTCTATCTTTCAAATCGGAATGATTGAGAACATCAAATGCCCACTGGAATAATTCCCCTTTAAACAAAATATAACTTAGTTGGAGTGCCCAGGTTGAAACAGGAGTCGCTTGGAGATCAGGATTGGTCAGGAACCTGGCACATTCAGAGAAAAACTCATTTTCTGTTTCAGAGCTAAGTTCTTCAAATTTCTTAAAGGAACAGGAACCATAATTAACAGTGTCATACTTTCTGGGAATCCCCCCCACAATGGGGATTGGTAATGGGGTTTTCATAATGTAAGGCTTGGTGGTGTATTCTCCACAGTCAGCATGCAACGCATGAGCTGACGTGGAGGAGGTACACACACTAGCACAAGGAAACAGGCTATCCCTAGTATAGTGGAGGGGAGGACTGACTGCAATAGGAGATTGTGGCGCACAGAGCCGGTGCAGATCTGACAGCCACAAACAATGCTTTCGTTATAACGTCTCAGCGCAAAGTAGCGCTGAGCGCACAAACCAGAACTGAGGAGATCAGGACAGGTAGACAGAATGAACGCTTGCTAGCTAGCGGCTACTTAGCGACAGCAAGCGTCCAAAACCAGACAGACTGGAATGAGGCAGCCAATGCGATGCGGCGATGGCGTGCCTCACAAAGACAGGACAGGACAGTCAGAAAACAGCAGGATTAAGATAGATGAACGTAACACAGATAAATATACAATAAGTATGTTTTCCTAGCGTATTACAATTACAGCTATCAATGAAACTATTTGTAACGTCTGACTAACATATGTATATATCGGCAATGAACCGATATATGACATAAGCAGGAACGCTGACTAGGAATGGAGTAACACAGGGAACAGGACTCAGAAGGATTCGCTATCTCTTCGCAGAGATGAACGCAATCCACTAACAGAACCAGGAGCAGGGTAACTACCTCAGCACGGGTGGTCACGGTACGCGCAACCTACCAAAACGTGCTGGAAAGCTGACTAACTGCACACAGGATATAAACAGTTCGTGTACGTATACATCAGCAACACTGGTATATCAACGTAACACAAATACAAGGAAAATAATAAACGTGCTGGTATGCATATATATTGGCAATGAACCAATATATGATGCAAAGACCAGCAAAGTATCTTTAACAAGAAACACGATCGGGGGCTAAAGCGACAGCAAGACAGGCTTAAGCTGAAGCTATGAAAACCCAAGGAAACCCTGCAGGAAGCAGATCTTTATACTGAGGTCATCCAATGGGAGCAGACATGCAGATTCCCACACAGGTGAATGATAATCAGTCACAAGCCGACAGCAGGGAAAGACAGACAAAGCTATGCAGCTTGCATGGAAATAGATCAGAACTGCCTGAGCTGCAGCACTACTTCCAGCAATAGCTGCTGCAGCAGCGATCATTACAAAACTGGAATAAATTACTCCATGGAGTTACCTAATTCATTAAGACAATGTAGAACTTCTACATAGAATCCTCGTTGCAGCCAACAGCTAAAACCTTTGGGGAACTGCTGTACATTTGCTGAAGTTTGTGCCTGCCTTGATAAATCTGTCCCTGTAAAATGAAAGTGACCGTGTAGCTGGGTGGCTATCCAATAGCAAGATTACGCACCAGGCAGCCGTACTAGCTCAACAGGTTCTCTTGAGCTCTAGTGAGTCACCAACCTTAGTTGATAAGAACCAAGAGTTGACTACTAATATCCCTAATTCCCCTCCCGTCCTGATATCTGCCTGGCCTCCATATTAATGCAGAGATCAGTCTATGATGCCACCAAGGGTCCATTGCAGGCATGGAGGGAGGCTGGGCATAGGCAGGAAGAGCATGATTGGGCTTCCAAGCCTGTAAGTCCAACCAAATATCCAGAGTCACCAAGGCTCAGCAGGTCTTCATTAAAGGGAACCTAAATTGAGAAGGATATGTTTTTTCCTTTGAAAATAATACCAGTTCCCTGTCTGTCCTGCTGATCCACTGCCTCTAATGCTTTTAGCCACAGCCCCTCAACAAGCATGCAGATCAGGTGCTCTGACTGAAGTCAGACTGGATTAGCTGCATGCTTGTTTCAGGTGTATGATTCAGCCACTACTGCAGCTAAAGAGATCAGCAGGACTGCCAAGCAACTGGTATTGTTGAAAAGGAAACATCCATATCCCTGTCAGTTAAGGTACCCTTTAATTGGGCCAGCCTGTATGACTATACAACAGGAGGAAATGGCAGTCCAGGTTTTAACTATGTTTAATTGCCAGTTAGTGGTAGGTCTCTTCCGTAAGGTCACCTCATCGTCATGGAAGAGTCTAGTATTGAACAATCTGAGGCTGTTTTTGAAGCCAACCTCCTCCTTTGCTGCATCTGTTTTGAATGCAAGTTGTGTAAGTTGCCCATGTTTGGACACTGCACATCTATGCAGCTGGTCAATTTGGATGCAGCCTATATTTGATAGCGCTGCCATTTTCTCCTGTTGTACAAAAATGTAAGTCTACTTGTGACTAGCTGCATTCATGTGCATCAGTTTGCATTCAATTTATTTAGATTAGGAATTAGTGCATAGTTTGCATCTGATTTGCATTCAAGGTGTGTATAAGTTCCTAGGGGCATTGCACACCTCTGTTGGTTTTATTTCATTTGCAGCCTTTGAGTGCTGCCTGATTGCCTATGAGTGCTGCATGGCTATATACAGACCCAGATTTACATCACAAGAGCCTATAGGCACTGACGTTCTGGCACCTTAGACTTCACCCTCCATGAACCTACCAACCCTCGCCGAAACGCACAGCAAGTGTTCTGGCTGTCCCAGCTGTCACTTCTCCCTCACTTCACCTGCCCGGTGTAGGTAGCCACAGGCGTCACTTAATACTGAGTGTACCTCTGGCGACCTAATACTAAGTAGCTAGAGGTGCCCCAGGTATTAGATAGCTACAGGTGCCCCTGACTGAAGGGAGATCTTGTCAGTAACATACCAAGAGCTGGGTGAATAACCTCTCATTTACACTCTCATCAGGACTCTGCATAGGGAAAGAGGAAGAGAGGTGCTTAAGGAGGGGAGTAAGCCACCTTTCTATCACCAGGCGCCTATAGGCACGTGCCTACAGTGCCTTATGGTAAATCCGGCCCTGGCTATACAGTATACAGCCTTTCCACCAGTTGGCTAGAATGAATTGGTCTCATTGTTGCATACATGTTTGGCCAGATAAGTCTGGATGGAATAATTTGCACAGCCCTGCCCACTATTCTGAAGAGAGGCCTTATGGGCTTGTTTTTTGGATGTGATGAGCTGAAAATAAGGCAATTAAGCCTTCAGTAGCAGACTTTTAGGTTCATTTTTAGCATGCCACATAAAATCATTGTGGTTGTCAGTAACTAAAATCGTACCCTATCTTCCAATCCAGACCAGATATGAGTTCAGCCTGTAAGTCTCCCACTTTATGACAGCAGCTTCGGGTCAGCTGTTTTCACAAATGGCTGCTTATGTGCGTAAGATGAAAGGGACACTTTAAAATAAAAAAATATTCTGTCTCGTCTACGTGCTTTAAAGATGCAAACAAGAGGCCGATCCTTACATGTCTAAATAGGCTTCAAACAATTCCGCAGCACCAGCTCTAGTTCTCACAGGCCCTCGAAGAATCCCGAGGATTATATAAACCCACCACAAAACAAAAATATAATTTAGCTACAGCGCAGATCAAAAAAGTTGCTGTGGGTTTGAAGAGGGGGGAAGGATCCTCTCCACAAATGACTCTGTTGTTTGCATATTTTTGCTTGAACCCCTAACCTCTCCTAAGGACAAATAGATGTCTGAGTAGGAAGCCTCAGGGCGCAGCACAGGGATCTGTATTAATCCTCTGAATGCTTTCTTGCAATTCTCAGCGTGTGTGAAGAATGTGTGCATAGCCCGGGGGGAAACTGGCATCTAAAGTCAGAGCAAGAATATATTTTTTTTTCCAAATAAACCCTTATAAATGTGTTTTGCTCTCCGACGAATCTCACTTTTCCAGTCTTGACGCTTAGAAAAATACTCCAGGTCTGATTCTTTTTGCACAATTAAGACTTTAATTTTGCAGCGTCCTCCTTCATTAGTCGTCCATCGGATGGTTTTTATGTAGCAGGAGGTAATATGCATTTTTGATCCTCGCTGCATGCTTTCCTTTGGTTTCTTGCTTTTTTTCTATATTTCACTCTGAAAGAAGCAGCCTCTAACTCCCCTTGTGGCATCGTCAAGGTTTGAGTCAGGTGTTGACCTAATTTTCTGGTCTGTCTCATGTGATCATTTTCACGCCTAACATTTTTCGTGTTTTATTATTTATTGTTAAATGCAGCGGAGAGAATAATTAACAGGATAACAGTGCTTTTAATTCTTCCATCGCAAAGAAAAAAAAAAGCTATAAAAATAGATCTTGATCAGAAATGCAAATGAACTGCATCATTGATTTTGCTGCAATAAGGATGGATAAAAAACAGCAGATCTCTAATTTGTTGCTGCGTTAAAGAGATTCGGCACTCCCACGTCACTGGACAGTCTGAACTGTGTCCAGCAGATGCGCCTTTCCCAGATCATCCTCTGGGCCTAGTTCACCCCCCTGTGTTTGTCCCAATTCCAGTGACTCTCTTAAAGAGAATCTGTACTGTCCGATTTGTACAATAAAAAACATACCAATTGAGTCACTGTGATCTCCTGGATCCCTCTTGCCATTTCCGCCGCTCCCTGCCGCGATCCTGGCTTTTAATCGCCAGTTTTAGGAAGTGTTTACAAACAAAAAACATTGCCGCTAACCAGGAAGTGTTTGTGTATATATATATATATGTCATGTTACAGTATACTACAAGTTTTTATTACATAGTGAATTATCGTCACTCCAGTGGGATTAGTAACAGTTTCTCAGCATGACAGGCTGCAGCTCCCTACCCCCTCAGCCTCACAACACAGACAAGCTGAAACTGAGCAGAGACCTGTCTGTGACTAATAAACAAAGCACACAGAGCCTGAAGGGGGCGTGCATAACTTGTCCCTATCACAGCAGAGGCAGCACATTCCTTTCTGGGTCGACAAAGCTTGACAACGAAAAGAAGACTAGATATATTACAGAGACAGTGCAACTAGAAAAGGCTGCAAAATAAATATTAAGATTAGTAAGTGAACAGTGGCCACCCCTTAGGAATGCAAAATACAATACATAAAGAAAAAAAAGGGAGGGTTTGAAGGCCATAGGTAAATTAGGTATAAAATGTAACTTTTAATCAAAGTCCTTGGTACTTAAAAATAATATAGTAACGGTATGTAGTGAATATAACGTCCAACAGCCTGACGCACGTTTCTTGGCCTACATAAGAGCTTCCTCAGAGGCGCAAAAAGTTATTTCTGCATGTCCATAAGTTAAACATACAACATCGTATGAACAAAAGACACCATGTGGTATGACTGGAGTAGCTGGGATCCTCTCCTAAAAGTGATCCCCTAAAATTGTTTATTGTACCATAATATGTTGACTGTTATTGTGCCACATACCAGGTGAAAGACTAATGGTGTCTATACATCTAGCGCCGTATAGACAGATCGACCAAGAGACAGATCTGTCTGATCAAATCTAATCATAGAGAGACATCTGTTGCCTTCCTATACACCTCAGGCTGATTTCTAGTGGCTGGATACTGTACCTTTGACATGGGAGACGAGGGTTCGAATCCCGGCTAAGGTCAGTACCTATTCAGTAAGGAGTTCAAGGCAAGACTCCCTAACACTGCAGGGGGGCCTCTTGAGCACACCCCAGTGGCTGTAGCTCTTGAGCGCTTTGAGTCCAACAGGAGAAAAGCACTATACAAATTTTCAGATTATTAATAGATTTTATCATGAAATCTATCAGGAATCGGCCTAGCGCCGCCATCTCCACCCCCTGCCTGGCCACCCCCATTGTAAATGTAAGGGGGGTACGCACTTTAAATCTCTGGACCTGGAGAACCTTGGCCAGCCCTGCTAGGGGAGCATATGGGGATGCCACTAGACTACCAGGATAATCTGTATAAGGGAGGGAAACCACAGGTCAAATTGTGAAAGGTAATAGGGTAAACTGTAATAATAGGGATGCAGTGAAAACTTTTAGAATAATGTATACTGTTTGACCATGCCCTTTTTTAAGGCCACACCCATCAGCACCCACATGACCAGGGGCGTAACAATAGGCCCTGCAGCGCCTGCGCCCGCGGGGGCCCGGCCCCCCCCTGGGGCCCGCTCGGGCGGTTTTTTGGGGGGCTGGAGGGGTGGCAGCATGAGGGGAAAGCCTTGCCCACAGTCGGCGGGGAGAGGGGAAGTTCCCCCCTCTCCCTCACCTCGGGGCTCTCCCCTCTGCGCTCCCCTCCAGCTAGTGAACCTGTGTGGGCAGCGAGCAGCAGCGGCGGCAGGATACATACCTTCTTCCTTGCGTTCCATCGCCGCCTTCTCGCTCTAGCGGCTGACGTCAATTCCTCTTCCGGAAGTGACGTCAGCTGCTAGAGCGAGAAGGCGGCGATGGAACGCAAGGAAGAAGGTATGTATCCTGCCGCCGCTGCTGCTTGCTGCCCACACAGGTTCACTAGCTGGAGGGGAGCGCAGAGGGGAGAGCCCCGAGGTGAGGGAGAGGGGTGAACTTCCCCTCTCCCCGCCGACTGTGGGCAAGGCTTTCCCCTCATGCTGCCACCCCTCCAGCACCCAAAAACCGGCCACGAGCGGGCCCCGGGGGGGGCCCGCTCTGAAATTCTGCAGGGGGGCCCGGTGGGGCTTAGTTACGCCCCTGCACATGACAACCAATACCCCACATAACCAGCACCCATACGGCACCCAGTACTCACACAGTACTAAATCCCCCCATAGCCAGCACTTGGCCCCCACATGGCATTTAGTACTCTCTATCCTAGCAACTAGCTCCCATATGGCACCCAGCAGCCAGTGCCCACCTATGGCAGCACTCACACTGCACCAAATAACTTTTATTGTCCACACCCAGTACCCAACCATGGTCTGTACCCACATGGCACGCAGTATCTAGTGTGTGTGTGTGTGTGTGTGTGTGTGTGTGTGTGTGTGTGTAAAGGCTAGAAACGCCCCTGCTTGGTACCCATTACCACGTGAAACAGACTGTGCTTTTGCACCTCCCTCGGCACCCACTGCAACTTAGCACAAACTGGACTCTTGCATCTTAGCACCCACTGGATCTTAGCACCCACTGCACCTTGGCACTTACTGCAACTTTGCACCTAATGATGCTTAGCACCTACTGCATATGGGCAACAACTTCATATTTGTCTGAAAAGAAGCCTTGCTGCTGATCAAGAGAAACATCAGGTTTCATTGTGTCCATTCTAATAGGGGGCACCTATCACTGCTGAGTTGAGGGTGGTAGAGCAAATCTGCTATCTAGGGGGTTGGGAGGGGACAAAAATTCTTCCTGATGTATTAATACAGCACTGACATCTTCTGAAGAACATTACAGAGTACATAGTCGTGTCACCATTCACCCTCAGAGGAGCTCACAGTCTAATCCCACCATAGTCATAGTCTAATGTCCTCCCATATTATTATTATTATTATTATTATTATTATTATTATTATTATGTATTTTTATTGCACTGATATCTTCTGCAGCACTTTAATGGGGTGCTATAGGTATGTATTTTTTGTAATGTAATGTTAAATACATGCACTAGATGTCTCCTGTCTACTTAGAACGCTGAATCATAGAGATCTATGTTACCACTAAAGGGAAGGTTTGTATCTTTTTAGACACAACTGTCTGTGTTGTGAATATGAAAACACAGGAGGTTAGCCCTTTCTGTGCTCCCAGGAAGTAACTACACAGCAGCATCTTTGTAGGAGCTCTATAAAGCTGAAACAAGGAAATGTATTTCTTTAACCACTTCAGGACCACAGTGTTGAACCCCCCTAAAGACCAGACCATTTTTCTGTTAATAGGCCACAGCAGCTTTTAAAGAGAACCTGTACTGAGTAAAAATATTTAAAAGAAACACATAAGGTAACTTCAAATGAACATTACATAGTTACCTTGCCATCAGTTTCTCTCAGAAGCTCACCATTTTCTTCTGACAATAATCCCTTCCAGTTCTGACAACATTTTGTCAGATCTGAAATATAGCAGTTGCTGTCAGTAAAATATCAGTTGCTGTCAGTTATAGCTAAGAGGAAAACTGATGTACCAGGTAATGTCCATGTTTCCCTATGGCTCAAGTGGGCGATGTTACAGTTTAACTGTGTGCTGACCAGAAAGCTGTTATGGGTAATGGCCATCTTCAAAATGGAGGACGGAAAATTCCCTTGATCACAGTGAACAAACAGGACGCGGGAGAGGAGAAAGACACTGAGGAGTAGACTACATGGAAGGTAAGTATGACTTGTGTATGCTTATTTTGACTTTTAATTTTCAGTTCAGGTTTTCTTTAAGCCAAGCGGAAGGGCCGCAGAACACAGCACACAAGTGATCCCCCCCCTTTTCGCCCCACCAACAGAGCTCTCTTTTGGTGGGGTCTAATCCCCCCCCCCCCTTGTGTTTATTTTTTTTAATAAATATTTGTTTTTTTTTTAATTACATTTCCCTATTATTGTTTTTCTTTCCCTCCCTCCCTGCAGCCAGCCAATTATGACGATCAGCTGTGATAGGCTTCAACCTATATGAGCTGATCGCTCTCTTGTGGCCCAGGGGGACAGCCGTGTCACACGGCTGTCCCCAGTACAGCGCTGCTGCAGAGCGCAGCCCTGTACTAAGTGAAAAGGGAGACTGGAGGCGGAGCAGAGCTCTGCCTACCAAGCAGGAGATGCGCGTGCAGCGTTCACGCGATCTCCTGCAGTAGCCGGCCCCAGGACTTGACGCCAATTGGAGTTAGGTGGTCCTGGGCTGCGCCGTGGCCATGCCCATTGGCGTGGGGCAGTCTTAGGGTAGTTAAAGGTTAGTATGCTGCTGGTTATCTTTTAGAGCAGAGCGAATGTTCTGAGTTCAGGTCCGCTTTAAAGTGTAACCGAGACAAAGGGAACAAGAGGATTTTTCCGTCTGCATAGCCTCTGATACACGCTCTACTTCCTGCAGGAAGTAGAATGTGTATCAGTGGCGGCTATGCAGATGGAGATCATCGGCAAATGAGTGGCGGCAATTCGAATGAGCAGGGAGGTGAGTTACTAATACAAGCTTCCTGCACTAGAGGGAGGAGCAGGGAGGGAGAAGTCGGGCTCCCCTCCAGCGGCTGAGTCCCAGTGAGGCCGTGGCTCCCCCCTCCATCACAGTGCCTCCCCTCCCTCAGGGCGACGGCACGCCCCTTTTGGGGCTTGTACAGAGACTGGGAGAAGTTAAAAAAATTAAACATACCTAGGGCTTCCTCCAGCCCCCTCCAGGCTGATCACTACCTGTTGTCCTTCTCCATCGCCTGGATCCTCCGCAATTCAGTCAGGAAAGTCCTCTAGTCGGGGGCGTATGGCACATGCGCAGAATGCCCCCAGCCATGGGAGCATGACATAGGAGCGCACACGGCCAGACTGCACCTGTGCCGACTGAAGGACTTTCAGGGTCAAATTGCAGAGGATCCAGCCGGTGCAGGGGGACGGAGAGGGAGTGATTACCCTAGAGGCGGCTGGAGGAGGCCCCAGGTATGTATCATTTTTTGAATTCCTCTGCCTCAGGTACACTTTAATTTGGCTACAGCAGCACAGTAGATCAGGCCAAGAGGACAGCGAGGTAGCTCATAGACTACAGGGGGCTGGAAGGAGCCCCAGGTATGTACAAATCATCTCATCCCTCCCGTCTCATGATCAGAATATGTTATGTTGGGGCTGTGATCAGGAATGCAGTACAGTTACATTCCTAATTTTAGCTCTGTTTCAAGATACTGGAATGTCACTCCTATTGATCACAATAAAACTTTGCTTGTTGCATAGAAATAATGAATAATGCACACAGTATATTGCTATATGAGCCTTTTTCAAGATGTTTTCACCCTGCTTAAATTTACTAGCAGTTTGAATGACAACATGATGGAGCTGAATTAGCTAGGGAGATTTATTCCATTCGGAAAACTCGCAAATGAGCAGAGGCCATGTACATTCCTGGCTGTCTGCGACTCTGGAACAAATTTACCATGTACCCAGCGTCAAAGCAATTACTGCATCGGACGGAAAGTATTCTGGAACGCGCCCTGCGTGCCGTGCTTCTGCGGTACACACAGACGAGCAGAATTTACTGTCCAGACCACTGGATGGCACCTGAGCGTCACGTATATCCCTGGAAGTGAATCGTATTTACTCGCAGGTTCAAGCCGAGAGCATGGCCGATAATAGAGAGGCGTGTTCTGAGCCACATAAACACACATCACTTTCATGTCATTGTTCTCTGACTAAGGGACGCAAGAGGATTTAAAGTATTAGCTTGGTTTTCAAAACAAAAGACGAACAAGTAGCCGAGCATCCAGCAGAGTAAGGGCTGGCTCAGACGGAAGGTTGATGGGACAAGCAGAAAAGCGTTTGGCATTGGCTGGCATTGGTTCCTGTGAACACAGAACCATGAACACAGCTGTTGATGGATGCTACACGTAGCATTCAAGATGAGACGACGGGATCTTCCACAAGGTTTACAGGGATGACGCCAACCGCTGTCACCGTTGTTTAAAAAATGCTTCCATGCATTTGATCGGAATGGTGGTAGATCCCATCTAAATGATACTTTTGTTGGCCATCGAAAAAGTCACGGTTACCAGCCGTGTGAACTTAACTAGCTCTTACAGCATTTAGGAGTCTAGATGCATCTCACTCCACATTACTACACTTCGCAGCATTTCACAAAAGCAAACGCTTAACTGTTTATAAAAAGCTGAATTTAATCTGAGCTAAGAAAGAAAGGGTTAACATAACCTAATCTTATTAAACAATACGGTTTCTCTGGGTAGTGTCTCTCCAGAAAAGCAAGGATTGTTCAGTATCAGTACTTTAATCAGGTAAATAGCCCTAAAATGACTTTGTCGTTTTGTTTAAAGGAACACTATCAAACCAAGTGTTTAAAATGACAATGTACAAATAATGTCTAAGCAGCTGTGTAAACATTTTCCTACCATTCAGGTTAAATATCAAAGAAAGAAGCTTTAGTTCATTGTGGGTAGGATTTAGCTCTATTGGGACAAAGCATTCTCAAAAGGGGTGTCTGCTTCAATGCACAGCCAGTGTTGTTTTTTTGCATATCAGACTACAGAGTTTTTTTTAAAAAAAAAAGGTATGAAATGCTGTGGTGTCAGGTGTTACAGACAATTACAAATGTTTGCAACAAGTTACATTTCCTCTGCTCTCTTTAGACACTTCAGTCAGAGACACAGGACTTTCTCTCACACATACAGGGTTAACAGATGCACTGTGAGGGAATTCCCCCTCCCCTCATGGCTCACTCTGCCGTCAGATTAGAGCAGACTGACGTCAGTTCATAGTGAAAGGAGTATTTTACAGTAAACAAAACAGATAAGCAAATGAAATGTATACATCATTATTTACCAGCACTTCAGGAACTCTCTCAATCCCAGGTTAAAAAAACAAGTTAATCGATAGTGTTCTTTTAACAAATGAAATATAATTATTATCTACAGAAAAAATATTATAAATAACAGATATGAAAATGGTAGAAAACAGTATGAAATAAAGAGGGAAAAATGAAGAAATGAATATGATTTAAAAAAATGGATAATTAAAAAAAAAATGAATAAGATTTTGAAAGAAGTCCAGTTTGTGGAAATGCAAAGTACTTAGTCCATGCATGTAGGAGTCCCAGCTTAGTAGCTATTTCCATGGGCCTTATTTACCCCGCTTACCCAAAATCCCTTTCAGAACCTGAAAACTTGAAATCGAAATTGCTAGCACTAAGATAAAATTGGTACAAAAAATGCAGAGAATCACTGCTTAAATCACTTTACAACTAGAGATGCTCATTCAGACTCTGCGGAATTAAAACTTCTGCAGTTCCAATCGGAACTTGGAAAACAGAAGTAGAATTTCTGTGGCTATCTAATTTACCGCAACTTGGTGATTTTAGCCCAGTCACAACTTGGAAGCAGTGGACCAATCAGAGAATGCAATTTTTTCCACAAAAATCAAATTGGTTCAAAATTTCCATGGCAATCACAAGACTCGGATACTACTGAGTATTTCTGAGTCTAATGATTGGCCTGAAATTTCCATGGTATTTCGATCATTGCGGTAAAACTCTGTATTCTCTTATTGGTCCAATTCTTCCGAGTCAATTTGGAACTATTTGGCCAATCAGAAAAAGTAAAAAAATTGGCAATCTGAAAAATTGAAAATCTGCAGAATCAGTAATTGGCATTGTCGGAAATTTCAGTGAAATTGGAAATCGGCATTTTCGACCATCCCGATTTAGAACATGCTAGCAGAAACACTGAGTGACTGCAATCCAGAGATCTTTAGGGGGCCACAGGCCTTACCGACCACTATGGCCTCAGTTCACTAAGCTTATCTCCTCTGACCACTGGCGTAACAATAGGGCCTGCAGCCCCTGCTCCCGCGGGGGTTCCCCCCCTGGGGCCCGCTCTGGGCCGTTTTGTGGGGGTTGGAGGGGACGCAGCATGAGGGGAAAGCAATGGCCACATTCGGCGGGGAGGGGGGACGGTCCCCCCTCCCTCACCTCGGGGCTCTCCCCTCTGCGCTCTCCTCCACTTTAAATTAGAGTACGGGCAGCGGACAGATACATACCTTCCCTGCGTTCCAGCATGCGTTCCTCTCGCTAGTCTCTGACGCGACTTCTGCAGGGGGGCCCGGTGGGGCCTAGTTACGCCCCTGCATCTCACGTTTTTAGAGTTAGCACCATAGCAATAAGACATGTAGTATTCAGGAAACATTTTACCTCAGGCAAACCTAAAGTTAACTCTTCTGTCTTTAAGTTAAGGTGAGATCTCTAAAGTTAACAGTTCTGTCTTTAAGTTAAGGTGAGATTTCTAAAGTTAACTCTTCAATCCTTAAAATAACTCCAGAATAAAGTTAAAGAAAGGCTGTTAATTAACTGCATGTGAAAATAACTACAGAGGAAGTAACTTAAAGAGAAACTCTGACCAAGAATTGAACTTTATCCCAATCAGTAGCTGATACCCCCTTTTACATGAGAAATCTATTCCTTTTCACAAACAGACCATCAGGGGGCGCTGTATGACTGATATTGTGGTGAAACCCCTCCCACAAGAAACTCTGGTACTCCTGGCAGTTTCCTGTCTGTGAACCTTGTTGCATTGTGGGAAATAGCTGTTTACAGCTGTTCCCAACTGCCAAAAAAGCATGCAGCAGCTACATCACCTGCCAACAGTAAAAATGTCACCATGTAATAAATGTCAGAATGTAAATCAGGGATTTAAAAGATTTTACAATGGGCAAACACTGACTAAATCATTATCATTATCTCCAGCATGATTTTAGTGAATTGAGGCCTATGTGACTTACAGTGAATAGCTTTATCCAGGTAGTGAAGCATTGCTGTGGAGAGATGCAGTATGGCCCCAGCGATGTGCCACGCTGCATCCTTAAAGACAGGATGACCAACATTTATTTCTATTAAAAATGCAAGCAGGCCATTTAACATCTTATCCATTTAAATATCCTGACACAGAGGTCGGGACTCATCCACCCAATCGGACATTAAATAGATTCGATTAGAGAGAGTGATGTGGCCAAATACCAAACGGCACAATGAGTAAAAACAGAGAAATTATTTTTCTTTCCTTCTAAAATGCAATAAATGAAAATCATTCTGACTGCCAAAAGAAAGTCTAGTTTGTCCCGATGCACTTCAATGTCATGAGTAGTGCCTTATATACTCCCATAAAATGTTGTGCTGAAAAGTTACTCCCTCGGCTTATATTTGAGTCAGTGGAGCAAAATGGCTGATGGAGCAGGTTTTGTTGCTGGCAGAGGAGCGGAAGGATTTTGTACTAGTGATACTGCTCTTGCCAGCTGTGTCCATGCCCCACATCTCCTGCAACATGGTGTGCAGAGTGCGCTGCTCAAGACTCCCCGTTTCTTGCTCAAGACTACCCGTGGAGCGAAGCATGCAAGCAACGTGTCAGCAATGCAATGATAGGGTGTTCTTTCCTCTGTGGTAATTGCTGTTTCTCCCATCTATGACACCATCTAGGGGTGTCTTGACTCTTGAGACAAAGCTGTATCATCCTTAGGGAAAATCTGGCTATGGGCAGAAGGAATGACGAGTCAATCAATTTTTCCTGGTTTCTTATGAAAAATGGGTACTTCGGCTTATACGCGGGTCAGCTTCTATGCGGGTATACAGTATACAATAATAAGGTTATTACTGAATGAGTAAACTGACTGAGAACTGCGCTGGTACCTCAGAGGAAAACAATTTCTAGATGAGAAATGCAAAAATGATTACCATTATCGATAAAGATTACAACAAATTGTACTTATTTAGAGGGTACAGCAAAGTGGGAATAAAGATCTGTAGAAAAGAAATGGTTTTAAAGCAGTACAGTCTACTGTATGCTCATAATGTGTGCAGCCATCATTTGGGTCATTTGAGAACTTCTCTTCTACACTTTATTTGCCCCTTGGACAAGGTGATTGACAGGCATCCTGTTTTTCTCTCCACCCTGAATCCCTCCTGATTTACCGCTCCCTTCACTTCCTTTAACCTCCCTCCACCTTCCACCCCCTTTTCTTTGCATTCTGTTAACCCCCCCTCTCTTCCCCAATTAAACCCCTCTCTTTTACCTTTTAATCACCCCCTACCCATTCCCTTTCCCCCTTATTTTTCTTACCTTCTTTGCCTCCTCCTTCTCTCCCCCCACCCCAATTTTTTTGTTCTCCTGATGGGGCATGCATCCAGCTCTTTGAGGCAATTGAAGCCAGTTGGCATTTTCTATTGGTTTATGCCATGGGTACATGCATAATCACCCTATTGGGGCTGAACACTTCTCCTGAGGAAGTGAATCTGTTCATGAAACATGCTAAGCTGAGTGCTCCACCCAATTGAATTACCTTTGCATAAGATTATATATATATATATATATATATATATATATATATATATATATATATATATATATATATATATATATATATATATATATATATACACACACACACACACACACACAGTGGTTTGCAAAAGTATTCAGCCCCCTTGAAGTTTTCCACATTTTGTCATATTACTGCCACAAACATGAATCAATTTTATTGGAATTCCACGTGAAAGACCAAAACAAAGTGGTGTACACGTAAGAAGTGGAACAAAAATCATATATGATTTCAAACATTTTTTACAAATCAATAACTGCAAAGTGGGGTGTGCATAATTATTTAGCCCCCTTTGGTCTGAGTGCAGTCAGTTGCCCATAGACATTGCCTGATGAGTGCTAATGACTAAATACAGTGCACCTGTGTGTAATCTAATGTCAGTACAAATACAGCTGCTCTGTGACGGACTCAGAGGTTGTCTAAGAGAATCTTGGGAGCAACAACACCATGAAGTCCAAAAACACACCAGACAGGTCAGGGATAAAGTTATTGAGAAATTTAAAGCAGGCTTAGGCTCCAAAAACATTTCCAAAGCCTTGAACATCCCACGAAGCACTGTTCAAACGATCATTCAGAAATGGAAGGAGTGTGGCACAACTGTAAACCTACCAAGTCAAGGCCATCCACCTAAATTCACATGCCGAACTAGGAGAGCGCTGATCAGAAATGCAGTCAAGAGGCCCATGGTGACTCTGGACAAACTGCAGAGATCTACAGCTCAGGTGGGAGACTCTGTCCAAAGGACAACTATTAGTCATGCACTGCACAAAATTGGGCTTTATGGAAGAGTGGCAAGAAGAAAGCCATTGTTAACAGAAAAGCATACATGTGGAAGAAGGTGCTTTGGTCAGATGAGACCAAAACTGAACTTTTTGGCCAAAATGCAAAACGCTATGTATGGCGGAAAACTAACACTGCACATCACTCTGAACACACCATCCCCACTGTCAAATATGGTGGTGGCAGTATCATGCTCTGGGGGTGCATCTCTTCAGCAGGGACAGTGAAGCTGGTCAGAGTTGATGGGAAGATGGATGGAGCCAAATACAGGGCAAACTTGGAAGAAAACCTCTTGGAGTCTGCAAAAGACTTGAGACTGGGGCGGAGATTCACCTTCCAGCAAAACAACCACCCTAAACATAAAGCCAGGGCAACAATGGAATGGTTTAAAACAAAACATATCCATGTGTTAGAATGGCCCAGTCAAAGTCCAGATCTAAATCCAATCAAAAATCTGTAGCAAGATCTGAAACCTGCTGTTCACAAACGCTGCCCATCTAATCTGACTGAGCTGGAGCTGTTTTGCAAAGAAGAATGGGCAAGGATTTCAGTCTCTAGATGTGCAAAGCTGGTAGAGACATACCCTAAAAGACTGGCAGCTGTAATTGCAGCAAAAGGTGGTTGTACAAAGTATTGACTCAGGGGGCTGAATAATTACGCACACCCCAGTTTGCAGTTATTTAATTGTAAAAAATGTTTGGAATCATGTATGAGTTTCTTTCCACTTCTCATGTGTACACCACTTTTATTGGTCTTTCACGTGGAATTCCAATAAAATTGATTCATGTTTGTGGCAGTAATGTGACAAAATGTGGAAAACGTCAAGGGGGCCGAATACTTTTGCAAGCCCCTATATATATATATATATATATATATATATATATATATATATATATATATATATATATATGATGTATATCCTCTCAGTTGTACTAGAGGGAGACTTCCCCACACCGCTGAGATAGGTGGATTATCATACTCCCCTTGGAGACCCACATATTCAAATAATACATTCTAACTGCTAGGTGCGGAACTTACTCCTTAAAGCACACCTAAAGTAAGGGTGGTATGGAGGCTGCCATATTTATTGCCTTCTAAACAATACCAGACTGGATTAGCTGTCTGCTTGTTTTAAGTGTGGGATTCAGACACCGCTGATGCCAGGGAGATCATCAGGACAGCCAGGCACTGTGCATTGTTTAAAAGGAAATAAATATGGCAGCTTTCATATCTCCCTCACTTCAGGTGGCCTTTAACTATTAATCATACGCCTTAGAGGTCTCTTACAAATTCCATTCATATGAGAACATAGCAGTGGATGACAAATGCTTACTGAATAGGAATACGTGTAAATTCACCCTGTATGTAAATTTCCATCGATCGTTAAATGGAAATTCTTACATGCTAATCTGAATCCCAAAATGCCAATCAGTAAATTGGCCGCAGATAAATGTTTGCAGCAGCTGTGTAATGGAGAGCAGTTCAGGATTCTGATTATCCTGTGCATCGTTCCAGTTCCTGGTCCACACAAAGTGTGTACAGGGGGGAAGATTTGGTTCTTATATACAGTAATTGCACAGTTATGTGAGGTCACACGCAGGTGTTTTTGTTGTTTGTTGGTGTGTGGTCACTCGCTGTTGTGGACTGCATTCGTGGCCAAGCATTGTGGCTTGTGTAGATCAGGCTCCATCCTTGCTGGAAGCGTATGACTGCAATGTGTTCCTTTCCTGGGACATTTGAAATAATCCTGCTGTGACAAAAGTCGGAATGTTACATTACACCGAACTGCAATATGTCGCGGTCTGCTACTGCCATTATTGCAAGGTCTCCACACGAAGCCAGGTAGGCGGCCTTGTAGCAGGTCAGTATCAAAGCTGGTTTATTGTGGAAAGGAAAAGATTAAGGATTTTCAATGTATTTTGATTAGTATAGATGAGTATGTGTAATACAAACATAATCACACTAATCAGACAAAACAATAAAACCACCTGACCAATCAAATGTAGCTCCACCTTGTGCCATCAAAGCAGCTCTAAGCCATGAAGGCATGGACCAGGAGCGTAACTACAGGGGAGCAGGCCATGCAATCGCGGAGAGGGGGGGGAGGCCCAACTTCTACTTCACTCCCTCTGATAAAGGTGCCCATCCTTCAGATCAGGCGATTTTGTGGCTACACTTGTTGTGGGTGTAAAGATTATGATGTCCACACTGATGACATTTACCCTTGTAAGATGGGCCCCTAGGCTGTGATGGTCACCGGGGTAGGCAAAGGACATAGTGGGACCATTGGGGGAGGCCCATGATTTGTGGTTATGCCCCTGGCATGGACTCTACAAGACCTCTGATGGTGTCCTGTGGCATCTGGTGTAAAGATTGTACCAAAGGATTTCTAGTCTAATAACATGACAAGAGGCAGAGCTACCTAAGGTAAGCACAGAGGTATGTTCCGGCTGGATCCTTGTACCTCTGGCCATATGGCAATGGTTGTAACACCACAGCACTTGACACACAGCGGCAGAGAACTGCAACATGTTGCATCTGAGCATGGCTGTGGGTGCACCAGGTATGACTCTATGGGGGGGGGCCTGTCTACTGTTGGTTCTGAGCACCCACATTCTCCCAGCCGGTGCTGGAGAGCAGCTGACAGACAGTGCATTCACTGCCTCTCAGCTGCCCATCTAAAAGAGCCCTTAGGAGAAAAAGTGAATTAAATAGGGGCCCAGGTACTTTAAAGTGTACCCAATGCTACAGAAAACCCCAAATACTTACCAAAGAAGATGATCTACCAGAGGCTTCCCATGTTTTCCTGGCCCCCACCATTGCCACGTGTGGACCCCCCCAAAAATCTAAAGTCTGACTTCTTATACAAAAGCTGCGAAATTTGAGAGGGTCCCACGAGGGGCGAGGAGGATTCACCTGTGCCAAATGCGCTCATTGCATGAAAATATGTGCGCAAGGCAAGGCATAAAAATATGTGCGCAAGGCAAGCTGCAGAATATCCCTTTAACTTTGCTTAAAACAAGTATTCTGTCAGCGCAGGTCTCTTCTCCACAAGAAGTGATTGCTTGTTTATTCTTCCACTGAAGAGGGTGCACATTACTTCTTCCTACATCACAGGGGCACTAATAGCTAGTCAGGAAACAGAACAAAGAGACATTCACCATGCCATGTCCACAGGATCACAGAGCTGTGTTGTCCTCTGATTCAACGCTGATATATACTGTGGTGTCGCAGGTTTTGCTGGCTGTAAAGATGCTGAAGCTGTGAGGTATGAGGCACGGTGTGAGAGGCAGAGAGAGGATAGAAGCAGTGGCAGCTGACGGGAAAAGAGAAAAACAGACAAAAAGTAAAGTAAAGCAGTAAGGAAAGCAGAGACCACTCAGGACAAATTCAGGGAATCAGAAGGAAGATATTACAGATCACACAGTGAAAGTGGTGACAGGAGCCTGGAGAGAGAGACAGGGAGAGACAGAAAGCAAAGATGAAGAGATGATGGACTGTGCAGTGGCATAGCAATAGGGGATGCAGAGGTTCTGCCGGCACCGGGGCCCCAGAACAGAGGGGGGTGGGCCTCCTTCATCCATCTTATTAGCTTTTCATTGGTGCTGGTAATGATCACCTCTGTATGGTAATGATCACCTCTATATGTGCATTGCCTAGTGGTAATCCTTAACTGTTCCTTACTCAGATTACACCTCTCTGACACTGAAACTGTCCTTGCAGGGGGCGTAACTAGAAACCACTGCCCCCCCCCCCCCCCGCAAAACTTTGGATGCCCCCCCTCTTTATAATTCCACTCTCCCCCCCCAAAAAACAGAACTCATACAGGCACACACCCCCAAAACAGAAATTACGCAGACCCACCCCCCACAAAATGGAAATCACACAGGCACCCCCCCCCCCCCCAACCTACCCAAAAAACAGATATCAGGCAGGCCCTATACCCAGGCCTCCTCCAGGTCTCATCTCAGGCTTCTTCTCTTTCGGGCACCTCTGCGCCTGCATACCTTGCAGGCTTTATAGTTACGCCATGGTGTCCTTGGTAGGCTTTGGGTTTTCATATCTACTGTATAGGGTGCTAGGGGCCCCATGTGAAACTCACACTGGGGACCCAAGCTACTCAGCTATGCCTTTGGGACTTTACAGCATCTACCGTATAAGGATTGGAGCATACAGAAAAAAAATAAACCTGTCACAAAAGTAAACAATAGCAGCAGTGATGGAAGTTGTCTTCTGAGTTAAAGTGAAGAAAAATGAATGCATCTGCTTAGATCTTACTATTTAAAGCGGACCTGAGGAAACATAATGAAAAAAAGAGTTTCGGTTACCTGGGGCTTCTTCCAGCCCCCTGCTGCAGCCGTCCTGTGCCCGCGCCGTTTTCAAACGATCCTCTGTTTTCCCGCCATGGCTCACTTTTCTTAACGCGGACTTCTAAGTAGACATCCACTGCGCCAGCGTGGCCCTGGCCACGCCCATCCTCGTACACGCTCCAGTGGCCAATAGCGTCCTGCGCAGGCGCAGTACAAGAAAATCTCTACTGTGCCTGCGCAGTACGGAAGGAGACGCGGCCAGGGCAGCGCAGGTGCTGTGGACTGCAACTTTCCAAAGTGAAAGTGAGCCGCGGTGGGGGAACAGAGGATTGTTTGGTTGTAGGGGCTGGAAGCCTCAGGTAAGTGAAACGCTTTTTTTTTTTTATTATCTTAAAGAGAACCTGAACTGAAAATAAAAAGTCAAAATAACCATCCACAGGTCATACTTACCTCCTGTGTAGTATACTCCTCCATCTCTTTCTCCTCTCCTGCGTCCCATTTGTTCACTGCGATCAATGGAGTTCTCCGTCCTCCATTTTAAAAATACCCCATAACAATTCCAGGTCAGCACACGGTTTAGCTGTAATATCACCCACGTGAGCCATAGGGAAACATGGACATTACCTTGCACATTCAGTTGTAACTGACAGCAGCTGGTATATAGCTGACAGCAACTGGTATATTTCAGTTCTGACAAACTATTGTCAGAACTGGAAGGGATCACTGTAAGAAGAAAGTAATGAGCTTCTGAGAGGAACTGTATGTAATATTCATTTGCAGCTACAGCTACGTCATGTGTTTATTTTAAATAATTTTACTTGCTTCAGGTTCCCTTAACCTTCCTGGCAGTAAGCCCGAGCTCAACTCGGGCTATGCCGCGCAGGAGGATTTCTCAGGCCCTGCTGGGCTGATTTGCATCATTTCTTTTTGCAACACGCAGCTAGCACTTTGCTAGCTGCGTGTGCATTCCGATCGCCGGATGACTTCTTTACAGTTCTTCTAGCATTACAATAGTGTTACAGCACCACAACACTCTCGCCAGGTATAGAACCGACCTCAATGTGATTCATTTCACATCTACTAATACAGGAGAAAATTATCTGTGCTGCTGGGTGCCTACACAAAACAAGGAGGTATTTAGGGCTGGAGTTGGGCTTTAAGCAGCTGACATTCGGATGTCATGTGGCCTTCTCTGCACAGGGATAAAGCAGGTAATTTGTGAATACGTTTTCCTGTTTGGCAAGCCTGGAGAAGGTATTTGTGAGGCCATGCACACGATGTAGGTGAGAGTGATGATGTATAGGTCATCTGTCTCGCAGCAGAGAAGTCCCCAGGCCAATTCTCTATCTCCATTCATTCATCTGACCTGACAATATTTTCTCTGTGATTGTGGTGCCAAGCAGAGATTCTGTGGCATCTATTGACACCAGCTCTAAACCTTGTTGTGTATCCGCCGCTGACAGATCCCACACACAGACGGTTGCCGGATAATTCTGACTTGTTACACAAAAGCCCTCCTCACTGGTAGAGAACTTTAAAGAGTATTTGTAAAATCAGTCTCCACATAAAGGGCTCGATTCACAAAGCGGTGCTAATGCTAACCCAGTTAGAGACTTTAGGCGTGATAACCATTTTATCATGCCTAAACTCAGTTTAGGCATGATAAGTTTAGGCATGATAAGTTTAGGCGTGATAAGTTTAGATAAGTTTAGATCGCAAATTCCCGCGCGCAAAGCAGCGCCATTAAACTCTATGCGACGTTTTGCGCACCAGACTTTGCTAGCACAAAACTTTTGATCAGCTGTGCACTGCGGTGCTAACCCAGTTGGTGCTACAGTTATCATGCCTAAACTTATCACGCCTAAACTTATCATGCCTAAACTTATCATGCCTAAACTGAGTTTAGACGTGCTAAGGGGCTTTTCACCAGCGTGCTATCAGTTTGCACCGCTTTGTGAATCCAGCCCAAAGAGTTAGGAAACATCATCATAACTTCACTACTTCCAGTAAAAAAAAAACGAACTCTTTCTTCTCCAGGAAAAAAAAAATGTTTTCTCCGTACAGTGCTTAGGCAGTAGGGATGGTCAATGAGATGAAAATTGTTCGGAGTTCATACAGGATTATGCAAATTACAGATTGAAATTGATGCGGCTTGAAAACGGACCAATCAAATACCACTTTGCCAGGATTTCATTGGTCTGTTTTCAAGCTGCATAATTTTGCATTGTAAATTTGCATAATCCTTTTTTGAATTTGGACCAAATTGCATTAAATACCTCACTAGTCTGTAAGGCCTGGAATCCACTAAGAATCACTGCAGCACTTTGAAATTGCTGCAGTGCTGTGTGCAGTGATTCCTAGGGCGTTTGCGATTTCCCGATGCTTGGCAGGACTGTACAATAAAATCTACATCGCTTCCAATTTGCTTTTATTTTTAAATAAAACTTTATTATACGTACCAGACGTCCTTCTTCTGTCCTTAGCCCCGCCTCCCAAAAGGAAGCTGTCATAGATGCTCTAGGACCAATCATAGAAGTGCGAGTGATACTGCACTGGTAATAATATGTTTAGGCACATGATGGTTAGGACTTTGCTGTGTTACCTCATACCTGACTCACTACATTATTATAATGTCTAATGATGTATGTCCTCAAATATGCTTTTTGCTACTATCCACACAGCTGTGTCATACATATACAAATTGTAATGCTAATGTGCTCACCCAGGTGATGTTTGCAGCTGTACTTTTTTCTTTGTTAGAAACAATAAAATTGATTTGTTTAAAAAAAAATGCGATCACTCCACCCCCCAAAGCACTGCATAATCGCTTTGATAAGCAATTTATGCATTTTGTGTTATAACGTTTTATTGAAAAAATAATAGAATACAAACAAGCGTATAGAGTATAATACACGAATATAAGTTGAGACAATATCAGAGTTTCTTATGCGTATATTAGGCCACGTCCCATTCGCTTTCAGCCACAAAAACATATCTCGTACTGTATATGTACATATTATGTTAAAGGAAAAAAGTTGGCAATAGTATATTTAGGTGAGTATAGTGTGGCACCATCAAAAAGCATCAGACACTAGAATGTGTAATGACAATCCTCAGCGCTAGGCAGCCCAGGAACAGTGCTCTGCAATTCACACCACAGTGCTCAACAGGAAAGGTGACAGATAACCGTCACCAAGAGCAGGGAAAAACCTGTCAGTCACTTGTACTCCTTTGCATACTTTTATTATTTAAAGTTTAAAAGATTAAAAAAATATACGCAAACCTACATTGTGGGCCCTTACAACAGGGACCCTTGAAGTTGCAAATCGCATATAGTGTAATACATACACACACAGGATAAGTGTAGCACACTCGGTAAATGGAGACTGGGCATTTACCGAGTGTGCTACACTTATCCTGTGTGTGTATGTATTAGGCTGCTTACACACAGGGACGTTACAGGCGCACGTTAGTGCGCCTGTAACGCTCCCCCAACGCACAGCAATGTAACACAAGTGGGCTGTTCACACAGCCCACGTTGCGTTACATGTAATGCTGCACGTTCTCCGCAAAGTGCAGCATGCTACGGCGTTGGAGCGGCTATAGCCGCGTTAGACTGTTTGCACATGCGCAGTGGGGGCGGAGAGGAGGCGGGGAGAGCCAGCTACAGTAGCCGCGCACATGGCTACTTAATATTCACTGCACTGGCGGGCGCTGATTGGCCGGCGGGACCACGTGATGCGGAGTGTCTCGCTCCACATCACGTGGTCCCGCTGGCCAATCAGCACCACTCTGGGAGACATTATAGGAATCGAGCCGCCTAACGCGGCTCACTCTACCGTCGGCTCTTGCAGCACCATACGTTGTGTTAGGTGCACGTTATGCGACCGTAACGTGGCACCTAACGCAACGTCTTGGTGTGCAAGAAGCCTTACACTACATGCGATTTGCAACTTCAAGGGTCCCTGTTGTAAGGGCCCACGATGTAAGTTTGCATATACTTATAGACGGCTATCTGTCACCTTTCCTGTTGGGCACTGTGGTGTGAATTGCAGAGCAGCTGATTTAGAGGACTTAATGAGGTGTAATGAAGAGAAGACATCCTCCCATTGTTCACTTTCCAGAGCGTGACCCAAATCTGAGTCCCATTTGTCAGTTAGGTAAAGTAGTTGTGAAGTGCTAAGAGAACATATTAGTTCTGAGTATAAGATTGAGATGCAAAGAATGAGGTGCAAAGAATTTCAAAAGGAGTACGTTTTCTGTGGATATTGGAATGTGGGGTTAAGGAATTAAAGAATTGCCTAATCTGTCTCCACAGGAACCAGTTAATATGAGGTTTGTCTTCCTGGTTACCCAAACCCTCCCAATCCTTGATTTTATTATTACTAGTGATGTGGCAGATCTGTGGCCAGAATTCACAATCCCAACCTAAAATGGATTTTGCTTTTAAGCCAATAGCCAGATTTGGATTGTCCAAAAGAGACGTAAGGGGACCAGGCATAGTTAATGGCTATATCCCGTCCTTTAAGAACTACCTGAGGGCCTAGTGCTAAAGAATCTTTCTTGGGTCTAGCAGAGGATGTAGTCCAAAGCAAAGCCCTGGGGTCAGAAGCGGAGAATAAGGAATCTAATACTACCCATTGTTTGGAGCTTCTGCTTTGGAACCAGTCTAGAACTTGGGTAAGTAGGACTGCCAAGTAGTAGGTACGTAAGTCAGGTAGCCCAATTCCCCCCCCCCCCCCCCCCCCGACCTTAGGCCTACTCAAAAGTTTGTAGTTGATTCTGTGGGATTTGCCGTTCCAAATAAATTGGAGGAGAGAGTTATGTATTTTTTTAAGAAAGGAGCTAGGTAACCAAATCAGGAGGGCCTGCATGACATACAATAATTTTGGTAAAATGTCCATTTTGACCACGCATATTCTACTGGACCTTGACAGATAAAGAGATTTCCATCTTGCCAGATCTCCTTTAATCTTTGCTACTGGGGTGGAAAATTGAGTTGGAAGAGCTCTGAAAGGTTATTGGATATATATATATATACCCCTAAATATTTGATCTTGTGTTTCTGCCATCTGAATGGAAAAGAGACAAGTCTCGCACCACATCATCCTGGAGCAAAATATTAAGAGCAATTTATGCATTTTGCATTGAGCGCAAATGCACTCAAAATGATGCATATCCTGTGATTGCGATTGCCCCTAATTGCAATTGTACTAATGGGTTCACCCCCACTCACCTACATTGGCAAACCGTTTTTGGGAATCTCTGGTGATTATCGGTAATCCCAAAATGCTGCCATAAACACCGTAGTGGGTTCCTACCCTCAGGCCTTGGACCTACTACAAAGCACAAAACGCTATCCCTGCTCCTATACAGTACATTAGAGTGGAAACACTCCCAAAATGCTGCATCGCCTGCGATTTGCCTAATTGCTATCGCTCCAGTGGGATCTGCTCCATCCACTTACATTAGCAAAGCATTTTGGGAAATCGCTAGCGATTGAAAGCGATCCCAAAACACTGACAAAAACACTCTAGTGGGTCCCAGGCCTTATTTCAGTTTTCCACGCGGTAACAGCCTTAGGGCCTGTTCAGACTATATGCGTTCCTAGCCGTTTTCAGGGAACGCGTACTGGTACCAAAAACGCATAGAAACGGCTCCTAATGCTTTTGATTGGGCTAGTTCACATGTATGCGTATGAGACGCATACGTTTCTCATCCGCATTGCTGCACGCAGTTCTGTGCGATACGCATAGAAACGGACGCAATGAAAGTCTATGGACGCGTATCAAAAACGTGTACTATTGCGTTTTTAGCGTCCGTTTTCCTCTGCGGTTCCCATAATTCTTTTTTTTCCCCTGGGTCACGTGTTTGTGCAAAACGCAATAGAAAACGCATTCAAACGCAAGAAAAACGCATGCATTTTTCAACTTGCGTTTCTTTGAAATTATACGTGTTCTACAAACGCAGCAAGTATGAACAGGCCCTTAGGCCCCATTTACAGAGGTATGTTGTGGTGTAATAGGCGATCTGCAATGGGGCTTATTGTACTGCAATGTGCTACCTATGCGATGTTCACAGTGTGGGGGGTGCATTGCGGTATAACGGGTTGCGGTATGGCAAAGCAAGGCATGTGGTGTGTTACCAGTTAATGCAAACGTTAACAGTAGGGGTCAAGCACACATTTTATTGACTGTATTCTTCTTTGTACCAATCCGCCCCTGCTGTCAGGAGTAAGGCAACGACCACTGTGAACGTGGCCTGAGGCTATGTTCACAATGATGTGTTGCGGTGTAATGACCACTGTGAACGTGGCCTGAGGCTATGTTCACAATGATGTGTTGCGGTGTAATGACCACTGTGAACGTGGCCTGAGGCTATGTTCACAATGATGTGTTGCGGTGTAATGACCACTGTGAACGTGGCCTGAGGCTATATTCACAATGATGCGTTGCGGTGTAATGACCACTGTGAACGTGGCCTGAGGCTATATTCACAATGATGCGTTGCGGTGTAATGACCACTGTGAACGTGGCCTGAGGCTATATTCACAATTATGCGTTGCGGTGTAATGACTTTCATTCGGATTTCATCCTCCTAATTAACCTCCTTGGCGGTAAGCCGCGCAGGAGGTTTTTTCTCCGGCCCTGCTGGGCCGATTTGTTTAATTTTTTCTTTGCTGGACGCAGCTAGCACTTTACTAGCTGCGTCAGCACACCGATCGCCGCCGCCCCGCGCTCGATCGCCGCCATCCGTCGCGCGGCCCTCCCCCCCAGACCCTGTGCGCTGCCTGGCCAATCAGTGCCAGGCAGCACTGAGGGGTGGTTCAGGACTCCCAATGACGTCCCGACGTCGGTGACGTCGGTGACGTCATCCCACCCCGTCGCCATGGCGACGGGGGAAGCCCTCCAGGAAATCCTGATCGGAGATCGCCGAAGGCGATCGAAGCGGGCGGGGGGGATGCCGCTGAGCAGCAACTATCATGTAGCGAGCCCTGGGCTCGCTACATGATATAAGAAATTTTTTTTAAAAAAAACCTGCTGCGCTCCCTCCTGGCGGAATTTTTTATACCGCCAGGGGGGTTAATGCAGCTGAGCAGATGGGCGTGGGGTGGGGGTTTAAACTTACCCAGCATCTGTCTTTTTTCATCCGTCCCACGGTGCATCCCACACTGCGTTCCAAGCCGCGTCACGTGACTACAAACACTTCCTCTTTCAACCCGCTCAGCTGCAGGGTTTTGGTGGACCCAAGCAGTCCATAACTTGAGGCCCCCTCCATGAAAGAAGGCGAAAAAATGTGTAGCCACACCACAAAACAGCGAAAAATTGGCGTGGCCAAAACATGATATGGGAAGAGCCAAATGTACTATTCCGTTAGCCGGGGCGCAACCACCAGGTGGTGCTAATTACTATTCCCCCTCCAGGCCGCCATGGATAGTAGGGAAAGATGTAACTCTGGTGGAGTTTTATCGCCACCTAGTGGATGCACCCGGCTAACGGAAGAGAACCGAGCCAAATACTAGCAAAATACAGGTAGTCCCCGATGTATTTATTTTAAGTATTTATATAGCGAAGACATATTACGTAGCGCTGTATCTTGTCACTAACTCAGTGGGGCTCACAATCTAATCCCTACCATAGTCATCTGTCTATGTATGTGTTGTGTAGTGTATGTATCATAGCTTAGGGCCAATTTAGGGGTAAACCAATTAACTTATCTGTATGTTTTTGGGATGAGGGAAGAAACCAGTGTTCCTGGTAGAAACACACACAGACAAGGGGAGAACATACAAACTCTTCGCAGATGTTGATCTGCCAAGAATTTTCCGCAACGCAAGCGTTTTTGCTATGTATGCACCTAGCCTAAATCGCATTCAATTTGTGTGGGTTTCTCAAATGTATGCAAAAAAAGTAGCCATTTTTTTAATCACTGTCAAAACACAACACTGAATTGCAGAGGGGAACTGAGATTGCACTAGGCCCATAAGTAATCATTATGTGCGTTTACACATGCGGTCTCCCATGTTAGCAAAATTCACAGGATTTTGTCAAAACATGGACCTTGGGCTCTATTCTCAAAGACTTCCCGCATGCGGTAAAGTGCATGCGGGAAGTTTGCACCCAAAATACCGTCAAGTTGGAATTCTCAAAATGTTCCGCATGTTTTTCCCGCATGCAGAAAAAGTGTGGTAAAAGTGCGGGATTCATGCGGAAAACTTTCCGCAAAAGTCGGTATTTTCCGCAATAAAAGATCAATTTTCAAAAATGTTCAGGCGCATCATTTCGTCATTAATTACCGATTTTTTATCACCTACAAGTAGTAGGTGATATATTCCGCATCCCATTGACTTTAATGAAGTGTGGAGGCTTAAGGGCTGTGCTTGCTGGACTTTTAATTTTTTTTTTAAACACTTTTTCATGCGACCTTTTTACCGCATGATTCCCGCATGAATAATGGCTGTTTCCGCATCTTTTTTCCCGCATGCGGCAAACATGCGGAAAATGTTAGTGAATGCTGAAAAAATGTGGAGTTTACCGCTGGCGGGAATTTAGCGGTAACATTTTGCGGTACTTTTGGCTCTTTGAGAATAGAGCCCCTTGTCTCAATCGTTTATTGCAGTTTCCCCCCCCCACAGAGAATAATCACTGAATCATGTAGCAGGTGAGGGTCTGTGAGCACCTGACGACCATCATCTCACACAGCTGTGCTCACTCCTTACTGCATGCCAGACAGCGAGCTGACACCCTGCTAACAGCACAAAGGTAAGACATATTTATGTTTAGTTATCAACTAATATATTGGTGAGCTTTACATATCTGTGCAGTCTAGGCTCTGCAGCCACCTCTGTGGGGTTATTGGTTTAAACCTGAGCAGACAGTAGTCTAAGTTCACACGAATGTCTGGCTGATGGATTTTTACCCTGCAGGTGGCTGGAAGAATCTGGGGCTGGTCACAAGTTCACTACTATCACTATCTTAGGGCTGGTGCACACCGAGCGGCTTTTTCAGCGTTTCTGCAGCCGCTTGCGACTGCGGATCAGCTTGGTCAATGTATCTCAATGGGGTGGTGCACACCAGAGCAGGAGGCGTTTTGCAGAAACGAAAAATGCCGGGGTGAGGCATTTTTTGGATTGCGGGTGCGTTTCTGCCTCAATGTTAAGTATAGGAAAAACGCAAACCGCTCTGAAAAACGCCTGTTCAGAGCGGTTTTGCCGGCGTTTTTGTTACAGAAACTGTACAGTAACAGCTTTACTGTAACAATATATGAAATCTACTATACTGAAATCCGCTGCAGCAATCCGCAAAACGCTAGCAAAACGCCATAGAAAAATAACAAAAAGCGTTTCAAAATCTGCTAGCATTTTGCGGATCTGCTAGCGGTTTTTGGTGTGCACCAGGCCTCTGTGGATGGAAGTTGCCCCCTCAAGAATGCATCATGCAGCGGCTTTGAACTGTGCGGTCAATGACTGCCTGTTACCTGCCAGCCTCCGCTATGTTCACGGATTGCAGACTGATCAAGAAGCGCTCTGCAGTGTGTCTCATGTCTCAGGCCTCTTTTCCGTGGACTGTTGAACTGTATGCTCAGCAAGCAGTTACCAGGCAGCAGTGGGTAGTTAACAGTCTGCAGTGGGTAGTTAACAGTCTGCAGTGGGCAGTTACCAGGCAGCAGTGGGCAGTTGTGAGAGTTTGAGGCCCCATTCACACTGAAAAGCGCAAAGCGCTGGCGAATTTTTTGCAGGAGTGATTGTTCGGTGATTTCACTGGACAGTGCAGCGATTTCTCCGCGATCGCGTTTTGTGCTTCTATAGCACTAAAACGCGATCGCCAGGAAATCGCCTGAAAATGGTGCAGGCTACGCGTTTTGCGATTTTTGGGTGACTTGCTGCAATTAGCGCAAATCGCCCAAGTAAGAACGGGCCCATAGGGTTTTATTACACCAGCGCTTTCAAAAGCGCTAGCATTTGAGCGTTTTGCCGAAATCGCCGGCAAAGAGCTCAAGTGTGAATGGGCCCTGAGAGGCATTTCACTGCTTATCAACAGTCTGTGGAAAAGAGGCCTGAGGTCTTGTTCACATTGTGTTCCGATTGCGTAAGCGTTCGCGTTGTGCTTTTTTTGACACAATTTTTGTTTTCCGATTCCTGGCGATTGGGTGGGCGCTTTTCTAAGCGCATTTACAAAGCTGTCTTTAAACTCACTCCCGCAAGTCAGGAAGTGAACTCTTTGAACCGGAAAAGAATAAATAAAATGTATTTATTCTTAAAAACGCGAACGCAATCGCTGCACAAAGCTATTTTGTGAGCATTTTGCGTTTTTCCTATACTTTTCATTAACGTAAAATTGCCTCATATGGTATAAGCAGCACTTTGCTGAGCGGATCGGAAACGAACCGCCCAGTTGTGAACTCTCTCATAGAGAAACATTGCACAAGCGCTTTCAGGGTGATTTTGGAAAATCGCCAGTGCTTAAAAAAAAATCATAAAGCGCCTCTAGTGTGAACGAGCTCTCATTTTTGACTGAATTAGCCGCATGATTGTTTCGGGTGTGTGATTTATTATTATGGTACTTATCGGTTAGTGGGGCGCATCCGGTAGGTGGCGAGAAAACTCCACCAGAGTTACATCTTTCTCTACTATCCATGTCGGCCTGGAGGGGGAATAGTAATTAGCGCCACCTGCCGGATGCGCCCGGCTAACGGATAAGTACCATTATTATTATTATTTTTTATTATTATTATTTATTTTATTTATTTTTTAAATGCCAACATTTTCAGGTTCAGACACTTCTGCAGCCGAAGTGATCAGCAGAATGTCCATATCTTCTATATTGCAACTAAAGGTGGGTACACACATCAGATAAAAGTCTTTGGAAAATGAAAGATCACAGACCAATTTTACCCCCTTCCATGTAGTATGAGAGCCATTCCTACACAGTCTATTCTATGGAGCTGAACTCCCCATCAGATAAAAATCTTTGTAAGATGCTGCACACAAAGATGCTGTACACATGCAACAGATCAGTATCGGCAAAAGATCAGTTCCTGCAAAAGATCCGTTCCTGCAAACCGCATTCATAGTCTATGATATCTGCAGATCTCATACACACCTTGTTTAACAGACAATTATCTGTAGACCAGATCCACCAGGTTGGATCTTCAGATCGGCAGATAATTGTCTGATCTGCAGATGAATGTCCATTAAACAAGGTGTGTATGAGGATCTGCAGATGTCATAGACTATGAATGCACTTTGCAGGAATGGATCTTTTGCAGGGATTGATCTTTTGCAGACACTGATCTGTTGCAAGTGTACAGCATCTTTGTGTGCAGCATCTTGCAAAGATTTCCATCTGACGGGGAGTTCAGCTCCATAGAAAAGACTGTGTAGAGTATGGCTCTCATACTACATGAAAGGGGGTAAAATTGGTCTGTGATCTTTCATTTTCCAAAGACTTTTATCTGACGTGTGTACGCACCTTTAGAAGATTTGTGATTGAAGAAAAAATAGTGAATCTGTTTCTATAAAACCCCATGTCTTCCTTGTTTGGACTTTGGCATATAGAATGCCAGGTTGATTGTCTGTTTAAACAAGGTGTGTATGAGATCTGCAGATATCAGACTATGAATGCATTTGGCAGGAACAAATCTTTTGCAGATACTGATCTTTTGAATGTGTACAGCATCTTTGTTTGCAGCATCTTTGTGTGCAGGATCTTGCAAAGATTATCTGATGGGGAGTTCCGCTCAATAGAATAGACTGTGTAGGAATGGCTCTCATACTACATGGAAGGTGGTAACATTGGTATGTGATCTTGCCTTTTCCAAAGACTTTTATCTCAAGTGTGTATGTAGCATTATGCTGGGAATACACGTGTCGATCCGGCGGCCGATTAGCCACCAGATCGACCCCAGCCATGTTCCCGCCGCGTCCCCGCTCGTCCGCGCGGTTTCTTTTGCCGCTCGCCCCCACCGGCGCTTCCTTATCAGCACTCGATTCCCTGCCATTATCCACCGGCGGGGATCAAGCGGGCGGGAGTCGAGCGGCTTGATCGGGCCAGCTGAATATTATCAGCTGGCCGGATCAGATGGTCGATACACAGTACAGAAACGTACCGTGTATCCCCAGCATTAGGGCTGGTGCACACCAGAAGAGCTTTTCTGAGCGCTTCATGATTTTAAAAGCTCCTGCTAATGTTATCCTATGTGTGTGGGCACACTGGAGTGATGTGCTTTTGTAAAAATCTCTCATAGCATTCCATTGGCAAGAGCTTTTAAAATCTCTAGTGTTTAAAAAGCTCTTGTGGTATGCACCAGCCCTTACAGAAGAGCATCCTGCTATTTCTCTTTGGGGTCAATTCACTAAGCATTAGCACATGCGGTAAAGCAGAAAACAGCTCATTTTACCTGTCATTAGGCACTAGTCTAGTTTAGAGGACCCAGCGGAAAACCTCATTGGGAATTTCAGCTAACGTGATTGGGTGGCACTGGGCGGTAACCCACTCAAACTGCTAGGTGTCCAATAGGTTGAAGTAAACTTACACCCGCATTATTAAGCCAATCACAAAGCTTTGTGCTGTGATTGGACAACTCTTCCTTATGAGGTTTCCTGCTGGGTCCCCTAAAGTTGACTTGCGCAAACTAGCCTAAATGACCTGGGGGCTTCTTCACCCCCCCCCCCCATTTTCCATCAGGTACCAGTGTGTCCTGTGGGTCCCTCATTTTCCTGCTGGCAGCTCTGTAAGATCTGCAACTAGAACTCGACTCCCACCGACATGCGCTTCTCATCGCTGGGAGCGTGTTGTGCATGCACAGTTCTCAAAAAAAGAAAGTTTTGGTTACAGTTAATGAAAAGTATGCTTCACTTTAACTGTTTTGCAGTAATGCACCGCATCCATGGCCGGATTTCAGGCAAGGCCACAAAGGCCATGGCCTATGGCACCAGCAAAGGAAGGGGCGGGCTGTGGGCAGCAGGGTGGCAGTAGCAGTTAGTCTGAGGAACTTTCGTCCTGCTGCACAGGGTTTGCACATAGCAGTGGGCAGCTACAAACAGCCAGATCTGGCACTCGGGGGATGAAGGGCAGTGAACTGGCACTTACAGTGATCTCAGAGTGGCCTGTCACTCAATGAATGTGCCCCTCGCCAAGGAGCTTACAATCTAATCCCTGCAATCACTAATCATTTACTGTCCTCAGAGTAGCCTACAATCTAATCCCTGCCATGTTGTGGGGGACAATATGGGTGAAAGAGGCGCCTTGGTGTGTATAAAATTCTTTAAAAACAAAAACGAAAGAAAGGGAGGTACCTTACCCAAAATAACAAAATCTTTGTAACAACAAAAAATTCTTATTAAGCACAGGCAACGCAATTCATGGGTCTAAACCCGCTTCCTTATGCCAATAACCGTGTCAAATAATAAAACCTCATTAGCATGAGGCTCCCTATGCTAATTAAGTTTTTTCATTTGGCACTGTTATTGGTCTGAGGAAGCGGGCGTAGACCCGTGAAACGCATTGCCTGTGCTTAACCTACATGGCGGTAAGCACGGGCTATGCCGCGCAGGAGGATTTCTCAGGCCCTGCTGGGTCGATTTGCATAATTATTTTTTTTGCAACACGCAGCTAGCACTTTGCTAGCTGCGTGTGCACTCTGATCGCCGCCGCTCCGCGCCGATTGTCCGCTGCTCGCCGCACCCCCATTCCCCCCCCCCCAGACCCCGTGCTGCGCTGAGGGGTAGATTGGGACTCCCAATGATGTCACGACGTCGATGACGTCATGTCGCCATGGCGACGGGGGGAGCCCTCCAGGAAATCCCGTTCTTTGAACGGAGATCGCCGGAGGCGATCGAAGAGGGTGGGGGGATGCTGCTGCACGGCGGCTATCATGTAGCGAGCCCTGGGCTCGCTACATGATTTAAAAAAAAAAAATTAAAAAAAAAAACTGCTCTGCTGCCCCCTGGCGGTTTTTAATAGACCGCCAGGGGCGTTAATGATAAACTTTTTTTTGTCACACAGATTTTATTTGAGGTAAACTACCTCCCTTTCTTTCGTTTTTAAAGAATTTTTTAGTGAGTAGTTGTTATTATACCACTTATAGACCTTATACTAAAACGTATTACGCTATTAGGCTCCCGTCCGTTTTGTGTTTCCTGTGTCTTTACTCCAGGGTGTCAAGACATCCCTACCGTACCATGTTGTGGGGGAAGATTAGGATGCTGTCGGTCCGGGGGCAGCTGGTGATAGTGGGCCTCGGGAAGGTAAAATTGCAAATCCGGCCCTGACTGCATCCAGTGCAATACAATGCTGCATGCCATTATACCGCAATGCAGCCACTACACTGTGGAGGACATATAGGTGGTTCATTGGCATGCGGTAAGGTGTTACAAGTTGCAATACAACGTAGCACTGTGAACGCAGCCTTAAAGGGAACCAGAGAGGAACGGGGGGTGAAAAAAGAAACAGATTTTATACATACCGGGGGCTTCTTCCAGCCCCATAAGCCTGAATCGCTCCTACGCCGCCATCCTCAGCTTCCTGGATCCGCCGGTACCGGACCCGTCACTTCCGGCGGACGCGGCCAATTGTCCGCATCACAGGGGCTCCCTCCATACATGTACGCATGCGGCTGCGCAGTTAACAGCCACATGCGTATCTGTATGGGGAGAGCACCCTGTGATGCGGAGAATTGGCCGCGTCCGCCGGCCGACTTGCCGACTCGCGGCAATGACGGGACCCGGTGGCGGCTGATGCAGGCAGCGGAGGAGTGCGACGTGGGAGCGATCCGTGCGTATGGGGCTGGAGGAAGCCCCAGGTATGTATATTGCATCCTCTCTGGTTCCCTTTAATCAACTCCTCAGCTTGTGAACATGTCACAAAGGCAGATGAATCAGATCTCCGTCCGTTAGCCCGAGACATTGCATCACATGTCTCACATAATCACTTGCATCACATGACAACGCCAAGTTCCTTTCTCTTTCTAACCCTCTCCCCTTCTTCTAATATTAACCACTTCCCAACTGAGGGGTTTTACCCCCTGACCACCAGAGCAATTTTCACCTTTCAGCGCTCCTTCCATTCATTCGTCTATAATTTTATCATTCCTTATCGCAATGAAATGAACTATATCTTGTTTATTTCGCCACCAATTAGGCTTTCTTTAGGTGGGACATTATGCCAAGAATAATTTTATTCTAAATGTGTTTTAATGGGAAAATAGGAAAAAATGTGGGAAAAAATTTATTATTTTTCAGTTTTCGGCCTTTATAGTTTTTAAATAATGCATGCTACTGTAATTAAAACCCATGAAATGTATTTGCCTATTTATCCCGGTTATAAAACCATTTAAATTATGTCCCTATCACAATGTTTGCCGCCAATATTTTAATTGGAAATAAAGGTGCATTTTTTTCAGTTTTGCGTCCATCCCTAATTACAAGCCCATAGTTTATAAAGTAACAGTGTTATACCCTCTTGACATAAATATTTAAGAAGTTCAGTCCCTAAGGTAACTATTTATGTATTTATTTTTTTTTTAAATTGTAAATTTATTTTTTTTTAATTACAAAAAAATAAATAAATTGGGGAGTGTGGGAGGTAAGGAGTTAATTTTTTGTGTAAAACTAGTTTCTTTGTGTCTAAAAAATGCTTAGGGTGTAGTTTTACTATTTTGCCACAAGATGGCAACAGTAACTTTTTGTTTCATGCGACCTGCAAGCGTCCTTCCGGACGCTTGCAGGAAGTAGAAAGAGGCTGGGAGTTTGTTATTGCTCACAATGATCGCGCTGCTCAGCCGAGTGGCAGCGGATCATTGCGGGGCTTAGATCAACGAACGGGAATGGATTTTCCCGTTCGTTGATCTCTGAGCGGGCGGCGGCGTGTTTACTAGCGGCGTGTTTACGAGCAGGAGTGCGGGCAGCGGCGGGAGTGCGCAAAGTACGGATTTCTCCATCCCTGGGGGTTAAAGGATGGAAAAAGGGACGGAGAAATCCGTACGGGCGGGGGTAAAGTGGTTAAATCCACTTCCACTAGCGCTCAATGTTCAGCTGTATCAACCATTCATAAATGCCGGAGTCCTCTGATCACATATACACCTATAAAAAACAAACACATATCATAGTGCAGTAGGCTTATCATCAGCTGACACCTCCGTGCACCCTTTACACACTCTGCTGAATCCAGGGATGTGCAGGCAACCACCTTCACCAGGGATGGGAAAGAACTCCCCCCTTGCTTTCCCTGCTCACCAGATAACTTCTTTCTGCTGTGCGTATCTCTCCACGCCGTCCTCGTGTAGGTCAACACCTCACAACACAAAAAGATCTTACCATGTGTAAAACCGTTTATTAAAACATTAGCCCTGCTAAAATGCATATGCGTACATGATAAAAACTTGTATCAAAGCCCAACAAATAGTCACCGTTCTCCTCCAGAAACGGTCCGGCCACGGCAATCTGGATCCCTCTTCCTGTTTCAGCGCATCGCTCCTAGGCTCCGCTTCTTCTAATATGTCCTGATAAAATATCATGATAAAAGGCCTTCTTACACTGATAATCGTGTGTTTCACTTCCTATAGCTAATTTACTGCTGCCTTTTTTTTTTTTTCCTTTTTCTCCCACTAATAAACTCTATTAATCAACTTGTTTCATTCAGTGCCTTAAGAAAAATCATTGCAGTGCCCCCTACTGGTGAGTGGCAGCTAGGCGCTACCATTGTGGCATTGATTGACTGAGACAAACCAATAGCTGACATAAAGCCAAGGGGTGCTGCTGAAGACTGCCACTTCATGTTACATCACATCATTAAATAAACAGAAGTAAATATCAATAGAAAAATAGCGTTCACCTCACTCGCTTCATTTTTCCGACACATGACGGTTTGTTGCTGTTGGATTTGGCTGGGATAATGTGATAGGCAAACGGGAGAGGAAAAACTCAGTGTATATGTGTGCGTGTGTAGCTATGTATGCATATGGGGGCAAAGGAATAACGCAACTGGATATTCAATTTGTATATCCTTATCTAGCACTTTACTGAGTACCCACAGGATTCTTATGGATATGTATGTACAGTATATCACATAAGTGATTACACCCCTCACATTTGTGTAAATCCTATATAATAAAACCCCTCTGTCCCTGCATCATCCTCCTGCCTGTGTTTTAGCTACTGTGCATGTGTAGCTGTTGGGACAGGAGGAAGACGGGGCCAGGGGGGTGGGCGGCCATTGGTACGCGCGGCAGGTAGCGCGGCCGTGCACATGGCATGGAACGCAGCCGTGTGCCCTCAGGTCACGTCACAGCCCTAGCACCCGTTATTTAACAGGTGGCATATATAGCTAGTATTTTTGGGCAGTTGGACCCAGCTGTAAACAGCTGTTATTTCACACAATGCAACGAGGTTCACAGACAGGAAACTGTCAGGACCATGGTCCTGACATCACACTGTGGGAGGGGTTTCACCACAATATCAGCCATAGAGAGCTCCCTAATGATCCGTTTGTGAAAAGGAAAAGATTTTTCATGGGAAAGGGTGTATCAGCTATTGATTGGGAACTAGGGTGCTAAGCAGTTAGCACGCCCAAAGCTTTTATTGATCACGCTCAAAGTTTAGCGCAGCGCGGTGTGCGCGAAAAGTCGTACCGGGCACACCCGGTGCGATGTTTTAGGGGCACCCGATGCGACGTTTCACATGCAGGGGCTTTTAGGCATGCTAACTAAGTTAGCACCCTTTTGTTAATCAAGTCCCAACTCTCTGGGGCATGGAGGTCACTTGAGCTCACAGGTTGCCACTGGAATTCTCTTCCAGTCCTCCATGATGAAGCTGGTGGATGTACATACCTTGCACTGCTCCACCTTCCATATGAGGATGCCCCACAGATACTCAATTGGGGTTAGGTCTGGAGAGAGACATGCTTGGGGTAACCACTGCTGCCAGATGTATTTTGGGTGATCCGCTGCCAGATTATGCATATTTTGGGGAACCGCTGCAGACCTTTTACACTACTGCTAAAGTCATGTATATTTTGCCCCACCCATGACCACGCCCACATTCTGTTACGTGACCACACCCATTTTTTGGCGCACGGCGCAGGGTTGTTTATCTGTTGTCAGTAAATTATTATATCTTAGTCTGTAAAAAAATAACGTGGAATGTGGGCCAACACTGGTATGGGGACCCATAATCTCCTATTGCCCGGGGGCCCCGTGAGTTGTCAGTCTGCCCCTGTGCCACTCCGAGCCTTAACATGAACTGAGCCTGTGGTCTTCCATTTTCTCAATATGTTCCTAACTGTGGAAACAGACAGCTGAAAGACAGCTTTCTGGATCCTCCTCCTGAACCATGATGAACAATCTTTGTCTTCAGGTCATTTGAGAGTTGTTTTGAGACCCCATGTTGCTACTCTTCAGAGAAAATAAAAAAATATATATATTTTTATAAAAAAAAAATGTTTTAAATTCCCATTAATAAAATAGGATACATTTGGACACTCAACTTCATGTTACAGAGAAACTTAAGTGAAAACCGCCTAAATAATAAAATTGCTTAGACTCTTAGGCTAGGTTAATAGTGGGCGTTGCGTTTCCTGTAACAGGAGGGCAACAGATGAAGAAAGTGGTCCTGCATGGTATCCAAGCATTGCGTTGCATACAGTGCAATACAGTTGAGCATACATGATCAGTGAAAAGAATGGCCGGATTTACCATAAGGCACTGTAGGCATGTGCATACAGGCGCCTGATGATGGAAAGGTGGCTCACTTTCCTCCCTGAGCGCCTCCCCCCCCCTCCTTCCCTATGCAGAGTCCTGATTAGAGTGTAAAGGTTACTCACCCTGCTCTCTGCATATCACTGGCGAGGTCTCCCTTCAGTCAGGGGCACCTGTAGCTACTTAATACTGAGGTTCTTCTAGCTACCTAATACTTGGGGGCGCCTCTAGCTACTTAATATTGAGGGTACTTATGATGACCTAATACTAAGGGGCACCTGTAGCTGCGTACATGCAAAAAGGGCGTCAGGGAAAAAAGGGCACAGGGTATAAACGATAAGTGGCAATAACGTTTATAAAAAATGTGTTGTATTTCATTTACAATAATGTTTTACAAATTAAAAAATCATTAAATAATGTGTATGAGTTTGCAAATGGTAAAAACAATAATCTTCCCTATTTTGAAAGTGAAACTTATAATAACGTTTGTTAAACGATCATATATGTATAATAATTATAATTGTATAATATTGCGTATAACCTTCATTTATCGTTTCTTCATGTAATACAATGTGAAAATATTGTTTGTAACAATGAACAATAACTGTAGTAAAACATTCCTAAATATTACTAACATTTTAGTACAACTAAACCTAAACCTACTCTCACACAGAACCCTCCCTGTACCTATCCCTAACCATTAGACCCCCCTGGTGGTGCCTAACCCTAACCACCCTCCTGGTGGTGCCTAACCCTAACCACCCTCCTGGTGGTGCCTAACCCTAACCACCCTCCTGGTGGTGCCTAACCCTAACCACCCTCCTGGTGGTGCCTAACCCTAACCACCCTCCTGGTGGTGCCTAACCCTAACCACCCCCCTGGTGGTGCCTAACCCTAACCACCCCCCTGGTGGTGCCTAACCCTAACCACCCCCCTGGTGGTGCCTAACCCTAACCACCCCCCTGGTGGTGCCTAACCCTAAGACCCCCCCATAGTGATCACTTTATTGTGCGGATAATGTTTTACAAGTAGTGACTGTAAAAAAATATATTAAGATTTACTTATTGATCGCTTTATGTGAATAATGTTTTACAAACAGTAAGTCATAACATTTTAAAGAACGTTTTAGTTACATACAAGAGATATGTTTAATATATTTGTAACCGTGATTTGTCACAGGCGCAGTTATAAAACGTTGTTAATCTCCGGGCACAATTATAAAACGTTAATAATCTCCAGCGCCCATTAAACGATATTATGGGAGTGAATGGCGGCACCCTTTTTGTCCACTAGCTGCCGGCGCCCATTTTTCCTGTTACCCATGCAGCTACCTATGATGGGCAAGGGAAGTAAGGGAGAAGTGACAGCTGGACCAGCCAGCATACTTGCAGTGCAGCCAGTATGGTGGAGGTTTGTAGGTTCATGGAGGGTGAAGTCGAAGGTGCCAGCCAGGACATCTGTGCCAGTGCTGGTCGTAATGGAGAAAGCTCTGCTTACGGATCATTACGCGTAATTTTACGCATTACGAAATTACGCTTACGGCATAGACATTCAATTTCGGTACATGTCTATAATTACGCATAGCACTTACGCAATTACGCGTAAGTATACCGTAATTCAGGTTATTACGTTATAGGCTTACGCGTGAAATCCTACTAGCAATTAATGCGTAAGGTCATGCTGCCAAACGGAAAAGTTGACGCATGGATCAATGTTAGGTAGCCGCCGACTTTAAGGGTTAATAGCAAAGCCCCCTTAAGTGCTAAGAGCCTCAAATTTGGTGAATATATTAAGGAGATCAGAAGGAATAAGAGGAAAAAATTTTTTTCAAAAAGACCTTTATAGTTTTTGAGAAAATCGATGTTGAAGTTTCAAAGGAAAAATATATACATTTAAAAACCCGCCGACTTTAACGGTTAATAGCAAAGCCTGTTTAAAATTTAGGAACACCAAATTCACAGGGTATATTAAGGGGATCAGTGGGAATAAGAGGAACATTTTTTTTTTCAAAAAGACCTTATAGTTTTTGAGAAAATCGATTGTTAAGTTTCAAGGGCGAAAATGTCTTTTAAATGCGGAAAATGTCAGTTTTTTTTGCACAGGTAACAATAGTGTTTTATTTTCATAGATTCCCCCAAGTGGGAAGAGTTTTACTTACTTCGTTCTGAGTGTGGGAAATATAAAAAAAAAAACGACGTGGGGTCCCCCCTCCCAGACCTCTTTAACCCCTTGTCCCCCATGCAGACTGGGATAGCCAGAATGCGGAGCACCGGCCGCGTGGGGCTCCGCACCCTGACTATACCAGCCTGCATGGTCCATGGATTGGGGGGTCTCGGAAGGGGAGGGGCAGTCAAGCTTTCCCCTCCCCCTCCGAGCCCTTGTCCAATCCAAGGACAAGGGGCTCTTCTCCACCTCCGATGGGCGGTGGAGGTGGAGGCCGCGATTTCCTGGGGAGGGGTTCATGGTGGCATCTGGGAGTCCCCTTTAAAAAGGGGTCCCCCAGATGCCCACCCCCCTCCCAGGAGAAATGAGTATAGAGGTACTTGTAGTACCCCTTACCCATTTCCTTTAAGAGTTAAAAGTAAATAAACACACAAACACATAGAAAAAGTATTTTAATTGAACAAAAAACATAACCACGAAAAAAGTCCTTTAATATTCTTAATTAACCATTAATACTTACCTGTCCCTTTAAAAGCCAGTTCCCACGCAATATCCTCAGAAATATACTAATCAGTTACAATGTAACAAAGTTATTACAATGTAACAACTTTGTTACTTTGTAACACCACCGCACCCGACGTCACTCGCCGCTCACCCGCCGGCCGCCGCATACACGCTAGTCCCCGCCGGCTCCCGCCGTCCACTCCGCCCACACCTGTCACTCATATACATGCTGGCACCCATGGGTGCCAGCATGTATATAGGTGACATGTGGGAGAGGCGGGGAGGGCAGCGGAGCCGGCGGGGACTTAGCGTCCCTTCACCCGACAGAGCTCTGAGCTATATTAGCTCAGAGCTCTCGAAAGCATCTTTGTATTTGGGCTCCAAGGAGCCCCATTGGTCCTTAGCAGACCAATGGGGTTCCCTCAAATCAGAAGGAACCCCATTGGTCTGCTAAGGACCAATGGGGCTCCTTGGAGCCCAAATACAAAGATGCTTAGAGAGCTCTGAGCTATAGCTCAGAGCTCTGTCGGGTCCTGCAGCACAGACGCGGCGGCGGCGGCGGCGGTTAGTGACGTCGGGTGCGGCGTAGTTACAATGTAACAAAGTTGTTACATTGTAATAACTTTGTTACATTGTAACTGATTAGTATATTTCCGAGGATATTGCGTGGGAACTGGCTTTTAAAGGGACAGGTAAGTATTAATGGTTAATTAAGAATATTAAAGGACTTTTTTCGTGGTTATGTTTTTTGTTCAATTAAAATACTTTTTCTATGTGTTTGTGTGTTTATTTACTTTTAACTCTTAAAGGAAATGGGTAATGGGTACTACAAGTACCTCTATACTCATTTCTCCTGGGAGGGGGGTGGGCATCTGGGGGACCCCTTTTTAAAGGGGACTCCCAGATGCCACCATGAACCCCTCCCCAGGAAATCGTGGCCTCCACCTCCACCGCCCATCGGAGGTGGAGAAGAGCCCCTTGTCCTTGGATTGGACAAGGGCTCGGAGGGGGAGGGGAAAGCTTGGCTGCCCCTCCCCTTCCGAGACCCCCCAATCCATGGACCATGCGGGCTGGTATAGTCAGGGTGCGGAGCCCCACGCGGCCGGTGCTCCGCATTCTGGCTATCCCAGTCTGCATGGGGGACAAGGGGTTAAAGAGGTCTGGGAGGGGGGACCCCACGTCGTTTTTTTTTTATATTTCCCACACTCAGAATGAAGTAAGTAAAACTCTTCCCACTTGGGGGAATCTATGAAAATAAAACACTATTGTTACCTGTGCAAAAAAAACTGACATTTTCCGCATTTAAAAGACATTTTCGCCCTTGAAACTTAAAAATCGATTTTCTCAAAAACTATAAGGTCTTTTTGAAAAAATTTTTTTCCTCTTATTCCCACTGATCCCCTTAATATACCCTGTGAATTTGGTGTTCCTAAATTTTAAGCAGGCTTTGCTATTAACCGTTAAAGTCGGCGGGTTTTTAAATGTATATATTTTTCCTTTGAAACTTTAACATCGATTTTCTCAAAAACTATAAGGTCTTTTTGAAAAAAATTTTTTTCCTCTTATTCCTTCTGATCTCCTTAATATATTCTCCAAATTTGAGGCTCTTAGCACTTAAGGGGGCTTTGCTATTAACCCTTAAAGTCGGCGGCTTTTTTATATTATACGGGAGCGTAATATTACGCGATTACGGCAGACTGTGTAATTTCAATGGGAGTTTACTGTCTTACGCGTAATTTGTTACGCGTAAAACGTAACCCTACGGTCTACGCGTAATACCGTAACCTTACACGTAACGCTTACGGTGCATTTGTAGTGAATTACGATGCGTAATTACGCTAATGCGTAATTTCGGCCCAGCACTGATCTGTGCCTATAGGCTCCTGTGAGGTAAATCCGGGCCTGCTCACCGCCACTGTTAATGTGCATGTTTTACTGTTCTACTGCATTCACCGCCCTGTGATTGTCCCATAGGTGATGCCTTACAGTGCAGCAAGCCATGTTACAAGTGGCCGTTATACTGCAACACACCACTGAACATAGCCTAAAAAATAAGAAAACCTTGACTTCTAAAAGTTTGAATTGCAATGGAGTATAAGTGAGACTGCACCCTTATTACCGATGTCACGGTGTATCTGCTTAGCACTGCGGTTTGCAATGTGATCAATAATGTGTTACACTCATTGTGTGTGTGATATTGCTTTTTCACCCTTTCGCAGCTGTTAAATAAGAGTGAACTGGGACTTTGGGCCTGAGGTACTCTGAGCACTCTCTGAGTGTCTCCAGTGGGGGGAGACTACTATGGTTAAGGAAACACACATAAATATTTACCTAAGGGTCTAAACTTTTTAAATATCCATGTAAAGATGAAATATTTCTGCTTCTTTTTTTTTATCATAAGCTTGTAAATAGTGATGGATGCAAAACGGAAAAAATGCACTTTTATTTCCAAATAAAATATCGTCGCCATACATTGTGATAGGGACATAATTTAAACGGTGTAATACCCGGGACCATTAGGCAAATACAATACGTGGGTTTTAATTATGGAGGCATGTATTATTTTAAAACCATAATGGCCGAAAACTGAGAAATGATTTTTTTTCAGTTTTTTTTCTTATTCATCCTGTTAAAATGCGTTTACAGTAAAGTAGCTCTTAGCAAAATGTACCACCCAAACAAAGCCTAATTGGTGGCGGAAAAAACAGGATATAGATCAGTTCACTGTGATAAGTAGTGACAAAGTTATAGGCCAATGAATGGGAGGTGAACATTTCTCGGATGCATAAAGTGAAAATGACTGAAGGCTGAAGTGGTTAAAGAAGACCTTTACAAAAAGGTAGTAAGAGGGGAGGGGGGGGGGGGGGGGAATAGATCAATACATTGCAAAGTGAAAAAAATGATAGATTGTAATGAGTAATCCCTTCATGTTGTTTGATCCTCTGTGAGCCTACAGGTCATCAGATTTACTAATGGCAGACAAGGGGGAAAGAGGCAGCACCAACTACCATCTACACGCAGGCTCACACACACCCACACACATGCGCACGCAGTTATTTCCCACAATGCAACAAGGTTCACAGACAGGAAACTGATATGGCCATGGCCCTGACATCAGACTGTGGGAGGGTTTTCACCACAATATCAGTAACACAGATTTCTCATTCTAAAGTCATACTTGCTTCACAGCCTCCAGTCTGCCAGGCAATGCGCGCCAAACAAATGCCATGTAATGCAGCTTAATGATGGTGGTTGTTCCACATGTGACAGCAGTTCACACGCAGTGCTATTGCTGAGCAGCAGGAAATAGTCACGTGTCACATCTAGCGGATGGCTTCTGCCCCTTAGAAGTACACACAGGGTATAAACACCACCACAGTGGCTGTGCAGAACACTTGCAGCAGTGGCACAGATCTGCAGGGGCAGAGCAGGATCATCCACCAGGCAAACTAGGCAGGTGCCTGGGGCCCACCTGCCACCTTCTCTGACCTCTCTACATTTCAGCTAACCAAAAGGACCACAACGGGGTGCCAAATCTGCTTTCCCCACTTAGGGCCCCCAATACATCTTAATCCATCTCTGTACAGAGGTAGACCCTGTGCTACACATTTGCTTTCCTAAAAAGCAACAAAGATATTGGTTCCGACAGCTCCTGGAGGCGGTGTAACTTCGCGGGATGACAGGAAGGGCTCTATAGGACCCAGAGCTTCCCCTCTCCATAGGTGAGTAGCGGGCGCAGATTTGCTTTAAAGTGGTCTTTAAGTCAGCATTTCTACTTTGTTCTAGAAGATCAATCACAGCTTGAAAGCTACTATCCCAGAATCTTTTTTTTTTTTAGCAGAACATCACTGAAATGGTTAAACAAAGCACTTTGTTCTGCTATTCAGCTTCAAATCTGCATCCAAACTGGAGATAACTGTATCTTTGTTTGCCTTCCAATGTTGATACACAGTGAAAAGGAGCTATCTGTGCTTTAAGCACACAAACAGCTCAGAACAGCTAATTAGAGGATGTTAATATATAATAAAAAGCAGTTTGAATAAAATGCAATGCAAGGTTTCAGGACAAGATAAACTACACTTTGGAAGCTTGTAATTTGTAAACCGACGATATTACTTATGCACAAAAGCAAATATGATAACTGTTTGAGTAATAAAATTAGGAAAACACATTTTTATTGAATGTTATGTCGTGGGTTTCAGACCACTTTAAAGCAGAGTTCCTCAACCCCATCCTCAAGGCTAGTGTTGGGCGAACAGTGTTCGCCACTGTTCGGGTTCTGCAGAACATCACCCTGTTCGGGTGATGTTCGGGTTCGGCCGAACACCTGATGGTGTTCGGCCAAACTGTTCGGCCATATGGCCGAACTAAGAGCGCATGGCCGAACGTTACCCGAACGTTCGGCTAGCGCTGTGATTGGCCGAACGGGTCACGTGTAGTGTTGGGCGAACATCTAGATGTTCGGGTTCGGGCCGAACATGGCCGAACTCCGAACATAATGGAAGTCAATGGGGACCAGAACTTTCGTGCTTTGTAAAGCCTCCTTATATGCTACATACCCCAAATTTACAGGGTATGTGCACCTTGGGAGTGGGTACAAGAGGAAAAAAAAATTAGCAAAAAGAGCTTATAGTTTTTGAGAAAATCGATTTTAAAGTTTCAAAGGGAAAACTGTCTTTTAAATGCGGGAAATGTCTGTTTTCTTTGCACAGGTAACATGCTTTTTGTCGGCATGCAGTCATAAATGTAATACATATAAGAGGTTCCAGGAAAAGGGACCGGTAACGCTAACCCAGCAGCAGCACACGTGATGGAACAGGAGGAGGGTGGCGCAGGAGGAGAAGGCCACGCTTTGAGACACAACAACCCAGGCCTTGCATGAGGACAAGAAGCGTGCGGATAGCAATTTGCATTTTGTCGCCATGCAGTCATAAATGTAATACAGATGAGAGGTTCAATAAACAGGGACCGGAAACGCTAACCCATCACAGATGTTCATTGTTCATGTTACTTGGTTGGGGTCCGGGAGTGTTGCGGAGTCGTTTCCAATCCAGGATTGATTCATTTTAATTTGAGTCAGACGGTCTGCATTTTCTGTGGAGAGGCGGATACGCCGCCGATCTGTGACGATGCCTCCGGCAGCACTGAAACAGCGTTCCGACATAACGCTGGCTGCCGGGCAAGCCAGCACCTCTATTGCGTACATTGCCAGTTTGTGCCAGGTGTCTAGCTTCGATACCCAATAGTTGAAGGGTGCAGATGGATTGTTCAACACAGCTACGCCATCTGACATGTAGTCCTTGACCATCTTCTCCAGGCGATCGGTGTTGGAGGTGGATCTGCACGCTTGCTGTTCTGTGTGCTGCTGCATGGGTGTCAGAAAATTTTCCCACTCCAAGGACACTGCCAATACCATTCCCTTTTGGGCACTAGCTGCGGCTTGTGTTGTTTGCTGCCCTCCTGGTCGTCCTGGGTTTGCGGAAGTCAGTCTGTCGGCGTACAACTGGCTAGAGGAGGGGGAGGATGTCAATCTCCTCTCTAAAGTCTCCACAAGGGCCTGCTGGTATTCTTCCATTTTGACCTGTCTGGCTCTTTCTTCAAGCAGTTTTGGAACATTGTGTTTGTACCGTGGATCCAGAAGGGTATAAACCCAGTAATTGGTGTTGTCCAGAATGCGCACAATGCGTGGGTCGCGTTCAATGCAGTCCTAGGCCGAAGAGGTCATAGCCTAGGGTCACAAAACCTGTTTATTTGGGCAATTTCAATGGTGGCGAGTCTGACGTACATAAATCGCAGCAATGGCCGTTAGCAACGTCTGAATCTCACGAAATGTCTCATGCAGGTAGAAGACATATTGTTAGACTTGGGCTCCAAAGATGGGTTACCTACATCTCTGCAAACCAGAGTTACAGGGCTCCAAATTTGGTAAAATCCCCCATAGGCTTTCATTGGGCCTCCTATTTACAGTTCCAAAATCTCACATCTTTTCAAAGGGCAATTGCTCAGCAGTGGCAAATTTTCTAGCATTGTAGGGACCCTTAGGGGGAACATGACTGGTGAGTTTCGGGCCCCTAGGCCGAAGAGGTCATAGCCTAGGGTCACAAAAACCTGTTTATTTGGGCTATTTCAATGGTAGTGATGGTGACGTACATAAATCGCAGCAATGGCCGTTAGCAACGTCTGAATCTCACGAAATGTCTCATGCAGGTAGAAGACATATTGTTAGACTTGGATTCCAAAGATGGGGTCCCTACATCTCTGCAAACCAGAGTTACAGGGGTCCAAAATTGGTAAAATCCCCCATAGGATTTCATTGCCTCCCTATTTCACTTTCCAAAATCTCACATCTTTTCAAAGGGCAATGGCTCAGCAGTACCAAATTTTCTAGCATTGTAGGGACCCTTAGGGGGATCATGACTGGTGAGTTTTGCCACTGCTGAGCCATTGCCCTTTGAAATGGTGTGAGATTTTGGAACGGTAAATAGGAGGCCCAATGAAAGCCTATGGGGGATTTTACCAATTTTGGACCCCTGTAACTCTGGTTTGCAGAGATGTAGGGACCCCATCTTTGGAATCCAAGTCTAACAATATGTCTTCTACCTGCATGAGACATTTCGTGAGATTCAGACTTTGCTAACGGCCATTGCTGCGATTTATGTACGTTAGACTCGCCACCATTGAAATTGCCCAAATAAACAGGTTTTGTGACCCTAGGCTATGACCTCTTCGGCCTAGGACTGCATTGAATGCGACCCACGCATTGTGCGTATTCTGGACAACACCAATTACTGGGTTTATACCCTTCTGGATCCATGGTACAAACACAATGTTCCAAAACTGCTTGAAGAAAGAGCCAGACAGGTCAAAATGGAAGAATACCAGCAGGCCCTTGTGGAGACTTTAGAGAGGAGATTGACATCCTCCCCCTCCTCTAGCCAGTTGTACGCCGACAGACTGACTTCCGCAAACCCAGGACGACCAGGAGGGCAGCAAACACAAGCCGCAGCTAGTGCCCAAAAGGGAATGGTATCGGCAGTGTCCTTGGAGTGGGAAAATTTTCTGACACCCATGCAGCAGCACACAGAACAGCAAGCGTGCAGATCCACCTCCAACACCGATCGCCTGGAGAAGATAGTCAAGGACTACATGTCAGATGGCGTAGCTGTGTTGAACAATCCATCTGCACCCTTCAACTATTGGGTATCGAAGCTAGACACCTGGCACAAACTGGCAATGTACGCAATAGAGGTGCTGGCTTGCCCGGCAGCCAGCGTTATGTCGGAACGCTGTTTCAGTGCTGCCGGAGGCATCGTCATAGATCGGCGGCGTATCCCCCTCTCCACAGAAAATGCAGACCGTCTGACTCAAATTAAAATGAATCAATCCTGGATTGGAAACGACTCCGCAACACTCCCGGACCCCAACCAAGTAACATGAACAATGAACATCTGTGATGGGTTAGCGTTTCCGGTCCCTGTTTATTGAACCTCTCATCTGTATTACATTTATGACTGCATGGCGACAAAATGCAAATTGCTATCCGCACGCTTCTTGTCCTCATGCAAGGCCTGGGTTGTTGTGTCTCAAAGCGTGGCCTTCTCCTCCTGTGCCACCCTCCTCCTGTTCCATCACGTGTGCTGCTGCTGGGTTAGCGTTACCGGTCCCTTTTCCTGGAACCTCTTATATGTATTACATTTATGACTGCATGCCGACAAAAAGCATGTTACCTGTGCAAAGAAAACAGACATTTCCCGCATTTAAAAGACAGTTTTCCCTTTGAAACTTTAAAATCGATTTTCTCAAAAACTATAAGCTCTTTTTGCTAAATTTTTTTTCCTCTTGTACCCACTCCCAAGGTGCACATACCCTGTAAATTTGGGGTATGTAGCATGTAAGGAGGCTTTACAAAGCACAAAAGTTCGGGTCCCCATTGACTTCCATTATGTTCGGAGTTCGGGTCGAACACCCGAACATCGCAGCCATGTTCGGCCTGTTCGGCCCGAACCCGAACATCTAGATGTTCGCCCAACACTACTCAAGGCCCACCAACAGTACATGTTTTGCAGGAAACCACAAACATTCACAGGTGATGTAATTGGTGTCTCAGCAGAGCTGATTACCTACCTCTGTGAAGTTCCACAAAACATGCACTATTGGTGGACCTTAAAGACAGGGTTGGGGAACACTGCTTTTAAAGGATTAGCTCAAATGAAAATTTAGAAATGGGACAATGGGCTCTCCTCCTGCCCATCGCTCGCCCCGTTCTCAAGCGCCCTCTGTTTACTGTGTAACGACCACCCGAAGCTACTTCCGATGGTAGGTAATGTAGTGCGCATGCGCAGAGGGCATCAAGAGCGCATGTCACTGGGCAGCGCCTGTGCAGTCTTCACCCACCCTCCCGGCCAGGAAGTAGCTTCGGAGGGTCAGCATGCAGGAACAGAAGGTGCCGGAGAACGGGGGAAAGAAGTGGGCATGAGGAGAGCCCACTATCCCGTTTTTAAATTTTCATTTGGGTTAAGGTATCCTTTAATGAAAGGCCACACTGTATTCAGCATCAGCAGTGTTTATCTCAACAGATGGCATCAGTGCACGTGTGCAAAATCCAGACATTTAATGTAATTTGCAGTCCAGCGCAAGAATCTATTCATGGCACGTCAGCATAAAAACAATGCTCTACCAAATTCATAAAACAGGAATATCATTTGGGCGTAGCTGTATTTTTCACACACCCGAGGTGTGGGATGTTTTCTAAAAGCCCTTAAGCTTTCCTCACAGCGTTTTCATTACTAAAAAAAAACGAAAAAGTTTGGGTGGGGTTTGATCTTCTGCTGGGAGCTTTTACCGCCCTTAAATTATGCATAATTGCACCTGTAATTCCAGCTCTCTCCCATTGCTATAAACAAACAGCTTCCATTATCACTGTCATTGTCATTTCAGAATCATACAATCCATTAACCTAGGAAGGTGGTGGTGGTGGTGGGGGGGACAGAGCGATCATTTCTGTCTTCCACAGGGGTAATTTCTGTCCGGCGCGGCTGCCTCATGTGGTGGGCACCCTTCACTTCAGTAAGCCGGAGTTTGTGGGTGGCTAAGTTGGGCAGGGGCCCAGTGTCTCGGGGAATAACATGGACCTCATGCCTAGGGATACAGATGAAGACCCCCAGGGCCAGTTCTAGACTTTTCGCCATCTGAGGCAAGCTTGGGAGGATGCTGCCCCCCCCCTTCATGGTTGCTACTTCCTTTCAGCTCGGCAATCCCTCCTCCCCCCCCCCCCCCCTTCCCTCACGAGTGCCATCTGAGGAACCTGCCTCACCGTGCCTCATGGGCGGCCCGGGGCTGGAAGCAGAAGCTAGGGCAGAGAAGATGGACATATGTTGGCAGCTGGGGCAACAGATCTGGAGTACCGTAGGTTACAGTAGGATGTCAACGTGAACAAGTCGGCATCTCGCACAACCTAATTGGCTCCATGCTTAATGACCCGTTTTGTTCCTGTGGATGAAGTTGATGCGATCGAGGGGGTCAAGAATGCTGGACAACTTTGAGTCCTAGGTGATGCGATAAGCTCATTTCACTTACTTATCTTTCTTTTTCGCCTTGTGCGGTCGCTATTTTGCATCCCTGCCATCCATTCTTCCTTTCTACCCCAAGCTGCTGATGAGCGCTGAGAGTAAGAGATCCATGCTGCAATATGGCCACCTGGTCAATTGTTTTGATCAATTTCCATCTGAAATCAGTCAAAAGTATCAATCGATCACGGGGGCTCAATTGGGTGCATGGCGTTAACAGCGATCAAGTACCTGCCAACAGACGGACCCCCCCCCATCATCTCCAAGTGTACCTGTACTCCCTGGTCATGTGGTGAGTTTTGCAGGATCACCTGTAACTAGAGTTGTCGTGAACCCACAGATTTTGGTTCGCGAACACGAACTTGCGAAAAAGTTCGCGAACCGGCGAATCAACGCAAACTGCAATAGACTTTAATGGGCAGGCAAACTTTCATGCAGGCAGAGATGCTGTGTGTGTGGTGACTGACTTAGTCTTCGGGCAGGCAGTAGTCCTCCGGGATCCATGCCTCATTCATTTTAATAAAGGTGAGGTACTGAACACTTTTTTTGACCTACGCGACTTCTCTTTTCGCTGACAATGCCTCCAGCTGCGCTGAAGTTCCTTTCTAGGAAGCTTGAGGCAGGGCAAGCCAGAAGTTGGATGGCAAATTGTGACAGCTCTGGCCACAGGTCAAGCCTGTGCACCCAGTAGTCTAGGGGTTATCGCTGCTCAGACTGTTGATGGTTCTTTCTCTACTATTGTTAGAGAAAGGGTACGGACAGGGAATCAGGATTCGATTCCGGTCTGGAGTGGGAGCCTGAGAAACCTCTACCACCACACATCCAAGGAAGGTAAGTCCCGACTCGGGGAGGTAGTGACAAAAAATATCAATACAGGACTCTTTCGAGGCCCTGTATAATGAGTACACTTTAACGGGAATCTGTTATTGAGGGCACATCTGCCATTCATTCAACTGTGTGTTCAACTCTCTGTGGTACTTTCTGCACCATGATGACCACGGATAATGGCCTGGAAATTGGGGTTCGATTCCAGTCCGGAGTGGGAGCCTGAGAAACGGCTACCACCACACTGTATAAGTAATGTACCTGCCTTGACCGTGCTTTGCAGACTAGGCATCTGTGGTCAGATGGACCCTTGACCCAAAGCTGTGTGCAAGAGATGACACCACTTGTTCTTCAACATCACGGTACAGTTTAGGTATCGCCTTTTTTGAAAAATAATTGTGGCCTGGCTGACTGCTGGTATAATACAATGTGCAGTCACACAGGTGCAGTGAAAGGTATGCACTTACTGCTGGTAAAATACAATGTGCAGCTGTCACACAAGTGCAGTTAACAGGTATGCATGGACTGGTATATAAAACAGCGTGCGGTCACACAGTTGCAGTGAAAGGTATGCAGTGACTGCTGGTGGTATAATGCAATGTGCAGTCACACTGGTGCAGTGAACGGTATAGGGTGACTGGTATTACAGTACAATGTGTAGCTGTCACACACACAGGTGCAGTGAAAAGGTAGGCACTGAATGTGCTGGGCCTGGAACAGTATAGCAATCAGTAAGGGCCAGCTGCGACAGACAGGGCTGTATATGGAGTGTCAGTGGGCCACACAAAAAAATAAAACCATCACAAGATCATTAGCTCTCAAAAGAGCTGTTTTGGTGGTGCTTTTCAGCAAACAAATATCAGCAAGGAGCAAGCTAACAGACCTCCTAACTATCGCTTTCCCTATCTCTCCAATATCTCTCCCTTCTCTCACTAATACTGCAGCACACAGAGTGAGAACATGGCCGACGCTGCTGCCTTATATAAAGGGGGGGGGGGGGGGCTCCAGGAGGTAGTGCAGCCTGATTGGCTGCCATGTATCTGCTGATTGTGATGTAGAGGGTCAAAGTTTAGCCCAATGATGTAGTATAGGGGGCAGGCCGAACCGTGATAAAGTTTGCGTTTCGCCGCAAATGCAAATCCACGATGTTCGCGCGAATAACTTCATGTGTAAACCGTTTGGGACAACTCTACCTGTAACGCCAGAGAGCCTCTGTTAACACAAAGCCTCATGGTGAGAGGAACAACAACAAAACTTTGAGACACAACATTAACCCTTTTGGGACAGACTGCCTAACCCCCCTTAAGGACCAGACGATTTTGCATGGGGGGGGCTGGTTTGGGGGGGTCAGGCAACTGTATCCCTCCTGGGGCTTTCTGGGTTGTATGTCCCCCCTTTAGTCAGCAGCCTTTAGTCTCCTCCCAGGCTCCAGTGATGAACTGCTGTTGAACCCTCCACTCTGGCCGACATCCCCGCTCATTCTGCTGCTCAGTTCCGGGTCGCAGCTTGATGACGTCATCAAGCGTGGACCCAGAACTGAGCGGCAGTATGAGCGGGGATGTCAGGCCAGAGCGGAGGGGAGCGCCGATAGCCGGGGGAATGGCAAGAAGGTGACCGGATCCTCTTCTTTTCCCCCCTACCGCCGCATCACTAAAAGTGATCACTACGATCTGCCGGCGACGTCTTGATCACTGAGCGGAGATGTCAGCTGTCAAATGACAGCTTAATCTCCCCTTTCTAGTGCGCACGATAGCAATGGGGTGCTTCGTTTTCACGGACGTTGAATCTACGTCCAGTCAGCGCAGCAGCACCACCTCGTGGACGTAGATTCGTACTACGTCGGTCCCCATTAGGTTAACAACCAGAATGCAGTACTTGAGACACATTAGCATACAACTAGAATGCATTACTTTTATGTTACTGTAGGTGGCAGCAGATCACAGTACAGTATATGAACCTTTTATATCCTAACAGCCTCCACCTGTGTCCAGTGTCTTTTTGAATTGCCATCCTGTTCCTGTAACCTGTGACATCGCCGCATGTACTAACATCATTATTTGCAGTGGTGTTACAGATGTTGGTGGTGGCAATTCAAAAAGACACAGGAGTCATCGTGCCAGTGGACAGATGAACACTCACCACAGACCGAGGGTGTGTTGGAGAGGGGTTACATATTACATGGGGGAGAAAGGAGGCCCTCCAGGCTGCGGTGCTCGGGCAATTTCCAATAGATTTCATACTGACATCTATTGTAAATCTGTCTCCAGTGTGTGATCGGTAATAAATACCTGTTGTCACAGGAGCCCTAGTGGTCAGACCGCAAATTGCCTTCCAATCGTTTTCAGCACACAGACCATGCAAGCTTTGGTCGCGATCTTTGAGCAGAAACTGACAGGAATTTGGGCAGCAGCCCGACCAGAAGGGAGCCTGTGAGGTACGGTAATTGCAACTTTACACACTATTTCAGGGTATAACTGCCACCACCTCTGTTTTCTGAGACAGAGGAACTCACTAAGGGCCTGTTCAGACTATGCGCGTTCCTAGACGTTTTCAGGGAACACGTACGGGTACCAAAAACGCATAGGAACGGCTCCTAATGCTTTTGAATGGGCTAGTTCACATGTATGCGTATGAGACGCATACGTTTCTCATCCGCATTGCTGCACGCAGTTCTGTGCGTCACGTATAGAAACGGACGCAATGAAAGTCTATGGACGCGTATCAAAAACGCGTACTATTGCGTTTTTAGCGTCCGTTTTCCTCTGCGGTTGCCATAATTCTTTTTTTCCCCCTGGGTCACGTGTGTGTGCAAAACGCAATAGAATACGCATTAGAACGCAAGAAAAAACGCATGCGTTTTCAACTTGCGTTTCTTTGATTTTAAACGCAATCTTCATACGCAGATAGTCTGAACAGGCCCTAACTGGTTATTTCCCAACCTGCAAATAAAAACGGTTAAACACACTCTATTCTGTCCGGCTAATGACAACAGTAGCGTCTCTTCAGAAGCCTTGTTCAGTTGTGCGGCTGAGAAGCAGGGTAGCGGAACAATGAATGACTTTGATAAAGTTTTTTTTATTCATGGGCAATATAAATAATTAATATATACAGACAATTATTAAAATCAACAATTATTGAAACAGTAATAGCCTGTATGAAAAATAAAAGAAAGGGAGAAAAAATACTTAGTTTCATGGAAAGATGTCCTTTTGTGGGAAGAATCATAAAGTCCTTGGTAAAATCCTTTGTTTCAGATCAAAGTTCAGAGTTCAGACCAGGTGGATGCCAGCATATCCTCAAGCTGGCACAGATGAGATCAAGATGATGTTTTAGGGTGGAGGAAACCGAGTTTGACTCGGACTGCCATTCTTATGCCCCTGATCCAGTAGAAGGGAGTGAGGGCGGGAGCCACACACCCCCTTAGAAGATGAGATGAGTCCTCCCCTTGTCTTGGGGACCAGAAATCATATCTAACCATATATGGGCTCTATCTCACAGAACCGTACAGGTCAGGGCAGATTTACTAACATTTTCAGGTCTGTCTCGATTTACCCAGCAGTCTGATACCAAACATGAGGGATGGGACCCCTGTGTTATTATTAGGGCACTTTCGAATTGCCTAACTGGCAGTCTTTACCTCAGAATGTTCTGAAACTTCCTCAGAACCAGCACCAGACAGGGCCAAGCATGCTCTGTTAGTTTGGAGGGTCTGCCAGCCTGGCAACTAGAGGTGGGCGAACAGTTCGGCTGTGTTAGCCGAACTGTTCGGGCTGCCCAACCTGTTATGTTGCTGTGGCTTTTACTACTTCCGGGTCGCAATGACCCGGAGTATTACGTCTGCGCTGGCCCGGCGGAGCGCGTCCTACATCGCGCTCACGTTGCCGGGCACTCTCTGCGCATGTGTGTGACGTCACACACATGCGCAGAGAGTGCCTGGCAACGTGAGCGCAATCTAGGACGCGCTCCGCCGGGCCAGCGCAGACGTACTACTCCGGGTCATTGCGACCCGGAAGTAGTAAAAGCCACAGCAACATAACAGGTTGGGCAGCCCGAACAGTTCGGCTAACACAGCCGAACTGTTCGCCCACCTCTACTGGCAACACAGAAAATATGACACATATAGCAGTTTATGGAATATGAGATACATCTGGGATTTTACAGCAGGTCATTCCCAGGCAAAGGCTCTTTTGAAGTTTGGGGCAGCAAGCTACGTGTCAGCTCCCCTGCTGGGAGGGGAGCCAGAATGTCTGACTTCTTCCCAACTAAATTGTTTCTGCCATCGTGCTTATCAACTATATCTGATGGATGGGCCATCAGCACAGCTTGAAGCCAGGGACACTCTGCAGCAGGCTCGTGCCTTTTGGTGAAAGGAGGGAAAGGACTGTCTTTATAAAAAAAAAAAAGAAAACCCAGGAATGTCAGTTCTGCTCGCTGCAGTGACTAGCAGATCTGACCAAGAAATCGGAGAAACCGACGGCGAATCTTCCAGATTCGCCTACGTTCCTCCCGGCTGTTCCGTGACAGCTGGGAGAAAGGGAAACTCCAGGTTGCTACAGGTAGCCCACACAACCAATCCAGATTCTATCGATCTGACTCGCAATCGATGCAGAGGATCGAGTGCGATCGCATTTTCTTCACGGGTGGTTCTAGGACGCGTCTGCGGCCTCGCATCTGTCCGTGACTCCTGTCTTATCGGATTGGATCAGAGAGGGATCTGTCTGATCTGGAGGAAGATTGAGAGACGTGTGGCTACCTGTAGGCCCAATATAGATCTAAAATACTGGTCACCTGATATACAGTAATAGACCTTTGTAATTCCTGACACCCTTCCCTAATATGTGGGAGGAATAGGAGCAACCTGACAATAGAGATTGTACAATGTACATACCAATATTGCATGTGTGTACAGGTATCATTATGGTAGATGTCATACTCTAGCACAGAGATAGTAGGTTGCATACACTACAAGGCCAAAAGTGTGTGAACATCTCTTCTAATTATGCAAGATATGCCAGCCACACCCATTAATTACAAGAGCATCAAACATACAGCTGTGTAATCTCCTTAGACAAACATCTGTAATGCAGTGAGTGACCCTGAATACACTGTGGCACAGAACACCCCTTTCCCAACAAAGAATGTCAGCACAGAGTTGCCATCAGGAAGATGCGCATGGTGTTCTGGTACCAGGTAGACCTATATTTTACCTTGAAGCGGGTCCAGGAAACACCCTTTTATGGGGAACATTTTTTTTTTGTAGATTCTTATGGCTGTTCTGGGGTCCTGGGAGTGTCTATCAGGCCACATAGACTCACTTAAAGAGAAACTCTGACCAAGAATTGAACTTTATCCCAATCAGTAGCTGATACCCCCGTTTAGATGAGAAATCTATTCCTTTTCACAAACAGACCATCAGGGGGCGCTGTATGACTGATATTGTGGTGAAACCCATTTACAAGAAACTCTTGAGCACTACTCTTGGCAGTTTCTTGTCTGTGAACCTTGCTGCATTGTGGGAAATAGCTGTTTACAGCTGTTTCCAACTGCCAAAAAAGCATGCAGCAGCTACATCACCTGCAAACAGTAAAAATGTCACTATGTAAAAAATATCAGAATGTAAATCAAAGATTTAAAAGATTTTACAATGGGCAAACACTGACTAAATCATTTATACATAATTATTAAAAATTAAGCACTTTTTTTATTACATTATTTTCACTGGAGTTCCTCTTTAACAGGGGCCAAGAGGTTGTAACCTACAAAAATAAAAATTTGCCAACAACTAGTGTCCTAAAAATATATTTAATCCCCCTGCCCCCTTTTTTTTATTTCCTAAAATAGGTCCCTGTGCCCATTTTCATTTTTTACTTGTTACCTGGTCTGCGTGCCTAACTGCAGAAAGTGGGATGTGCCGTTGCTATGATAATACTAGCATTATGGTTAGTAGCATTCATTGGGCTCGATTCACAAAGCGGTGCTAACCCAGTTAGAGACTTTAGGCGTGATAACCATTGCACCACGCTGGTAAAAAGCCAGTTTAGGTGTGATAAGTTTAGGTGTGATAAGTTTAGGCATGCTAAGTTTAGATAAGTGTAGATAGCGTGCAGAGTCCCACACGCAAAACAGCGCCATTAAACTCTATGCAAAGTGCACCAGACTTTGCTAGCACAAAACTTTTGATCACCTGTGCACTGCGGTGCTAACGCAGTTGGTGCTTAAACTTATCATGCCTAGACTTATCATGCCTAAACTTATCACGCCTAAACTTATCATGCCTAAACTTATCAGTCACACCTAAACTTACCACACCTAAACTTACCACACCTAAACTTACCACACCTAAACTTACCACACCTAAACTTACCACACCTAAACTTACCACACCTAAACTTACCACACCTAAACTTACCACACCTAAACTTACCACACCTAAACTTATCACACCTAAACTTATCACACCTAAACTTATCACACCTAAACTTATCACACCTAAACTTATCACGCCTAAACTTATCACGCCTAAACTTATCACGCCTAAACTTATCACGCCTAAACTTATCACGCCTAAACTTATCACGCCTAAACTTATCACGCCTAAACTTATCACGCCTAAACTTATCACGCCTAAACTTATCACACCTAAACTTATCATGCCTAAACTGAGTTTAGGCATTATTATTATTATTATTTAGTATTTATATAGCGCCGACATTACGCAGCGCTGTACAATGTGTGTGTATCTATCTATCTATCTATCTATCTATCTATCTATCTATCTATATATCTATATATATATATATATATATATATATATATATATATATATATATATATATATATATATATATATATATATATATATATATATATATATATATATATATATATATATATATATATATATATATATATATATATATATATATAAATATATATATATATATATATCTATATCTTGTCACTAACTGTCCCTCAAAGGAGCTCACAATCTAATCCCTACCATTGCCATATGTCTATATTATGTAGTGTAAGTACTGTAGTCTAGGGCCAATTTTTAAGGGGAGCCAATTAACTTATCTGTATGTTTTTTGAATGTGGGAGGAAACCGGAGTGCACAGAGGAAACCCACGCAGACACGGAGAGAACATACAAACTCTTTGCAGATAGTGCCCTGGCTGGGATTCGAACCAGGGACCCAGCGCTGCAAGGCGAGAGAGCTAACCACTACGCCACCGTGCTGCCTAGGCATGATAAAGGGCTTTTCACCAGCGTGCTAACTGTTAGCACCGCTTTGTGAATCAGGCCCATTGTCTCACCAACGGCCACGTTGGTTATGACCACGGCCACTTACATGGGGCCCACTATGTTTGTTCTGCACAGCTGCCCGTTGTTTGTTTACAGTAGTCTGCCACTGAGTAGGATAATGGTAAAGAGAACAATTGGAAGCCAATCGCATGGCTCTTACTCACCAGGGCCGGTTCTCAACTTTTTTTCTGCCTGAAGAACACTTGTGAGGATGTACCTCCGACCACACCCCACCCCAACCCGATTTGGAATGGTTGCACAGCACCCGAAGGAAAAAAAAGGCCTCAGTATGAGTGAGTAGTTAGCTAGGTATAGGTGCCCCCCCCCCCCCCCCCCGTGTATGTAGCCAGGTATAGGTGCCCCCTGTATAGGAAGCCAGGTATAGGTGTCTACAGTATAAGTAATAAAGAAAAGGTGCCTCCAGTATTTCTAGTTGAGCATAGTGCCCCAAATATAGCTGCTGGGTGCCGACATCATTCCTCCCTCCCTCTCCATGGGCCCCCTCCTGTCTACCCTGTAGAGTGGCTGTGCGGTTTGTAATTAACTCATCTGCTCGCTCGCTTTATGCAACGCTTCTGCTCCGGCAGTCGCCTCCTCTTTGGCTGCATGATCTCTGTATGACTGGTGTAATCGCTCGTCATTCAGGGAAACCCAAAGTAGAGAGGAGCCGGCTACTGGAGCGGACGCGTCACATGGAGCAAAAGAGCAGTTCCGTTAATTACAAACCGCACCACTGCGAGCCATCTCTAAGGGGGGCCCATAGGGAGGAATGATGTCAGCCCCCCTCCCCACCTCTTAGGATTGATGCCGTCTGATGCAGATGTGCAGGTTGCGTCATGGGAGGGCCGGCATTGCTAGTCACATGATCTATTTATAGATAAGTTGGCCAGTGTTTGCCTATTGTAAAATCTTACCCTGATTTGCATTCTGAAATTTATCACAGGGGGCAGGCAGCATGCTAAAAGCTGGTACACGCAATACTATTTCCCGCCAGATCGATGGGTTGAATCGATCATTTCCGACCTGTCCAATCTGCTTCCGATCGAGAAGGGGTTCGTTTGTGTGCAGTAGTGATCTGAAAATCGATCCCGTCATCGATTGGGAGCAAGTCAGACATCCTGGAAATGATCGATTCCACCTGTCGATCTGATGGGAAATTGCATGGTGTGTGCCAGGCATGAGAAATTGCTTAAAATGCAGCTGGCCACTAGAGGGAGACTCTGCGTGGATATGTACTACCAGACTGAAAGCCAGCTGCTGCTCACATGAGAGAAGTCGAATTAAAACTACCTTACGGTAAACAATGCAATAGTCCTAGGAAATACGGTATGTCCTAGCTAAAAATACTCTATAGTTTCCCTTCAAGCGTATTCAGTTTGCGCCTACAGGCAGCAGTTGCTAGGAGACGGCTCTTGTCTCGTACATACCATATAGAACACTTGTCTTTTGAATATCAAATGAGAAACATTTGACAGAAATGACCGGGTGGGAGAACTAGGCAGTGCTGTTTTTATTTCTGCAGGCCTTTTAATTTCATTGGCATTGGGAACAACCTCAATACTTCTTCAAAAATAACTAAAATCAATTTAAGAAAGCATATAGCAAAGTCAATATAGTGGTGAGGTTAGAGGGTTAGTGCAATTAAACAATGCAGATTGCCTGGCTGTCCTGCTGCTCATCTACGGCTATAATTTTTAGCCCAATGGTGCAGTATCGTCAGGTATAGGGAGGATAAAATACACACACACACAACACACACAACACACACAACACACACAACACACACAACACACACAACACACACACAGTTAACCGTCCCTGCTCGGTACTCCAGGTCCTGCTGGATACTGGATGGTCGCTCTCCTGTAGTACGATATACTTTCCGGGAAATCTGCAAAGCTCTTAGGTCTGACTGGTAGTGGGTAGGATGGAGGCACCCAATGTATGTTCTGTTTTGGTATTTTTAAATACAAATAAAAAATTATATAATAAAAAGAGAGGTAATTGCTTACCTCTCCAGAAGATATAGATACCACAACTGAAAAAAAAAGGTTTTACTCAAAAAACAATCTGACAACGCGTTTCACAAGTCATGGCCAGCTTCCTCAGGTCAAAACAAAATGCCTTGATAGCATACGGGATAGAGTGTAGGCACCTCTGATTAGAGGTGCCTACACTCTATGAGAAGTCCAACCCTGAGAAATCCAGCCATTTTGAAATTCTGTTTGAGATGAGGTCTGGTTCACACTGGATGGATCAAAATCTAATCTGTGTAAAAACTGGTCTGTGAAACTGATCAGTTTTTAATAGGCATTGGTTGTTGAACCGTGACCCTCCATTCCATTAGCGCACGGTGAATGTGACGCGTCTGTCGTTCCGGTTTTATTGTAGCCTCCCCAAATAGATCTGTTCTAACTGAGCAATAAGAATGGATCGTATTCAGTGGTGTAGCGAAGGAGCTGTGGGCCCCAATGCAAGTTTTACAATGGGGCCCCCCCAGCACTCTCTACATATCAATTGATACAGCGCACCAAAACCTGCCAATGGCAACCACAGTGTCAGAGGTGCAAGAGGGGGATGGGGAACAGTGTGTTAATGATTACCAATATTCAAAGTATCTATATAAGTGTACAGGACCAATAGAGAGCTAAAACTGTAGTTGACGGAAGGCACTTTGGGGCCCCGATGCGGTCGCAACTTCTGCAACCGCTATTGCTACTCCCCTGATCGTATTGATTAGCAGTTCACCTCTGTTAGGATCCAGTCCATTTAGCACCACTAAACGGACTGTTTTTAGTGCCAGTGTGAACTGGGCCTAAGTTTAAAATTATCACATCCCAGGAAATCAAACTATCCCCTGCTCAAGGCTTGTTATTTGCCCACAAGCGGGATGTCCCTAGTGCTTTCTGTAGACTATATATACACCCTTTCTATTAGCTGTTTTGTAGACAATTGCCATAAACTAGAACGCTACTTCCCTTCTGGTTACTCAGTTTGAGAGCAGGGTTGGCCATGAATGTTGACCTGCTGGCACACATTGTACCATGTACAGTGCTCTGGCTATTATTTTTATTATTAGTTATTATTTATATAGCGCCGACAACTTCCACAGCGATGTACAGAGTATATTGTCTTGTCACTTAACTGTCCCTCAGAGGGGCTCACAATCTGATCCTTACCATAGTCGTATGTATGGTGTAGTGTATGTATTGTAGTCTAGGGACAATTTAGGGGGAAGCCAATTACCTTATCTGTAATTTTTTGGGATGTGGGAGAAAACCTGTGTGCCCGGAGGAAACCCACGCAGACATAGGGAGAACATACAAACTCTTTGCTGATAGTGCTGACTGGGATACGAACCGAGGACCCAGCGCTGTAAGGCGAGAGCGCTAACCACTACGCCACTGTGCTGCCCATGACTGTAGATGCCCTCCTGATTGATAATTCCATATGGTTGGGTTCCGATGTCTGCAATTCATTACTGAGTGGTGTGGGTAGCTTGGGCATAATGGGTCTCTTTGTTATGATTCCACTACATTTACCATTTTATTTCCCCCTTTTGTTGTGCTTAATTTGCATGATGATATGTGCATTTTGGTAAGACTTTAATTCAGAGTACTGATTGACTTTTCCATTGTCTCCATATCAGTGGTTATTTCCCTTGAATATATATTACTAGTACACCTAAGCCCGTTTGAAAACGGGCTCTAGAGGCCCATACACACGTCGGATTTGCGCGAACGACGGGTCGTTTGAACGTTCCGTCGTTCGCACGTTTCCGCATGAAATCCGGCGTGTGTACAGACTATCGTTCGGGAGATAAGACTGGTTACCAACGATCCGCCGGGCGGACCGCTGGTAACCAGTCTTATCTCCCGAACGATAGTCTGTACACACGCCGGATTTCATGCGGAAACGTGCGAACGAAGGAAAGTTCAAACGACCCGTCGTTCGTGCAAATCCGACGTGTGTATGGGCCTTAAGTCTCTCTCACCGCCACCACAGCCGCATGTCAGCGTGCGCACACCTGCCCACCACATGCGCACCCGCCCACCACATGCGCACCCGCCCGCCACATGCGCACCCGCCCTCAGCCCTCCGCCTACACCTCCTGGCCCTGTCCTGCTTCTGTCCCAATGGCTACACTTGCGCAGTAGCCAAAACACAGGGGACACAGGGACAGGACGATGACGCAGGGACAGTTAGGGTTTTATTACATAGGATGCTCTCTATTATTAATGGACTTGTAATAGTAATTTTTTTTACATTGTTATATAACTTTATGGTCATTGATATAACCAGTGCATTTTACTAAACTTCATCTGTTATGCTTATTAGAACTTTTGTTGAATTCATACTACCCTGAAATTGTAAATATGAATCTGTTCAGTGCATCCATTAGAGAACTATAGATATTCCATGTTATACCCCCCCCCCCCCCCAACTAATTTGAGATGCAGTGTCTGGTACCAGCAGGGCCAGTTTTGGACTTTTTGCTGCCTGAGGCAAACCCCCGATTTTGAAGGATCGCACAGCAACCCACAATTTACTCTGCTCCTTTAATTTTCTCACATGACATGCTGCAGCTCAACACAATAGCACGCTGGCTGGCTGTGAGTCTGTGACAAACTGCTCAACCACAGTCACTCCATTCCTCCTCAGTCAGGACAGCAGTGCCATCTCCTCCCTTCTGCTGTGCAAGGCAAATGAAACACTGCTGCCCTCCTGCCTCCCCCTCCTCACTCACTGTCAGACTTCCTCAACAATGTCCTTTCTCCTCTCACTTCTCCTCCTACTCTGACTGCAGGCTGTTAGTGTAAACACAGTACAAACATGCTGCCCCTGTAATCTCTGCGCCTGATGCAAATGTTTCACCTTGCTTCATGAGAACCAGCCCTGGTACCAGATTATTATTTAGTATTTATATAGTGCTGACAACTTCAGCAGCACTGACTGCACAGAGTATATAGTCTCGTCATTTAAATGTCCCTCAGAGGGGTTCACACTCTAATCCCTGCCATAGTCATATGTCTGTGTATGTATCGTGTACTGTATGTGTCGTAGTCTAGGGCCAATTTTTAGGGGGAAGCCAATTAACTTATCTGTATGTTTTTGGGATGTGGGAGGTGTTGGAATTGAAAGGGAACCTTAACTGAGGAGGAAATGGATTTTTCCTTTTAAAATAATACCAGTTGCCTGACTCTCCTGCTGACCCTGTGTGTCTAATACATGTAGCCACAGCCCCTCAACAAGCATGCAGATCAGGTGCTCTGACTGAATTCAGACTGGCTTAGCTGCATGCTTGTTTCAGGTGTGTGATTCAGCCACCACTGCAAGAGATCAGCAGAACTGCCAAGCAACTGGTATTGTTTAAAAGGAAACATCCACATCCCTCTCAGTTTAGGTTCCCTTTAAGTATGCTATGCTTGAATTCGGAGCCCTCAGTTGCTTTAGATAACTGGTCTTAGTTAAAGGACTTGCTCTGCAGAGTTTCTCTTTAAAGAGACACTGAAGCGAAAAAAATATATGATATAGTGAATTGGTTGTGTACTATGAATAATTATTAGAAGATTAGCAGCAAAGAAAATATTCTCATACTTTTATTTTCAGGTATATACTGTTTTTTCTAACATTGCAACATTCTATAATATGTGCAGATTACACAACACTCAGCATTCAAAATGAGTCTTTCAGAGCAGTCTGTGAAGTAATGACCTCTCCTCTGGCAGAGGAAAAGTAAATAGTCCAGGAACAGATGAGATAAGAAAAGTCAGATAACAGCCCTCTCCACGACTAAAGGTAGCCATACACTGGTCGATTTGCCATCAGATTCGACCAACAGACAGATCCCTATCTGTTCGAATCTGATCAGAGAGGGATCGTATGGCTACCTTTACTGCAAACCGATTGTGAACTGATTTCAGCCTGAAACCGATCACAATCTGTTGTGGTGGTGCTGCCGCCGCTCCCCCCGCCCGCATACATTACCTACTCCGCTGGTGCAACTGCCCCCGGTCACCGCTCTTCTTCTCCGTCTCCGCTCTGGTCTGCTCTGGTCTCCGGCATGCTTCCCTTCTTCCTGTCTGGGGGAAGTTTAAACAGTAGAGCGCCCTCTACTGTTTAAACTTCCTGCCGGGACAGGAAGAAGGGAAGCATGCCGGAGACCAGAGCGGAGACGGAGAAGAGCGGAGACCCGGGAGTCGCGCTGGCGGAGCAGGTAATGTATGCGGCTCTATTGCGTCGGTCGTCGGGCACTCGAACGCCGCTAGCGATGCGCTCTTTACCCGCGGGCGATCGACGGTTATTTTCCGCACGGGGCGATCAAAATTCGGCGTGTAGCGTTAACGATTGGCAGCAGATTCGATCCCAGTGATCGAATCTGCTGTCGAAATGGGCGCAAATCGGGCCAGTGTATGGCCACCTTAACTTAGTCGGAGAGCTTAATGGCTTGTTTGCATAGAGATAACAACTGAAGTTTCTCAACTCTTCCTGTACTGGAAACAATTACATTGATGTATCTGATCTTAATGTTTTATTTCTTAGCTGTGCTACACATACAAATCATAATATCATCATTTTTTTTTTCGCTTCAGTGTCTCTTTAAGGAGGAGTTTTCTTAGAGAGAAATAGAGGCATTTCTAGAAGCACAATGTAGAACATTGTTCTGTGTCTCCCACAAGACCGGAGCGCTGTATCAGCTCAAGATGTACCGACATCCAGTCGGTAGTAGGGTAAACATCAAGTGTTTTCATATTTCCTAAAGGTAAACAATGGCCAGAGAACAGAAAACAATGTTTGTCTAAGAACAAGGGGACAAGTCACTGGAAAGTGGGTTTTCCAGTCCATGCGCAGTAAAGACTCTGCTGGTCATTCTATCACATGGTCTTGCCAGCCTATGGCAGGGTGAGGAGCTGACAGCGGACTCCACCCACTGGGGGTGGAGTCCAGGGTTAACTCTTGACTGGATGTTATAAGGAACGGATGGTCTTGGGGAAATCACTTCTACTTCCACTTTCTTCTAGTTCACTTCCTAACTTCTTGTAACGTCATTTATCTGTATGCTGTATATAGCCAAGTGCTGTCTTAGCGCCACGTAGCATAGATGTTCGTTAAATAAAGCTTGGTCGATTCACAAGGGATGGACCAAGAGTATGAAACGCTTAAGATGACTAACTACAGATTGATTGCTTCGCTGAGGTAACAAACAAGTAACTAAGATTGCCGATGAACACACCTGTATATCTGTCTTGCCGAATAAACTCCTTAAACTTTTGAAGACGTCTAACAGTTTTATCTCCTTTACTGTTGCTGGGACAAGTGTCAAGTTATCACAAGTTCTGTGATATGGTGCCGAGCAAAGATGTAGTGTTGTTGCCCATAGCAACCAACAAATATTTATTACAGGAGGAAACCAGAGTATGCAGAGGAAAGCCACACAGACACAGGGAGAAACCACATCTCCTTGTAGATAGTGCTCTGGCTGGAATTTGAGCCAGGGACCCAGAGCTGCAAGGCAAGAGTATTAACCACCACCACACCACCGTGCTGCCCGTATCAGACCTTCAGTATCTGGAAAACTCTTCCCCCAGTTGCTTTATTGCTGTAGAGTATGCATCCCCCCACATCCTTTATCTGTCAGGTACCTCAGGAATTTGTCCTTGGCCCCTCCTCCAGGCCCAGATTTACATCACAGGAGCCTATAGGCACAGATGTTTTGGCACCTTACACTTCTCCCTCCATCAACCTACAAACCCCCCTCCGAACAGCACCTCCAATGTGCTGGCCGTCCCAGCTGTCACTTCTCCCTTACTTAGCCACAGGTACATGGGCGTCCGCACATATGGCAAAACCGGGCATCTGCCCGAGCCTGGCCGCCCGCTGCCCCCCCCCCCCTGGCCGCGTGCCCGTGCAGCCAGCAGGAGGGAACAGCGCAGAGAAGAGAGCGAGCTATGGGCACAGTGGGGAAGGGCGGATGTCTCCCCCCCCCCCTTCCCTCACCTTAGGGCGCTCTCTCTCCCTCGCTGTCCCCTCCGGAATGAAGTGTGCAGCGGCTGGCAGCGGGCGGAACTTACCTCCTCTCGCTCCTGCGCCGGAAGTTCTGGTGCCGCACTCTGGTCTGGATCAGGCCAGAGTAGCGGCTAATCCATCCGGCGCGTGCGACGAGAGGAGGTAAGTTCCGCCCGCTGCCAGCCGCTGCACACTTCATTCCGGACTCCGGAGGGGAGAGCGAGAGAGGGAGGGAGAGCCCCCTAAGGTGAGTGCCCATAGCTCTCCCTCTTCTCTCCGCTGCTCCCCTCCTCCTGCACACATGGCCACTTTTTCTGGGGACATATACCCCTGGCTACATATACTGGGACATATACCCCCTGCCTACATATACTGGGACATATACCCCTGCCTACATATACTAGGACATATACCCCTGCCTACATATACTGGGACATATACACCTGCCTACATATACTGGGACATATACCCCTGCCTACATATACTGGGACATATACCCCTGCCTACATATACTGGGACATATACCCCTGCCTACATATACTGGGACATATACCCCTGCCTACATATACTGGGACATATACCCCTGCCTACATATACTGAGACATATACCCCTGCCTACATATACTGGGACATATACCCCTGCCTACACATACTGGGACATATACCCCTGCCTACATATACTGGGACATATACCCCTGCCTACATATACTGGGACATATACCCCTGCCTACATATACTGGGACATATACCCCTGCCTACATATACTGGGACATATACACCTGCCTACATATACTGGGACATATACCCCCTGCCTACATATACTGGGACATACCCCCTGCCTACATATACTGGGACATATCCCCCTGCCTACTTATACTGGGACATATACCCTTGCCTATATATACTGGGACATATACCCCGGGCTACTTTTTCTGGGGACATATACCCCTGCCTACATATACTGGGACATATCCCCCTGGCTACATATACTGGGACATATACCCCCTGCCTACATATACTGGGACATATCCCCCTGGCTACATATACTGGGACATATACCCCCTGCCTACATATACTGGGACATATACCCCTGCCTACATATACTGGGACATATACCCCTGCCTACATATACTGGGACATATACCCCTGCCTACATATACTGGGACATATACCCCTGCCTACATATACTGGGACATATACCCCTACCTACATATACTGGGACATATACCCCTGCCTACATATACTGAGACATATACCCCTGCCTACATATACTGGGACATATACCCCTGCCTACATATACTGGGACATATCCCCCTGGCTACATATACTGGGACATATACCCCTGGCTACATATACTGGGACATATACCCCCTGCCTACATATACTGGGACATATACCCCTGCCTACATATACTGGGACATATCCCCCTGGCTACATATACTGGGACATATCCCCCTGGCTACATATACTGGGACATATACCCCTGCCTACATATACTGGGACATATACACCTGCCTACATATACTGGGACATATACCCCTGCCTACATATACTGGGACATATACCCCTGCCTACATATACTGGGACATATACCCCTGCCTACATATACTGGGACATATACCCCTGCCTACATATACTGGGACATATACCCCTGCCTACATATACTGGGACATATACCCCTGCCTACATATACTGGGACATATACACCTGCCTATATATACTGGGACATATACCCCCTGCCTACATATACTTAGACATATCCCCCTGCCTACATATACTGGGACATATACCCCTGGCTACTTTTTCTGGGGACATATACCCCTGCCTACATATACTGGGACATATCCCCCTGGCTACATATACTGGGACATATACCCCCTGCCTACATATACTGGGACATATACCCCTGCCTACATATACTGGGCACATATACCCCTGGCTACCTGTTCTGGGGACATCTCTACCCCTGGCTACCAGTTCTGGGGTCATCTATACCGCTGGCTACCTATTCTGGGGACACCTATAGACCTGGGGCTACCTATTTTTGGGGAACCACTGCTGTCAGATTGAGTGTATTTTGGGGAACTGCTGCCAGGTGAGAGGTGTCTACATATTAACCTCCTGAGCGATAATCCCGAGCTGAGCTCGGGGTATATCGCGCAGGAGGATTTCTCAGGCCCTGGTGGGCCGATTTGCATATTTTTTTTTGTTGTTACACGCAGCTAGCATTTTGCTAGCTGCGTGTAACTTCCGATCGCCGCCGCTCGCCGCCGATCCGCCGCCGCTCATTTTTGCTGAATTTGTCTTGTTGGGGGCCTCATGATTGCTGAGTTGGTCATGTTGGGGGCCTCATGATTGCTGAATTTGTCTTGGTGGGGGGGGGGGGGGCCTCATGATTGCTGAATTTGTCTTGTTGGGGGTCACATGATTGCTAACTGCGAGACTATGGAAAAAGCTGAATCCTCATCATATGAGACAATAGCATTAAACCTACTTTTTCCGCTTTTTAAAACAGAAAATTAAACTGGGAGGTTCTAAAAAAAATGAATAATTTTTTTCAGGAGTACGATGGATGAAATTGTTTATCTTCACAGTTTATTTTCAACTTAATTTTCCATAATGTTCATGTATGAGTTAAAACGTTTGTATTTAGTTTAAATTGCTGTTGGCACTTTGTGATAGTAAAGTGACTTTGCAGTTTGGACACTCGACCTCCAAAAGGTTCGCCACCACTGTCCTAATCTAATGTCCCACCATTGCTTAGTTCATGTAAACTTGTCTCCACCCACGACCACACCCACATTCTGGTTCATGACCACACCCATATTTTGGCGCGGCGCGCTATGCGCGCCGCATGACGTAGCTAACACCAGCCCAAATTTGCGGCCCCGCTTTTTGCTCTCCACTTTTTGCCCCCCCCTGGAAAATTTTCTGCGGACGCCCATGCACAGGTATCCCTTAATATGGAGTGTACCGCTGACTACCTAATACTAAGTAGCTACAGGTGCCCCCAGGTATTAGGTAGCTAATTGTTCCCCTGATTGAATGGCTATCTCGTCAGTGGAATGCCGAGAGCTTGGTGAGTAACCTCTCATTATGCTCCATTTGAGACTCTGCATAGGGAAGGAGGGAGGGAAGCACTAGGGGAAGGGAGTGAGCCACCTTTCCATCATCAGATGCCTGTAGGCACGTGCCTATAGTGCCTTATGGTAAATCCGGCCCTGCCCTCCTCTTTTTCATCGACATTCATTGTCTTGGCAACTTATTCAACTCCTTTAGTTTTCAATACCACTTATATACGATACACAACTGTACTTCTGTACTGTACTGTTCCTGCTCTCACTTCCAAAAACTTCATATGAGTAAAACAGAACTAATCATTTTTCCTCCGTCTCTGTTCACCTCTCTGCCTGAAATAACAATAAATGTTAATAACGCCCCTATAACTTCAGCTCCCAAAGCACAGAGCTTAGGTGTTCTATGTGATTCCTCAGTCTCATTTATTCCTCATATTCACTCCCTAACCAGCTCCTGTAATCTACAGCTCAAAATCCTATCTCGCATCTGACCTTTTCGCTCTCAGGGCACAACTAAAAGTGAATTAATCGGATGTGTCGGAACAACAGATTACTGGCAGATTTGCTCAAAGGGATCAAGTTGGTCAGAACTCTATCCGTAAAATCGATGCGTGTATGGCCAGCTATAGACTGTAATCCCAATAGGGAACAGAGACTCGTGTAAAGGTTTTCGTGATTGCTGCGACAGAGATGTGTCATTGTTGTACAGTTAAGACTGAATAAAAAAAAACAACCTTTAATTTTGCTCCATTCCTGTGGGGTCGCAGCTCACACATGAAGGGTTACATTATCGTGTTTGTTTCTGTGTGTGTGTTTTTTAGCTGAATATTTAACAGGTTGCAAGGTCAGGCCCATAGGCTTGAAATTGCACCTCTTATTTTAAACATCCCGTCTATAACACTTATCCTACCCAATCCTCCTTTTCTACGCTGTTTTTCGACTTGCAATAGGCAAGGGTCCTTATCCATCTGCTAACTTGTTTTTCTATATATATTTTTTTTTCTTTCTTGCTCTCCAGTTTTTTCTTTTTTTTTCTCCCGTCTTCAGCAGATTTTCTCCAGGCTAAGAGAACGCTAGCGGCAAGCTCATCTGAAAGAGGAAGAAGGAGGTAAGCAGATCTGGATCATTACAATTGACATATCAAGGCTTCTCACCGATTAATGTTTTATACCCTGTTTCTTGCATCTCATTAATAGAAAATCTGGCTAAAAACTTTTTAGGATGTATTTGTTGCTCTTTGCGTTTTGATCTTAATGTTGGCAAACTAATACATTAATATATATATAGCAGCTGCCCTGGGGGGGAAGGTATTTGCATACGTTATGCTTTCATTTCATTTCAGGTAGCTCGACTGTCTCCGAGGCTGTTGATGTCAACTTTGGTTTTTTTTTTTTTTATTTTGCAATGGGGGAGAAGGAATGCATGCGTAATAAGCTGCTAATGGGAAATTTCTCCAAACAGAAACTCTAATCAGTTGGAGCTGTTTATATTTTTATTTTTTAACTTAATTTGTTGGCTAGAAAGTGCCTTGATGGATGCAAGCGTAAGTTCTTGGTGTTAGAGTCAGGACCGGCCCTTCCGTGCAACGAGGTGACAGGGTAACCTCGGGCAATGGGGGGCACAAAGTTGTGACATTCATAGGTCTCCATCTGATTATCTTATGGTTTAAAGTGTACCCAAAGGCAAACCTTGGGTCAAAAATCAGATACTTACCTAAGAAAAGGGAAGCCTTTGGATCCTGTAGAGGCTTCCCAGGCCAGGACCACTGTTGCTGCTCGCAGACCCTTAGACCGGCTTCACACTGCCAAAAAACAGGCCTTCGTGGATTACCTCATAGTACACAGTAATCCCCATCTGGCATCCGGCCAAACAGGAAGTGACACACCCTTCCTGTTATGCAATTGATGACATGTGCGGATATGCCTGACGCTAAAAAAACTGCGGCAGGTTTTTTAAATACACACGCGTTACCATAGATGTGCATGACTTCTGGTCCGACGGAGGTATGGACGCACGTTAGGGCCAACCGGGCGCAGCGTACCACAACGTGGGAAGTGTGAACTCCCCCATAGACTGTCATTGGGCAGCAGTGGGGTGCAGCAAATTTACCACACCGCCTCAGGCCTGGAAGCCACTAGCCGCTTTAAACCGCTAGCTCTGCCCATGTTAATGGATGGAACAGATTCCACTACAGTGATTGCGATTAAGCAAATCGCAATCGCAGTACATGCAGTATTTTGGAAGCGTTTCCATTTTAATGAATTATAAAGGAGCAGGGAGATCGCTCCTAAAATCGCTTGCAAAACTCTATCACAAATCACTAGTGATTGCGATAGAGCTTTGCGCTCTCTAGTGGGTTCCAGGCCTCAGTGGGAACGGGGCCTTAAAAGAAATCTAACAAGAGCTTGTTGGGTTTTAATTCCGTGCCGGGCTCCTCTTCATGCAGGAGAGCGGCCATACTGCGCCTACACATGTACGTCCGCACCTGAGCAGTAAGCTGGAGCCGCTCCTGCATGAAGAGGAGTGCGCCCAGATCTTCCAGAGAGCGAGTGAGTGGGGGGGAACGAGGAGGACACGGAAAGCCTCTACAGGATCAAGAGGCTTCCTTCTTGTTAGGTCAGTATCTGATTTTTGACCCAACGTTTTCCTCGGATTTACTTTATGGCTTTGTTCACATCTAAAATCAAAATCGCTGACGGCATCAATTTTTTTTGCACTTTTCTTTTCTTCTCTCGGCGCTTACCTGCGCGCTGTGCTTTTGTATAAAGCGTTTTTGCAGAGCGATTTTTTTTTTTTTCCAATTCCTGACCCAAGTCAGGAAGTGAACTATTTGACCCAGAAAAGAATAAATACAATGTATTTATTCTTGAAAGCGCTGGGGAAATCGCTATTCAAAACGCCTTTTCAAGCGCTTTGCGATTACCCAATACCTTCCATTGAGCAAAAACGCTCAGAAAATGGTACAGTTAGTGCTTTGCTGGGCAGATCGGAAACAAACCGCTTAGATGAGAGCGCTCTCATAGGGAATCATGGCACAAGCTTTTTAGGGCGATTTTCAAAATCGCTGACACTTGAAAAAAGGGCAAAAACGCCCTAGATGTGAATGAGCCCCATTACTAGTAGCATTATCAGCATTTTCAGTTTTGGATGAAAAAGTTATCATTGATAATTAGGGGACGGTTATTGAGCAGAGTTGCATCAAATTCCAAGT